>NC_084499.1:20957702-21288639 GCF_030035675.1 Rhineura floridana | reverse complement strand
AAATCTGTCCTCCAAAGCTTCCTTCATTGGCCGTAGGTTGGACTAGATGGCCTTTGAAGTCCCTTTCATCTCTATGATTCTAAACATATCAAGTGACAGGAGTGGCTTTAAAACATCCACAAAAGGCAAAACAGTGCCTCATCAGGGGCAGAGACCAGAAAACAGGAAATAGGGACAGACAGCTTGAGCAACAGTTCATGGTGTGAAAGAGAACATGGCTTTTTTTAGTGTGGAAAAAGAGAGGCGAACATGTGCTGCCGCATTTTTTTCTTTGCTCTCTGAATGATGGATGCACCCGGGTGCTGCTATGAGCTCCATAGCAACTGAATGGGTACAGTTTAATTACTAAATCCCCATGGTGCATTCTTGGGAAGATAAATGGATACAAGATCTTTTTTCTTTCCTTTTCTTTTTTTTAACCCAGTGCAGCTCTCTATGCATCTATATTTAGAAGTCATGTTTTCTCCGCATTTTATTTAACCACATATTGCACAGCAATAGCCCAGCTTGGAAGAAGCAAGCCAATAGATCATATGTATCTGGAGACACCTTTCTTGCCCAGAGCTTTTCTTTGCCATTAATGCATGCAATGAAAACATAAAATGTGATTGCAACATTGATGTATCGGTTCTACATCGGAGAAGGACTATTGATTTCCATTTTCAAAGATAACAGGCTCCATGTGGGACCAAAAAGTGGAAGAAGGGTAGAGATGCATAGTGCAGGTACTGGGGACCTGCAGTAGACTACAACTCCCATCACGCCAGATCATTGGGAGAGGCGGAGTCCAACATCTGAAGGCCCACAGGCTCACCAGTCCTGACTGAATGAGTTGTGGTGGAGCCTGGAAGAATCTGAAAACGAAGGAATCATAAGAACCAAAGAGCTTGCTGGATCAGGCCAAAAGGGGCCCATCTAGGGTAGCATCCTACAGTGGCCAACCAGATGCCCCAATGAGAAGATGCCCACAAGCAGGACGCGAGCACACGTGCACTGTCCCCTCCTACGGTTTCCAGCAACTGATATTTGGAAGCATGCCGCCTCTGACTTTGAAAGCAGAGCCCAGCCATCGTGGCTAGCAGCCACTGGTGGTCATATCTACCATGGAAGGACTTCCCCAGCCCTACCTGCAGATGCCATCAGGAATTGACACTGGGACCTTCTGCATGCAAAGCAGCTGATCTACAGTCCTTCCCACAGTGTGCAGTGGACTTGTAGGTCTCAGGGCCACAAGATGTGGCAACCGCAGATCGCTTCAATGACTTTTTTAAAGGATAAGTTATAATTGTGAATGAGGAGAGGTCTCTTGGCAGTTGTGGCTAAGTGCATGAAGATCTCCTGAAAGGTGTTCCCAGAATAGGAATAAGCAGATCAGCCTGTTGTCTTTCCATGGCAGTTTCACATGCACTTAAGCTTAGATCCTTTCCATGCTGTGTGGGTTATTTTTTTTCTTTTGTGGATTTTTTTTAAGGCATGAAAAATTTCCTTGTGCACATTTTGAATGCATCCTGCTCCTAAAATGTAATTTTTTTGCTGATGAATTTTAATTGTTCTTATTCACTGTGTTTTATGCACACCACTTAGCAATTCTGACTATTAAGCAGAATATAAATATCTGAAATAAACAAAACAACAAATCAATAAATGGCCAGCCTCTGGGGAAGAGTGGGCTGCATGCCAATGGTGGGCAGTGCCAGAGGCCAAAGTGGGCGGAGCAACAGATGTGATTCTTACCTTTTGTACCGGAGGCTGCATTCTAGCCGTGCAAAAGTCAGGCCCTGCACATCTCTCCATCCTCCACCCAGACAAGCAAGAAACATTGGGAGGTATTCAATGGTAGTCTTACTCAGAGTAGACCCGTTAAAGAGAAAAAGACATGAGTAACTTAGGTTCAGACTCTACTCCGAGCAGGACTTACTTTACAACCAGTAGTGTAGTGGCAAATTCAGAAGAGCAGGGTCTCTTCATGTTGATCACACCCATGCCCCCTCCCCACGTTTTTTGCTGTGGGGTTGAGAATGAGATCCTTGATAATGCCTAGGAACCAATAAGCATGAAAGAGCAGAGCGTTAGCACTGAGAAGAGTCCTCTCAGTGGCTGACCTGCCTCCTTTCACTAGGATTGGCTCCAATCAACAGGAGAGGAGCATGTGAGAAGACTCTTCCCAGTGGCTAACACACTCCCTTTCATGCTGATTGACTTGTAGGATGCTGGAGACATAGGGACCCTGCTCCCAAAAAGGTAAAGGGTCTAAGAGCCCCCAGAGACCCCGCAGAGACCCCGTATGACTACACCCCTGTTTACAACCAATTGTCAGAGTTCAAGGACACATTTCAGGTGGCAAAACCAATCAAAGTGAACACAGAGTATGATCTTTGCGGATGGGGCCTGCAGAGAGTTCCAAGGGCCACATAAAGAGGACTGGAGGGCCACATTCAACCCCTCTCTCTCACACACACCCTGGAGGTCCCCCATTCTTGTCTTAAGGCAAACACAGCAATGGTTAATACTTTTTAAGATATGAAACCTTCATTTATTAATCCAAAGGACATCATTTGCATTTACAACATTCATTGCATAAACTTGGACATACAAAGTTTATTTTTTTTCCACCTCTGGTTAATAACAGACATAACAGCGTACAAGATATTGGTTGGATACATGTTCAAACAAATATTTGGGTACAACAACTTGTCCATACACCTTTTTTTTCTTTTTTTTTCCATTTTGTATTTTATAGCTACTAAAGAGACACAGATCCATTAGCTACTTTGGGTCCCAGAACAGTCAATCTAAAGGTGACAGAAAACACGGAGGAAAACGAGGCATAGATCAAAAGGGGAAAAGTAGCTGGAATGGACTACAATCTCCACCTGCAACATTCCTTAAAAAAAAGAAAATTGAGACTCCATCAATGTGAATCAGCTTCACAATCCATACATCCATCATAGCTGGCTGTGATGTAGGAAAATGTCCATGCAACGCACCAAAAAAGAAGAGGAATGAAATAATCGCGTGTCCCTCCCATTCTCCCTCCCTCCCACTACATCCCAATGATAAATTTTCCAACAGTCATTGCCTTACATTGTACTTTAGAACTACAACTTTGCTACTGAAAGAGAAGGAAAATAAAACAAACAAATGGCAACTGCCTGCCCTCCTGGGAAAGAAAAGAAAGAAATTTTAAAAAACCACTGGAGAACGGAAAACTAGTTTTGTCAAGTGCAGTTCCAGCTGCAAATGAGCGGCTGCATTTTGTGTCGTCCCAGCCCACTTTGTCTGTAACACGAGTTTGATATCCGATAAACGTTGGAGAGGAAAGTGATGATCTTGCAGGTTTGAATATTGGAGCATCTCTCATTTTTACATTTTGGCAGCTGTTTCTGAAATTCCTTCTCTATTTTTTTTAAAATATATTTCCATACGATGTATCCTTTCCAGGTTTTGTGTGTGTGAGTGAAAGATTTCAGTTTTGTTCCAGACAAAAAGTGGACTACAATTCATCTGATCTGACCACATGGAAGAGAGTGACATTGTAAAGTATTTGATGGCCATTGTTCCACGCATAGAGGGCTCTGTCCTTGGGGTTGTAGTCCAACATAGAAATATGGGAATATTTATTTAAGAAGGGGATATCTATATATTCATAAGTGGAGGTGTTGGTCTGATACGCATAGGTCACCTTGGTTCCCCCTGAGTAACCGTTGGTGACGTATAAAGTGCCGCAGATGATGAAACCTTCGCCAGCACTGCGTTTTGGGTAGCTGGTATTCCAAGTCTGGATGCTTTGCAAAGTGTTTGGGTCCAGCTTGCTGATGACAATGTTTCCCGCATTCTGGTTGGTGGCGTAGACAGCCCACAGGCCGTTCTCGTCCACCATGAGGTCAATGTCCGAATGGCCTCCCCAGGCGTAGTGGTAGACATTGTTGTAGCCCGCATAGTCCAAGCTGCGTGTCTTAAGAATGGTCTCAGTCTTCAAGTCAAATTTGATGATGATGTGGCTTTGGTATTTGTTGAAAAAGATCGAGCCATTGTAGACCACTTGGCCTGTCCCGGACCAGGGGTGAGGGAGGCGGTGAGAGGTGAAGTTGTCTGTATTCATGAAGTCAGACATGGATTTGTACTCCCGGACGAAGCGGTTGTTATGGTAGCTGTCCATATACCAGACCTATGGAAAGGAAACATGGGGGGAAAGTCAGCATATGGGGGTTGAGAGATGTCTATCAAAGTGGTGAACAGCAAGGCAGCCACTGCAGTGTACTGGTTCAAGCGTTGGACTGAGACCTGGGAGACCAGGGTTCAAATCCACGTGTGGCCATGAAGCTTGCTGGGTGACCTTATACTAGTCACAGTCTCTCAGCCTAACCTACCTCACAGGGTTGTTGTGAGGATTAAATGGAGAGGGAGGAGAGCCGTGTACGCCACCTGGAGCTCCTTTGTAAGGAAGTTGTAATACCAGAATGATAAACAAACAAATAATAAATAAGATAATGTGAAAGAAAATACAGAAGATAGACTTAAGATAAGTAGGTAATAACTTATGTTACAAGACTTCACATTTTATTATGTATTTCTTATTATTGTTTTTTTGGTATTATGTTAAACATTGACATAGATTGTTTGTTATGTTCTCTGCTGTAAATCACCCTGTAGTCTTTTGACAAAGGATGGTATATAGATTTCCTAAATAAATAAACCTATTTCTGCAATTGTACAGTTACTATTCCACAAAATGCGTGGGATCATACACTTCAGGGAAAGCCTTTTTAAACAAAAGCGGCTTCAATAACTGCCTAAATATCAAGGTGCTATGCGCCTGTCTGATGTTAGCTGGCAATTGATTCCAGAGAGCTTGCACTACAGCACTAAATGCCCCATTTCTGCTATGTATGAAGCACATCCCTGGGGCATGCAGTTCTCTCAGCAGTACCCCATCTGAGGAACGCAGTTGCCAGTCAAGGATAGATATGTGGAAAAGCAGTTCCTTAGCTAACCTGATCCCAAGTTGTGAAATATGATATAATGGAGATTTTTTGAGAAAATAACAGAATTATTTTTTTAAACAAAAGCAGCATAGTTCTATGGGTGTGGGCTGAGAAATATCCCTCTTGTTCTGTTCATGGCTTAGTAGGAGAAAAATTAAGTCAGGAACACACTAAAGGTGCAGCTAGACTTGGCATCTTACCTTGTTTTCACCCTCTGGAGCTAAGGGGTCTGTCATCCACGAGCCAAACCTTGATCCGGATGTCTTGACCGTTATTGGGTCACTTATTGCTGTCAATTTCCCGCAGGCTGCAGAAGAGTTGAACACAACGGAAGTGAGCAAATCAGGCAAGATGCGGAAATCTGTTGAATTGTGCCCTCCCTAAATCTGTCATAATCATCTTGGCTTTTTAAAATATATATGTCAAGACTTCCCATCCAATTGCTCCTCAGCAGTTTCTGGAAGACTATTGCCAGATGTGAAAGGGGCAGTGCCTTGTATAGTGTACTTATCTAGGTAAAGACTTCAGCCGTGCCTCTAGAGTAAACCCTTCTATCCCTCTGCAAGAGAATGCCCAGTTTTCAAGACAACTGCGTTTGAAAAGGAAGCACTCCTCTCTCACGAGGGAATGCAGGGGGCTGCCTTCCAGCAAGCCCCACTGGCAACACAGCTGTTTTCAGAACGATTTCCTTTCTTAGGGGCACTAGAAGGAAGGTTTCTTGATAAGGCTGGTGCTTATTAAGGGGAGGAAACAACTGGAAGTATCTGACAGTTCTCAGTTTAATTACCATTAATGAGAGAGAGAGAGGTCTTAATGCACCACAATGATATGTCAGCTGCTCTTTGGAATGTGCTTTTCAGTTCCTCAGTGCTGCCCATTCAATGCATAGAACCCACCCCAGCACTTTCAGGGCTGGCCCAAGTGCTGGCAGTTGCTTGACCTCAGAAAAAGTGTTTCTGCATATTTCATGGCAAAATAGCCAGCACATCTGCAGACCACGTGCTGGGAGAGGACAGCAAGAACCAGCTGGTGCCTCCCTATTCTGCTGTTGTGCTCGGGTCCTGCATGTGGGCTTCCTGGTGGCATCTGGTTGACCACTCTGAGAACAGGATGCTGGACTAGATGGACCACTAGCCTGATCCAGGAGCCAGGCTCATTTTAGATTCTTATGTTCTATATGCTTTCTCCCAGATCAGAGGTGGTATGACTCTGAAGGCCAGGGGCTGGGGCTGTTGCACTCAGGTCCTGCTTGTGGGCTTCCCATTGGGCTTCTGTTAGAACAGGATGCTGGAGCAGATTGGCCCCCTTTGGCGTGATCCAGCTCAAGGGCTCTTATGTTTTGAGCCATCCAGACTTGGCCCTGTAAGACTCAGAATGCCACATGCACAGGCAAGGCTCTTGTGTGGATATTCTGAGCTGAAAGAGAACTCTGCTGGCTCACATCAAAGGTCCATGCTTCCAAATCCTCTGAAAAGCCCATGAGCAGAAGGTGGAGGCCACAATTTGCTTCTAGAAGCTCTTCTCCAGTGCTCCATTGCCTTTGAACTCAAGAGGTTCCCTAGAGTCATAATTACTAGTAGCCATTGACTGATTTGTCCACCATGAATTTCTCCAGTCCCATCTAAGCTCATGGCCAACATCCTGTGACAACACATACCATATGATCTGTGTTTCTTGACAGACACAGGCAAATACAGTGACTCATGCAGAGAGGCAGTGGTCAGACTCCTCAGTGGGTGGCAGCTTCAGCTTTACAGAAGCCTGTGATTATTTTTTGGTGGCATATGGATCATCCAGGTCTGCCTATTGCAGCAGGCCGGTGCCAAAGCAAATTGCTGGGCAGCTTTTAGGTGCGGGGTTGCTGTCTATGGTACTGAACTGTGTGCTCCTGGACTCTGACCAGGACCTTTGCTCCTCTCCAGGGTCCTGTATCTTGCTCCATCAGAAGTTGGCTCAGCCAGCCCTGAGGCCTGCCTTCTACCATCTCACCAAGGAGGTTGCCTATTTTGGGGTTCTATGGGACAGAGCATGACGCCCCTCCCAGCTCTATGACTATGTACACATCTCCCCCAAAAGGGTGTGTAGGTCACAAAGCATACCTCATAATAGGAAGTTTTAACATCTTATTTCTTGTAAACTGATTAGAGGTGTTATTAAGTCAAGTGACATATACTTTTTGTTAAATTGAAAATAAAATCTAATTGTCAAAGTCTGTGATATCAAAGGCCGATATTCCAGCACATAGCCAGCATGTGAGTGAATGCTGGGGACTCGCTGCTTCATTGCCTTCAGACTACAAGTTGGAAGGGGTGTGTGTGAGAGAGGGAGAGGGAGAGGGAGAGAGATCCAGGAACACACGTCTCTACTTGGAGAATGCACATTTCATTTGTAAGTATTCATGTGTATATGATCCTAGTATCATCTATCTACCGGCTGCACCAAATGATTTTGCACAGACATCTTCAGTGTGAAAAGAGGCAGTTGGGGAAACTTCCCCCTCCAAAAAATCTTTGTCCACTTTTTCTGCAGCTGTTTGCTGCCCCCGCATTCCCTGCACCAGCACTATTCCCTCCCCTCCTCCAAATTGGTGCCATTTTTGTTAAAGTTAATAGGATCCATCATCCCAGTCAGTCAGGGATCATGTTCTGAGCAGGATGATGTCATAATATCACATACTCAAATGTCACAAAGCCAGTGAAGAATGAGAGGAATGTATTGGTTCTCACTCTGAATGGATGAACAATTTCACCCCTCTGTTGCTCCTCTGTTGGAAAATCACCCAAAAGGGTGGGTGCACATCTTTTATAGAATGATTATGGCCTGCCAGATATTTGGCCCCTGGTTTTGAAGTTCTGAGGTGCATGTGTGTGTCATGGAGGACACCAGTAAATCCCTTGTTAGGATGGAAACATAACTGGTGCATCAGAAGGCAGGCAGGCCAGGTGCTCTTAGTAACAGCAGTTAGGCTTTTGCAACTGTACCCAACTAATTTATACTTATAGTAGACCCACTGAAATCAATATACCTAAGTTAGCCATGCCCATAAATTTCAATGGGTTTACTCTGAGTATGTTACTACCTTTAGTTAATCAGTTGATTTGACCCAAGGGCCACTTAAAGATCAGAGCAAAGGGAACTGGGGTAAGGTCTCCATCTCATCTATTCAAGTGGCCTCATCTGGATTCCGAGTTTGGCATCAGCATGGCTGAAAATGGAAGGAGAACAGAGGTCATCCTCCACGAGAATGGAGAGGGCCTGGGGCTGCCAGTTGCTGACCCGCAGAGTAGGAGCCTGAAGAAAGACTCTTCCTGTGCGTTGAGCAAATCGTGGGGACTTTTAGATTGTGAGCCGGCAGGCAGGGACTGTCTTGTTTTAAGCGATTGCATGTGGGTAAGCCAGTCTGGTACCTGTTTTGGCTGAAGATCTGGGTGCAAATACTCTGAATAAATAATTTTTATCCTTCAGGTGCCAGTTGTCAGGGCTAATAGCCATTGATAGATCCAGCAGTAGTGTTACAGTGTCTCCAAAATCCTTCAGGCATGAGTGCATATGAAGCTGCCAAGCCCTGAGATAACTAATATGCTCCCCTCTAGATGTTGCTGGACTCCAACTCCATCCTCCCTGACCATTAGACATGCTAGCTGCTGGGAGCTGTAGTCTAGTGACATCCAGACGTGGGCATGTGAACTGCCCCTGATCTGGCCTCTTATAGGTGGCAGCTCATCAAGGGATTTCCCCATCACCTGCAACCTCTGCTGACCCATGACAGGGCCTTGTTAGTGGTGGCTCACGACTTGTGGCATGCCCTCTCCAGTGAAGTGCATCTATCTCCATCACTATTAATTTTCAAGAGGAATTTGAAAACATTTCTGTTCAGCTAGGCATTTGATGGCTGAAGAGGACTGTTCCTGGCAACCTGAAGATCACTGGTGAAAGACTGTTTTTAAGCCGTTTTTGAATATTTTTAACTCTGTTTTACTATATGTTAACTGTGTTCTAGAATGTTTTTAATTGCAATTGTGGTTTTGGAATGTTTTAAACTTTTAGTATTTTCTTCTTCTTTTTGTTAAATTGTTTTATGTTTGCTGCCCTGGGCTCTGTTAGGAGGAAGGTAGGATATGCATTCGATAAATAAATTCAATAAATAAACAGAATCCTTTTAACTGCAAGTAGGAACCGGGACCTTCTGCACAGAAATAATGTCTTCTTACATTGGAACCTAGGCAGCTGCTTTATACTGAGTCAGACCCTTGGTCCATCTAGCTCAGTATTGTCAACACTGACTGGCAGCAGTGCTTCAGGGTTTCAGGCAGAGGACCATCTCAGCCTCACCGGGAGATGCCACTGGGGATTGAACGTGGGACCTTGTGTATGCAAAGCAGATGCTCTGTCACTGAGCTGTAGACATTCCCCTAAAAATAAGATTCTAGTCCTCATCGTTCTGAAGCAAGGGCTGAATTAAATTGGAACACAGCCTTACGCTGAGTCAGATTTGGTCTATCACACTTAGCACTGTCAACACTGACTGGCAGCAGCTCTCCAGGATTTCAGACCAGTGGTTTTTCCAAGCTCTACCTGGAAATGATGGGAATGAATCTGGGACCTTCTGCTTGCCAAACATTTCCTCTACCACTGAGCTATATCCATTCCTCCCAATGCTCCTGAAATCTGACAGTTTATTAACAATATCCCCATTGACTGAATGGAATTTTCCTTTCAGCGCGCCTCTCTGAACTGTGATCTGTCTGTACCCCCAATGAGCAACACAGCCCTGGAGCTGTGACGTCGGATGAGGACAGCATTTACAGTGGCATTTGGAAAAAGAGCAATCTCTCAGTCTCTTACAGTACCTGCAAGGAGAATGTACTTGTCAACCTGTTTATATTCAGTTGGGGCTTGTCAGGACTGGACTGCAGTAGAGGGGGTCTGCTTCCCCCTGCCTTTCAATTTTTGCAAGCTAGCTAAGAAGGAGAGTATTTCTGAGAATGTGCAGAGTGCTTGCTGAAGAATGTCTTTGGGTTCCACCAAGGACTTGTTTGTCTGGTGGGATCTTTCACATCCCCCTCTCTCTGTGTACAACACACACACACACACACACACACACAGATGTCGCAAGCACCTTTTCAAACGCCTCTTCTCTTCCAAAGTTGCTTGTGCCATGTGCATCTAGCATTGTGGGAAACAATTGATCCAAAGCCTCACAGAACAGGTGAAACCAGCTGCATGGCACTTTGGCATCTGCCCCTAGGCATGCAGGGCTCGTAACATTTAGAGGACCTGACAGCTCTGCCTAGAAAGCAACCCTTTCCAACCTGGAAATCTCCCCAATGTGTGGGAACTCAGGGGTGACAAAGGAAGTGTACTCTGCACCAGCTCAAGAGCACCTGTACAGGGCACTGAAAACAGATGCTGTGCTGGGAACACAGGAAGCGTCCTTTGTCCATCTAGCTCAGTATTGCCTACACTGACTGGCAGCAGCTCTTCTGGGTTTTAAGCAGGGGGACTCTTCCAGCCCAGCCTGGAGATGCCATTGGGGATTGAACCGGGGACCTTTTGCACACAGAGCAGGGGCTCTGCCACTGAGCGCTGCCCTTCCCCTTGAGGAAGAGTTGTGTCCACTCCTGACACAAACGACGCTCTGTGGATGTGGCTCCTGGATCTTTGCGGGACCTCTGGGTCTTTGTTTTCCTTTGCTTTGGCAACCGATTGATTAAGCCCTGAAGGTGAGGCATGCCCTGCCGTTTCCAAGGCAGGTGCTTCTCCTCTCTCAGGTGTGCAGCCTACCTAATTTTTGCATGCAAGCCCGGAGCCTCTCTTCAAGATTTGACACTCTGTTTTGAAGCTCTTCGTAGTCATAGGCGCCAATCTCCTCCTGGAGTTCGTTTAGAACTGACGTCAGATTCTGGACCTCCTCTTTAAACTGCAAAACCAATTTGGCATCGGCTTTGTACTCTTCCAACACAGGGATCAGGGGCCTAAGCGCCTCCATTTTCTCTTTTATCGCCTGCAAGGTTAAAATAAGCTTGGTTTCAGTGCTCTGTCTGCAAAATCTCTGCGCAACCCTTGCCTACGTCCCTGCTTATGGCCTGCTTGGGGTCTGCTTTGCTCACAACAACAACGACCATCATCATTATTAATATTATTAATGCTTGCTTGCCCATTGGGGAGTGGGGTGGGGGAGTCCAAATGTGGAAAGTATATATAAATATATCTATATATTTATGATTTATTAAACAGTCTGGAGGACACCATCTTATTTGGGAAAAAGGCCTTTATTCGGAATTTTTTTTCTTTTTTTAGAATGCAACATCTTAAGGTTACATGCTTTAGTCACATACACAAATTCTTTTTTTCCTTTTCCATAAATTAATAATAATAATAATAATAAATGCATCAACAAGGATTTCCAGAATTAGTAATGAAATGCATCTCTACAGTTTGCATGCAAAAAGAAGAGCTCTCGGCCCATGTGGAGCTGGCGGTGGTGCTAATTTGCAAAAGAAGCAAAAGCAAAGCAAAAAACGAAAAGAATGGCGAATAATCAAATGAAGAGGAAATCAAAGGAGGGGGGTAAAGCTCTCTGCTCTCTGCTTTTGGTTTTTTTTCATGGTTACATGAGGGGGATGAACAGCTTCTTCAGCCAGTGGGGCATTGTGTAAAAATTTCTTTTAAGTTAGCCCTGCAAGCAAGAAGATGAGAGACTGTTGAAGAGCTGGCTCACTAACCTCCTTAAAGAGACAGTAGCTATTAACAGACTGTTTCTTTTTATTTTAAGAAAACACCCAAGTAACCAATCAAAATGACAGATTCTGCTCTTCCTAACAGCATTTACTCTCAAGCAAATCTTGTAGGTTTGCTCAGAAGTCCACACAGTTAGCAGCATTGCAAAACCAGCGGCCATTCTGGAAAAGAGACACCCTCCCCCTCCAACCCCAGCCCCCCACTAAATGTTTTAATTCACCCAATTTACAGGGGAAATGAGAGATACTGACGGAGAGCAGACGGAAACCAGGAATGGACCAGCACTCCTGTCCGGGACTTTCCGTAGCTGCCTCCGAGAAGGAGATCTCAGCTGGGGCAGTTTTTCTTTGCAAAAAATAAGAAGCTGCACCGGCTGAAACAGCCCCACTTCCCCCAACTATTAAAAGTGCACAAGGCATCCCCCCACTGCCCCACTTTGTGTCTGTTTCCAAATGAAGGCCCTTCAATTACCACGAGGGGCCTTCTCTTCCACCCCCATCATGCCACAACACAGTGACTTTTGCAATCATGAAACTGGAAAGCAGAAAAGGACCCCAAAGTTTGTGTCCCCCAACCCGTCTCCAAGAATATGCTGCAGAAGCCAACCCCAGCTGGGGGGAGAGAGAGTAGAATTGGGGCAAGGGATGCCAGTTCCTGAGGTTAAAACCCCAAAAGGGGCTCCAGCCAGCAGGGATGGGAAGATCCGTCTGTTCCGTTTCTCTGAGTTTCTCATTTTTCCAGTGTTAAATTCAATTCTCTACATTTCAGCAGCAATCTGGAATTTTTTAAAAAATTGAAAATTCCCCACCACTTTAGTGTGAATTTCTCCAAATACACATTTTTGTAGGCAGTTTTGACAAAGGTACCCATTTTTGCAGCCATTTCCCATCATTTCATGCCTTTTTGCCTGTTATTTTCACTCATGTGTTCATTTTTATGCACACTTTCCTCCAATATGCATTTTTGTAAATGTTGTTTAGTTGGCGAACTGCATCCCAAAATTCTAATAAATGTGAATTTCGAAGGATGGCTGTGTGTCAGTTCTCATTTTGTTTCGGAAAGTGCAAATTTGATCAATTCTGCTTGAAATGTGAACTGAATTGAAATTCTCACCCATCCGTACCAGCCAGTCAGAGCTGCAAGGGAAGAGTCTTCCCACTCCAAATGAAGACCTCAGTGTCTCTTCCTGCGGGTGAATACCCATTGTTCCCATTCTGTGGATTTTGCATTAACTCCGTGCACGGCCGGGTGTCTTTTCTGAGGTCTGTAGCTCAGTGACAGACAGTCTGCTTTGCATTGGCAAAGGTTTGATTTTGGGCCACGTGGAGGGCTATGGAGGTGGTGGTGGTGGGCTAGACACCCTGTCTGTCTATACAGCTTTGATTCTAAAACAAATAATTCTGGTAAGAGTGTCTTCTTCCTCTCAGTTGTCTCCATTAAAGGGAAAGATATTGCAAAATAGCTTTGAAAATGCTTCAGAGGAAGCCATTTGTAAATGAAATAAATAATATTTCTCAATAAGGAACACGGAAAGCTGCCTTGCCCTGAGTCAGACCATTGGTCCCTCTAGCTCAGTATTGTCTACACTGACTGGCAGCCACTCTCCAGGGTTTCAGGCAGGGATTTTTTACCAGCCTTACCTGGAGATGTCATCGGAGATTGAACTTGGGGCCTTTTGCATGCAAAGCAGGTGCTCTACCCACTGAGCTACGGAGCCTTCCCAGCAAAAATACTATGAAAACACAGTTCCTCTGGCAAATTTGCCATGGCAGCCTACGGTCACTTTGGCGGAGACTGTGGAGTCGGCTGCCCTGGTGTCATTCCTAGGTTGCCCCTCGCTAAAAGGGAATGGTACTAAGAGAGAACTTAATTCGTTCATCTTGGCAGAAAGCAAGCTCACCTTGAACTGTCTTGCCAGGTGCTGTTTGTGGCTCTCTTCCACTTGCTTGAACTTGGATTCCAGGCCTCTCATCTGGTTCTCCATTTTCTCAACGTACTGGAGGTCCCGTTGGGTTCGCCTGTCCAACACCTCTATTGACTGGGACATGTTTTGTACCTGTGTGGGGTGAGGGTTTGGGGGGGGGAGAAGGGGAAGGGAAGGTCACAGAGAAAATAAAGAGAGGCCATTTATTTATTCATTCATTCCCCGCTAGAAACCCAAGGCGGCTTCCATATGGTTCCCAGGCAGTCTCCCATCCAGGCACTGACCAGACCCGACCCTGCTTAGCTTCAGCAGGGAGCTGGCCTCAGGTGCCTTCAGACCATGGCCTGGGAAGCAGACAACAAGCTACATTTTCTCACAGTGGCATGGCGTGGCATCCACAGACGGGAGATGAATGGAAGAAAAATTGTGAAAAGATTTCTATGCCTGCTTGTTACTATATTGGACAAGTCTAGGATGATTAAGGCTATCAAGGGCTACTAGCCACAATGGCTATGTTCTATTTCCTCTGCTGGAGGCAGCCTGCCTCTGAATACCAGTTGCTGGGGAGTGCAAGTGGAGAGAGTTGCTCTTGTGCTCAGGTCCTGGTTGCGGCTTCCCATTGGGGCCTCTGGTTGGCCACTGTGAGGACAGGATGCTGGCCTGGAGGGGCCCTCTTGGGCCCAATCCAGCAGCCGGGCTCTTCTTAGGTTCTTATCTTCAAGCAGATTCATGATGGGCCTAGGCAACCCTACACACAATCAAACAAAACACCTCCGTCTGTTGTGGTACTGACTTTGAATACACTATGGCAGCCCTTGGGGCTCTCCCTAGACCATGCCTTTCCACAGGCCACCCCCCCCACTAGATCAGTATTGTCTGTGCTGATTGTCAGGGGCTCCCCAGGATTTCAGGCAGGGGTCTTCCCCACCCCGGCCTGGAGATGCTAAAGGGATTGAGCCTGAGACCTTCTGTGTGCAAAGCAGTGCAGAATAAAGCAATATTCTAGTCCTTATGGTTCTGGTCACAGTGCTGCATTAAGTAGGAAGCTGCCTTGTACCTTGTCAGAGCATTGGTCCATCTCGCTCAGTGTGCCAGGAGCTCTTCAAGATTTCAGGCAGGGATCTCTCCGAACCCTACCTGGGACTGGGCATGTGACCTTCTGCATGCAACATAGATGCGCTGCCACTGATCTATGGCCCTGTCCCCAGCAGGTTCTTGTAGACAGTAAAGCTAAGCATCTCCAGTGCAAATGAAGACCATCACAGAGTCTCTTTCTGTTGTTGTTGTGCTCATTCGTCTGCTTTCTGAAGCGGGCAACTGCCCAGGGTGTGTTTGACTAAGAAGGATGTTTCTGCTGTGATGTGAATGATCACCTCTTCATTTACCCATGACAGGCATCGATTGCTGGAGCAGAAAAGCAAGGATCCCAACCACAAAGACGGACGCCAGGTGAGCATCACAAACTTGCCTTGATTATTACGGCATCAATCACAGGAACCGACACAGAGCAAGGTAGGCGCCATGTAAAATAGCCAGCCAGTGAGCGAGACAGAACATGCAGCCCCTTTGTGATGTGCTGCGTCTGGTCCCAGTTTATGCAACTGGGAGAATATTGACAGGAACCAGCATGCCACTGCCCCAGTTGGGAAATGGTGCGCACCCTGCCTATAAACCAGGGTGGGGAACCTCAGGCCGAGGGGAAAAAAATGGCCCTCCGGACCTGTCTACCTGGCCCCTGGGACTCTCCTAAGACCACACCCCTCGAAGGCCTTTGCCTGGTCAGAGTTTGTCCTTGAATTGTGATAATGCCTGGATGGAGAGATTTGTTTGGACGTTGAAAATTTTTGCAAAAAGGCAGAAACGTTTAACTGTTATGTGGTGGCGGTGGATGAAGCCTACTGTACATAGGGAAGATATCAGGGAATGGTCTGAAGGCAGATGAGGCCAGCACCTTGCTGAAGCTAGTCAGTGCCTGGATGAGAGACTGTCTGGGAGCCACATGGATGGCCCCTTTCTTTCCTTGATGAAAGAAAGATGGGGTAGAACTGTAAGGAAATCAGTCATTGAAATAAGTATCTCTGGCTTTGCCCATTATTGGCATATGGCCCCCAGGAAGCTGTCCGTGAGAGAATGTGGCCCTTGGGCAGAAAAAATGTTCCCACCAACTGCTCTCAACAGAGCCCGCGTGCATGCCTTGTCTCCGTTTAATTTCTGAACTATCCCAACATTTGTTTTCCAAAGTTGTTGCTCATCAGCACCGCCCTAACCGGAGGTTCAGGCTCTGGCCCAGCTCGGAGCCTCCTCGCTTTCTCTGACTCCAGCCAATCAGCAGCCTTGAGAAACTGGAAAGGAGGACAAACCTTTAGGGGAAAACCTTTAGGGGAAGGGCGACAGCTCAGTGGTGGAGCCTCTGCTCAGTCCACCCAGCACCATCTCCAGACAAGGATAGGAGAGTCTGAAATCGTGGAGAGTGGCTGCCAGTCGGTGTAGACAAGACTGAGTTAGATTAACCAATGATCTAGCTCAGCAGAAGGCAGTTTCCTCTGTTCCTATAAGTCAGCCCTTGATCCAAAGTTAATTTGTGGGGGAGGGCGGTAGCTCAGTGGTTAGAGCACCTGTTTTGCATGCAGGAGGCCCCAGTCCCCAGTGGCATCTCCAGGTAGGGCTGGGAGAGACTTCTGTCTGAAACTCTGCAGAACTGCTGCCAGTCAGTGTAGACAATACTGAGCAAGCTGGACCAAGGATCTGTCTCAATTTAAAGCACCTTCTTCCGTTCCTAAAATCGACACCAAACCAGAAATATACTGATCTGTCCAGCCCTATGAATCTATCTGTTTATATCTGGGTTTGGGGGATACTTTTTCAGCCAAGGCCACATTCTGAACCTTGCAAATCTTTTCTAGGAACTGGGATTTCTACCACATGCTGCCTTTCAAGCACTTCTCTGCGACCATGAAGGAATATTAGCAATTCACTCTTTGTTTAAAGCAAAAAATAAATGGCAAAACCTCTGAGGCAAACTCTGATGTGAAATCCATTTCCCCAGAAAACCAATTGGTCCTGATAGATTTAGGCAGCTTTCATTTATCCTGCAATAGTCCTTATGCATTTATAATGGGCCTCTTCCAGTGCAGGTTCTTTTTTAGAATGCAAACTCGGCTCAGAGTCACACTGAATCATCACTGGGTTCGCAGTGTTTGCCAAATGCTTTTGGTGCACATATTGTTTAATTACTTACTTCCTCCATCCACACACCCCGCCTCAGGAGCTCGAAGCAGCGGGGACAGTTCTTCCCCTCCTCCATTTGATCGTCACAACAGCCCTGTGAGGTAGGCTAGGCTGACTGATAGAGTCAGCCAGTGAGTTTCCTGGTTGAATGAGGTTTGCAACCCTGGTCTCCCCAAGTCATGGTCTGACACTCTAACTGCTACATCGCACTGCCTCTCCCTCACAGTCCCTCTGCATCATGTCTGGTAGTTTTAAAAAGGATACACATGCAGCAAATGTGCATCTTTAACTGTGTTTTGGAATATTTTTAAATTGTTTTTAGTATGCTTTTTTTTCTTTTTTGTTAAATTGTATTGCTGCCCTAGGCGCCTCAATCAATAATAAAATAATAATAATGAAATAGTAATAAATGCAGGAAAATAGGTATGTATGTTCCTGTGTCTTTTTATTGCTGGGCTCTGGCTGCAGCCTTGCAAGTGCAAATGCAAAGGGCATGTTCCTTCCACACAGACTGCCTGATCGGCAACTTTCCATAAAAAATGCTGTGAAAAGCCCCTTGGAGCTTCTCTCTCTCTCAGAAACAAGAGGATATATTATAACATAACGGGAAACCTTTGTTTAAGGAAGCATCTTGTTCTAATCCTCTGCTAATGGTTGGTTATACTTTCAGTCTCTGCAATGCCAAACTCAGATTTTTTGCAATTCTTTGAGAGCGGGAGGTGATGATGAATGAGGGTCCCTATTCTGTTCTGCAGTTTTGGTACTCTCAGTTTCCCCTCCCCCCGTCTTAAAATTCTCTCCGTCTCCACAGCAGTTTGTGTAATCCTCATGAAAATTCATCAGTGTTCATCAGTGCAAATTTCTCCTACTAAAATTTTGGGTGCGATAATGCACACATTTTTGTAAATTGGTTTCCCCTGATATAGTGCCTTATTTTCCCTGGTATTTTTATGCACATTTACCCTAAAATGTGCATCTGGCTGGAGAACTGACCTGCAAAATTCAGAGAAGTGCAGGTTCGGGAGGACAGCTGAGCTTTGGTTCACATATTTTTTTCTGAAAGGGTGAAGTAGGTAGGATTCGCCTTTAGAAGTGAACTGAATTCTATTCTCCACTCCCCATCACCACCCTCTGGCAACAATATACCTTCAGCCACGGGATCTGTCACCTGTCACACATCAGCCTCCTGGGAGGACAACTCCGTCTCTGGAAGGGTAGCACAAAGCCCTCCAAAGGCAAGCCATCCTGGATCCTTCCTAGCTAAACTTATATTCTTTTCCCAGTTGTCTAGGAGTGACGGCAATCCTGCTTCAAAAACCTCTGTGAAATTTGGCATGATTTTTCATGACACAAAAGCGGCAAGAGCAGCCCACCTTCTTCATATTATGCATACAGATACCAGCTCAGTGGGCCTGGAACAGATGGGGCAAATTCCCAGAGGATCTGGCCTCTCAACAGCTATGAATTATAACCATTAAATGGAACCTCCATGCTCAGCAGTAGTATACTTCTGAATATCATGTTATGGGCAATCATCATTGGAGGGACATTGCTTTTCAGAAGTAAATAGCTGGCCTCTGCAGGGAAAGGGAGTGTTAGCTTAAATGGACTTCAGTGTGAACCTACAAGGAAATCATGAAGTTATTAAGTGTGGATACAGAAATGCTGGGAAAATTAACATGTCCTTTTATCTCTGGAATTTGGGGGTAAAATAAATAGATAGATTTTATATTCACAAAATCCTGGGAAATAGTCTTCCAAATGCCAGGGATAGTGGTATCAGCCATAAGAATCCAATCAATTTAAAGGGAGGGGGCAGAGAATAAGAATTTATGCATGTTCAGTGGAAACTATTAAGCAAAGTATCCCTTGATCTCAAGATTATATCCCTAAATAAAATTCTTCTGATCTCTCTGGACTGCAGACTGTTAAAAACAGATCACATGAGTGTTGATGTGGAATCTCTCTCTCTTTGCATATCACATTTTTCTTTTTTTGGTTCCTGTTTGATGCAGGCAGCATTCCCATCTTGCTCAGCCTTTTTAATGTCAAGAGAGAGTGTGCGACTCTCCATTTTAATTCTGCTGCTTTCCTAGGTTTTTATCAGCCTGACTCCTTCAAAATGTTAAAGCGTTCAGTGAATAAAACCCAAGGTGATTCAAGCCAATCGGAGACGTAATAATAATCACCCCCTGCTATTGATTTATTTGGAGCAACAGCAGGGCTTTGATCTTTTCATGGTTTTAATTAAGAAGATGCATTTGAGGGCTCTGAACTTTCAAAAATATTTTTCTGCGGCTAAGGTCCAAGTGTGGCAAATTAAAAGAAACAAATTAATTTGTCCCCCCTAAAGCTGAAACGAATTTGCTCCCCCAGTAAGTCTCCTATGCACGTTTTAAATGTCAAATGTTCTCCAGATATGTTCTCCTGGGTGCTCAGATATTTTAAAATTTGATAACCCGTGATATTTGATTGCTATATTTGAAATTTTGCAGGATTTGATATATCCACAATGCATTCGTATTTAGAAGTTGACAGTGGATGGCTTATATCACATAAAATTAGTCCTCCCAAGCTAAGAATGCCAACTTCTCTAAAGATGCCAAATTTGAAAGATGGAGTAGAGGGGGAAAATGTATTCCTAGTCTATTTCTAAATTTTTGTTCAGAATTTCATATTTACCCAGGCTTTCCCTGACCCATAAGTTCAGACCCTGTTTTGTATGTTTGAGACCTTCAAATTTCTGTTTTATTTGCCTTTATTTGCTTATATGTGTTTTTCTACTGCTAGTTTTAGGTGGTGTTTTTGTTTTAATGTTTTAATTATATATGGTTAGTTTTTTTAGACTGTACACCACTGAAATATTTTATCATATAATCATGGAGTTGGAAGGGGCCTATAAGGCCATCGAGTCCAACCCCTTGCTCAATGCAGGAATCCAAATTAAAGCATCCCTGACAGGTGGCTGTCCAGCTGCCTCTTGAATGCTTCCAGTGTTGGAGATGTTAAGCAGCTTATAAATGCTTTTAAATAAATAAAATACATATTCAAAATCAGTGGTGAAATTGAAAAACAAACAAACTGTGGGCTTTAAATATTTGTGGATATTCTTCTGCTTTAATTTCCTGCATCAGAAGAGCGTTGGACTACATTATCTTTGATGTTTTGCAAAGCAATTTCCCCTACTATGACACTATTTTGGGTTATTTCACTCATAAATGGATTTCTATGCATAATTTACCCTGGTTTCTGCATTTTTCTACATATTACTTGTCTGGAGAACTGCACTGGAAAATTTGGAGATGTGTGAATTTCTAGCCGCCCTTAGTACCCTGTTTTAGGCTAGAAGGACGGGATAGAAATATTTTAAATAAATAAGGATGGCTGTGTTTCAGTTTGTATTGTTTCAGAGACTGTGAAATAGGTAAGTTCACCTGTAAATGCAAATTGATTCAGGTCTCTCCCATCCCTACTCACCTGGTGACAATTTAAGCACACCTCAGGTGACCAGAGGCAGCAATTTACAAGAAGCAATGGCAAACAGTGTTCATTTATTTAAAATGTTTATATCCTGCTTCTCATTTCCAAAGGAAATGCCAAAGCAGTTCACATAATAAAAAACACAGCAGTATTCATTCAAAATATTCATCAGTAAAACCAAACTCCTGTTGATTTTTTAAAAAATGTACTTGCAAAGACAGGGAATTCTTTATATTTCTCATCACAGAATTAT
Source organism: Rhineura floridana (assembly GCF_030035675.1). NCBI lineage: Eukaryota > Metazoa > Chordata > Lepidosauria > Squamata > Rhineuridae > Rhineura > Rhineura floridana. The sequence continues at coordinate 21,268,028 of NC_084499.1, read as the reverse complement.
ATTGAAAAACAGGGATTTCAAAATTATGAACCTTATGCAAAAAAAAGCCTATCAACAGATTGAATTTTTAGTTGATTTACCAATTGACTTTTGATCCATTGGTTCAGTGTGAATAAAATGGCTTATTATCAAAGCCTCAATACAGATGACTTTTTATATACAGTGAAGGGAGTGTCAAAAGACTTACATGATGACTCAGAGCTAGCACTCATCACCAGAAGCAAAGGACATCTATAAGGTTATCTTTTTCCTTATAAAATTTCCTATCACACGAGTACAGCAATGGCCCTTAAAAAAAATAAAGGACCACATCCTTAACTTTCAGCTCGAGCAACTAATCTACTTAAACTCTAGTTGATTAATCTATCACTGAAATTCATTAAAGATTGTAGCTGAGGTGGGGGGGGCATGTAGGTATGAGGAGAAATTCAAGCTAAAGGTTTGTTGCAAATATTCAACCCACTCTTGCACACACACACAAAATCTAAACAAGAAGCAAGTCCTTAATTTTCAGCCTCACCAATTAAACTTTAGTTGATTAATCTACCACTGTAGCTGTGGGGCAGGGTAGGGGTGAGAACACCCACTCCAGCTGAAGTTTTGTTGCAAAGATTCCCCCTCCCCCACCATTTAAAAAAAAATCTAAACAAGATTACAATTGCAACCTCTGTCTCAAATGCAGGTTTTGAGAAGGTTACGTTCCGCTGTTTGGATTTCAGAGCTGTAGCCAACACAGCCTCCCACCCTCTGGTCTCCTGGGACCCCCGGTTACCTTTTCTAGGAGCTGCCGCAGTTGCTTTGTCCTGGCATCGCGCGAGCACATTGTCTGTTGAGGGGCCACCACTGTACATATACACCGTCCTTCGCTGTCCTGAGCAGAACTGTAGACCTGCCAGCTTTCCTCTGGGTTGGTAGGCAACACCTGGTTTGGCATGCAGGAAAGGAAGTTAGAAAAGGAAGAAGCATAAGGAGACGGCAGGGAAATCCACGAAGGACTGAAGACAGTAAAGACTGGTGGCTCCAACAGTGAATCCACTCCGGGTTTTAGTCCGACGTGTCTAGGAGCTGCCCAATGTGCTGAACCTATTTTGGGAATAGCTTTCACCACCTTGGACAGCTCCTTGAAAGCTCAGGCTATGGAGCAAATTCACGACCCCAATGACATCGGATCCACCTGTCTCCACTGCCCTCTGCACCCACCGACCCACCCACATACATACACACACACTACAAGACAGACAGAGAATAACAAACTAGATAGGAAGTAGAAAGGGAGGGGAAGGAAGGAAAGAAGGAAAGAAGGAAGGAAATGGAGAAAAGGTGGTGGAGGAGGAGAAGGAGAAAGCGCTTATGGAACAGCAGAGTGGCAACACAAGAACAGGGGCTTTTCAGTGGTGCCTCCATTATGGAATGCTCTCCCAGAAAGATGTGCATGGAGCCCCCTGTTCCTGTTCCTCCTGGCATCTGGCTCTGATATGGGGGCACATGGCATGATGATACCCTTGCCTGTGTTGCATTCGTTGTTCACTCTTTTTTTCTGTTATTGCAGGATGAGCCCTTTCAGTCCCCGAATGTTCTTTTATCCTTTTCACGTTCTTTTAGAAGTCATATTCTGCATGCTTTTATCATTGTAAGTCTCTTTGAGACATTTTATGTAGTAAGCCACAAATAATAAATGCAATCAATAATACTATAGAGCATGTGTAGAATCCAAGGTGCGTCACCCTCCTGCTTCTACAAATACTAATATTTAGCATGTGGAGGGTTCAGAGTACTTCACAGACATCAGTTCAGTAATTCTTACAACAATCCTGTAAGGCAGGCCAGAATCCTTTCCTATCCCCATCTTGCAACTGGGGCAGAGAGGGTGTTGCTTGCTTAAGACCACCTAATGGATTCATAGCAGAAGCACATAGCTTCCCCCAAAGAATCCTGGGAACTGTTGTTTACCACATACAGGGCTACAATTCCTTAACAAACTACACTTCCCAGGATTCTTTTGGGGAAGCCCTGTGCTTTAAATAAGCGATAAATGTGTGGATGTGACCCAAGTTGCACTTTATGGTAGATTCAGCAACCCTGTAGTCAACAGGCCTATCAGCCACAATGGCTAGCTGGAATCAGCCTGTTTACAGATGTAGTCTACTACCCCTGCATATTAAAGGCTGGAGGCAAGGAAAGGATATGAGGCTCTTGAATTCCGGACTGGCTTGCCAGTTTCTTTCGGGTGCCTGGTGGCGGAAGTGGTGCTGCTCTACCACAGGTCACTCTTGGGGGAACTTGACCTTTTGGTCTGCAGAGAACGTGATGAAGGTTCCTCTTGAAAAGAGCCATAATCGATGGGAAACCCGTTCAACCAAAATCCCCAAGTACTGAAAGAGGAACCCACATGAGCATATTGCAAGTGCCTCCCCTGGCCTGGCCCGGCTCTCTGAACCTTGCCTTCTTTAGGATTCCTTTCACCAAGTCTCTGTGAAATCTCTTTTCTATGCCCTTAATCTGAGCATGGGGGGAAAAAAACCTAGGAGGGCTACCAGCACACCAAATCATGTCACTTAATCAGGGACACATCCCTGAAGACAGCAGAATCTGCGCCATGCCCTCAAATCGCCGTCTTGCTTGCATGGAAAAGCTGTACAGGATGAGACGCTTAAAGACATTTCTTATCCTGGACTGTGAAGGTCCTGGAGGATCTCTGCATGTGAATCTCTCCCCCCCCCTACACACTCACAGCACATGGTATGAGAAGCATTATTTAATCAATGCCTGGATAGAATGGCTGCTTTGAAAGGCTTGATCTTTCAGCAGCAGGTAGCATGGGGTTTTGCATGCAATGTTACTCTTACTCAGAGTAAACCTATCAAAATTAGCAGGCATGCCTCACTTATGTCCATTCATTTCAGTGGGCCTACTCTGAGTAGGATTCAGTCTGATGTAGCCTTTTGACAATACTCTTGGTTCAGGGGGATAACTAACGTTTTTGCAAGCAGCTGACAAATGGCAAAAATGAAACATATTTATTTTCTGATGGGTAAACAGATCTCTATTTAGTTTAAACATTTATATTCCACTTCCCCCCATCTAGGCTTCAAAGCAGCTTGCAACGATAATAATATACAACACACAATATGTAAAACATAAACTAAACCACAGAAATGTAAAGCCTCGGGAATTTAAAATCTGCAAAAAAAAAAAAAAAGTAGGACAAAAGCAACCCATCAGTCAATTGTATTTCTGCCTGGTTATTGAGATTCGTTTAAAAGGGGCAGTGAAGCATCTTGTTCAAATTTCCCAGGTACTCAGTGTTCCAAAGACTGGCTCCAGGGACTATTTTTACTAGCTACATAAATAATTAACCACTTTGAAAGGATCTTTGTGGCCAGTCTGTTCCCTGGAAAGGGGGGAGGAGGAGGAAGGGGGAGCGAACTGGCTTGCAGGACATTAAAAATACCAACCGAAAGAGTTGCTTCCATATTGAATCTGTATGTTTTCGAGTACTGCTTTAAGACCCCAGATTTTGCTTTCCATGCTTCGAATGCTGCTGCCAGTCAGAGTTGACCAGGTTTCCCCCAACTTCATACTTTCTAGATGTTGTTGGACTACAACTCCCATTTTCCCAGTCCAGCAAGGCCAACAGTCAGGGATGATGGGAGTTGTAGTCCCCACCAGATTGGAGAAGGCTTGTGCAGTCAGTCCTGGGATGGATGGACCAATGGTCTCATTTGGTATAAGGCAGATCATGCACATGTCAGGCAAAGGCTAACTGGAGCTTCCTTGCCTACAGACCCTAAATTGTTGCCCCAGGAGGACTCACAGGAGTGTAGGAGGCTGCCTAAAACTGAGTCAGACCATTGGTCCATCTAGCACCTGCTTTGCACTCTGCCTCATGGTAGCTCCAGCCTGTTTCTGAGTCCAAACCACTCTATGCCCAGAAAAGCTGGATCCTGGATACAGATCAGCCAATCTGGGTATTTTACCTTTTATTCTTTTTCCGCTAGACATGGGAATAACAAGTGGCTCTGCAGGACGCTGTAGAACTGCCCCCTGGCTGGATCTCGGTGGGGATCTCCTTCAGCAGCTGCTTTGCCTTCTAATTTTTCTCCCGTGCTTCTGCCCTCAAGACTTGGACACCTGGGTTCAAGTCATCACCCAGCCGTATTGCCAGCCTTAGGGCAAATCACTGCTCTCAGCCTCACCTAACTCCCAGGGCTTTGTAAGGATAAGAGTGGATATCCCTTTCAGGCAGGCCAGATTTTGCAAAAAGATTGTGTATGTAAAGTACTTTGAACACCCAGTATATAACACAGACCCTCTATACAGTACACATTTGCTAAATGATACAAACGAAATTGCTGCTAACCCTCAGTTAGAACATCGCAGGAGTACATCAGTACATCCACAAATCAGAACTCAAAATTCATTTTAAAAATCACAAGGACACTGAATCATTAGATGTGTTATATTCATTCCCTCTCCCCCCCCCAGAAGCTGCCTTATACTGAGTCAGACCACTGCTCTATCTATCTCAGTAATGTCTACACTGATTGGCAGCAGCTCTCCAGGGTTTCAGGTGGGGGTCTCTCCTTCTTGAAGCACTCTCCCCTGCTGTGGTTTCCAGCCACTGGTATTCAGAGGTAGATTGCCCCTGGTCATGGAGATTCTACTGTCACAGTAGGCCTCCATAGAAGAGCCCTGCAGCTGGAGCAGGCCGAAGGGGGCCCCTATAGTCCAGCATCCTGTTCTCCCCAATGGGAAGCCTGCAATCAGGACCTGAGCAACTCTCTGCACTTGTCATGCCAAGCAGCTGGTTTTCAGAGGCATATTGCTTCTGGCAGTCCGTGACCCTCCGCTGAGCACAGTTTGCACATTCAGCGCCAGGTCACCAAGCTCCAAGCGATGCCACTCTGCAAAATCAAGCACTGCATAAGTTGCATGTGTGGACAGTCTTCAGACCCGTCACCAACAGGCAGCTCTGTTCCAAGGACACCTCTGCAGCCATCAGAGCGAAAAGCGATCAATAGCCAGGTGCAAAGTGGGCTTTGCCCTCTTCCTGCCTGAATGCGATCCATCTTCCAATGGCAGCACCTCCGTGGCTTCTGGTGGCCACATGCACATGCAGTGTTGTGGCAAGTAGGGATGAAGGAGGAACTCGGTTTCAAGCAGGATCTGTCAAATCCACCCTTTCCGAAATTAGATGAGAACCAAAACACAGGCACCCTTCAAAGTGCACACCTGTCCACATTTTGCAATGCAGTTCTTCAAGCAAGGAACCGAAAGGGTGCTTTAAAATGAACATATTGGTGAAAGTAACGAATTAGTTATATTTACATTATAAGTAAATATAAGTAAATAACTAATATGCATTTTGTTAGGGGAAACTGCTTTAAAATGTGTATATTTGTCAAAACTTCATACAAAAATGTGCTTATTAGGAGAAATTTGCATCAAACCGCTGATGCGTTTCCATGACAATTAAAAAATAATAATTCACAAACTGCTGCGGAAATATGGAGCTCTAAATTGAAGATTGGAAAAATCAGAAATGGAGGGCACCGGAGCTGACAGATTCCTCATGACAAGCCAACCGTCTCTTCTGAGGAAACAAACAGACAAATAAACCTGAAAACATGCCTGAATTATCCCAAATACAGACATGGCGAAAGAGCAATCGAAGACAAAGGTCCTATGTAGAAAGGCTGTGACTCAGTGGCAGAGGGCCCGCTTTGCATGCAAAAGGCTCTGGGCTCAAGGGCATCGCCAGGCAGAGCTAGGAGCAACTCCTGCCTGAACTCCTGAAGAACTTTTGCCAGTCAGTGTAGGGAATACTGAGCTAGATGGACTAATGGTCTGACTCGGTATATGGCAGTTTCCTTTGTTAAGAGATTAAGATGCCTCCTCCTTTCTCACACAGCCCCTCCCTTTCAAAATGCTGTCCCCTGCTTTTGTTTTGCAGACAACGTTCTCCCACCCCAAAAACAGCCTCTTCCCTCTTTTGCAATAATACCAAAGGCCTGGCATCTCTCTGACTACCCCCTTGTTGATATGACCTGGGAACAGGAGAGAAAAATCTGAATGCAGGGGTGGTTGGATTGTTTAAAATCATTTTTAAACCCAGAGGTTCACACACACAACAAGCACTGGTCCATTTCAAAATGACCAAAGCTGCATCTTTAAAAGGCATCAGACCCTTTCCCAGCCACACCAGACTTTTCCTTCCCGAGAGCGTTCAAATAACAATTGCAGGATGAACAGATGAACAAAACAACCCGTTAAATCACCGCACTAATGAGCTCGGTTGATCACAGAAGTTTCTTGGGGAAGAAATTTCATCCGCTGAGGAACAAGCTAGAGAGAATTTGGGTACCAGATTCTCCTCTTTGTGACCCCTGGATGGATCATTAATGCTCCCCTGCTCAGCTAAGGCATCTTTTGTAAAGGCCAGGAACATCCCAAAGGCATCCGGGTTTCATTCAATTTCATTTGATTCAATCCCCTAAAGAGTCTCTGTTTTGATAGCAAATGCGGGACTTGATTTCTTACACACACGCACAAATTTACAGATGCTTTGTAAATCTGGTTGTGTTTTTCTCCTCCAGAGCTGCACACACACACACACACACACAAATTGACCTAGTCAGCAATCACGTCTAGCACACACACACCCCTTATTGCAACAATCCACACACAGTGTGATTTGCAGCACGAAATCTAGGCTTATATTAGCTTGGAAGGGCGTCCCAGCGCTTTTCAATGGGGCTTAATCCCATGTAAATGTACGCTTGCAACCTTAATTCCTGGACAAAAGCTGCCTTCCATTTGGAAGATGTAAAACAAGACCAATCAATCAATCAGTCAATCAATCAATCTTTTGAGCTGGGGCTGCCTCTTCCTTTCTCTCTCCCATATCATTTTTGGGGGGATAGTGGAGGCAGGAGGGAATGAATGCCCCCCAACACATTTTTGCACAGCTTCATAAACTCCCAAGGTGGGTCAAAATCTACATTTTGACATTGTGCAGGACAAGAGGGAGGAGAAGGAGGTGACAGAAGGGGAAGGGCATGGGGGAATATGGAGAGATGCCGTTCAATGGGCTTAGGATTCTTTACAGCTGGGGATACAGATTGTGTGTGCGGGGGGATCATGCTCTCAAGCACAAAGCACTCACCAGGTTCCCCCCTTGCTAGAAATCCGTTAAGTGGACATTTCCACCCCAAATCACACTCCCACCTCAAAGTGATTTCAGTGCGACTTCAACAGAGAGGCATGCACAGGATTGGGGCCTTAACACAGGCTCTTTTCCAATCATGCTCCCCTGTCCCTGCTCCACAATATGGGTTGTATTCAACTGAGTCCTACTCAGAGTAGATCCATTGAAATGAACGGACCTACAGTAGTCATGCTTAACCTGTGGCGGCGCATTCAGACATGCCAAGACCGTCACTAGATGCTTCAGTCTTGGATGGTGTGCCAGGTCGCCCCTTTAGCCTGTTCTATGGTTTGTGTACTCCCAAAGCTTCCTTGGCTGTAATGGAGAAGGCTCTGTGTGCGCGCGCATGCTTTTGTATGTCCCTCCGTGCATGTGAATAGCAGGCGCTGGCATGAGAATCTTCATCCTTTAGAGGAACCTTTTCTTTAATGGCACCCTGTATTTAATATGTGGCTTGAAGAACTTGCTGACAAGCAATTAGCAAATCTAATAAATAATAATGGTAACAGCAATTCGTTTAGACTGTGGTGCACCGGATTCATGGAGGGATGGAACATTTGGGTGCCACCTTCTCCTTTTCCTGGCTCAGATGGCTGGGTGGGTGCGGAAGGCAGAGTGTGGTAGCCACTCCTTCCTGGCCCCAAACACACAACTCTCAGATTACTTGATGGGTTCAAAAGAAGGCAAGAACAAGAGAGGCTCCTTCAACCCCTTCCCAATATTAGAGCCTCCAAGGATGGAACAGTGAAGAAAGTGTGCTGATGCCTTTGGTCTGTATTCCAGTGCTATTTCTACTCAGCGTAGACCCATTCATATTAAGAGGAAGGGCCCTGGCTCAGTGGGGGAGCATCCACCTTGCATGCAGAAGGTCCCTGATTTAATCTTCAAGTAGGACTGAGAGACACCCCCCCCAGTCTGAAACCCCAGAAAGCTGCTGCCAGTCAGTGTAGACAACACTGAGCTAGACGGGCCAATGGTCTGACTAGGCAGAAGGCAGCATCCTATGTGCCCAACAGTTGACCCAAGTGAGTCATGCCCATTAATTTCAGTGGGTCTGCTCTGAGTAGGGCTGACACTGGCTGCAGCCCATAGAGACCACAGGCCTGCCTGTATGTGGGAGGAGGTGGGAGGGGGTCGAAGACATTGCCAGGGGCTCGAGGGACTCTGAGGACAGGCATTTGCATAACATTTCCATCAGGTGAATTGCGGGTCCAGATACCGCCGGGGACAGCAAGATGGTGGCTGGCTTGGCAGTGCCCCCCCCCGCGCCCTAGAAGTAAAGTGGTATTTTTTTTAAAAAAAGTTATAACAGGGAGGAGGAGGGGAGACGCCCCCCCTAACACCACCCCTGGTGGGGGTTGGGAATAGGATGCAAGGCTCCGTGTGGGGACCTGCCTTTGGGGTCGGCGTTGGCATAGCGGCCCCGCGCTCCCTCCCCCAGGGGGCCCGGCAAGGGTGCTGCAGGGCGGCGCGAGGGGGCTGGGGGGCTCCCCGATCAGCAAGAGCCCCGCCGCCCCGTCCACTTGGCGGGCGGGCAGGCGGGCAGAGCTCCTGCTCGGCCTGCAGGAGGTCCGGCTCCAGTCCGGAGGGCGTCTGCCGGTGGGGCGGGAGGGACCTCTGCCTTTGCTGCCAGCCCTGAGCCGGAGGGAGCCGCCGTGCGCCTCCACTTACCCCGGTGCTCCTGTCCAAGGTGCCCCCCGAGGCGGCGGTCAGCTTGGTGGTGTTGAGCCCCACCAGCGAGGGCAGGGTCTGGGACATCCAGTTGGTGATCATGGCCATGGTGCTGAGGACGACGCCGATCTTCAGCAAGGGCACCGACATCGCGCCGCCGTCGCGGGCCGTCTGCGCCGCTGCCTCTCCGCCGCGGGCCGCCGGGCCGCCTTCATTCTGAGCCGCGCTCCATGCTCCTCCTCGCCGCGCGGGGCTCCGCCGCCTCCCAGCCGCCCGGGCCGGCCGGCCAGCGCTGCCACATCGCCCTCCCCTCCCCTAGCTCGCCGCCCGTCACCCACGCCGCTCGCTGGGCTCCAGACAGCCCCTTGCGCGCCCCGGGCGGGCAGGCGGGCGCAGGGCGGAGCCGCCCGGGAGCGCTTGGCATGCGAGCGGCCAGAGGCGGCTCAGCTTCGCAAGGCGCCGGCTACCCCAAAAGCATCCCCGGCTATGGAGCGCTAGGTGGCTTCGCCCGGAACGGACTGCGCGAGCGGGGCGGGAGGCGGTCGAGCGCGGAGAGGCGGAGCCGCCGTGCCCAGAAAGCGCATTCTGATGTCAAACCTCCCCCCGTACCACCACCCCGGTCCCACCGGCTCCCGCCCCTCGCCCCTCCGCTCTCGCTTTCTGCCGCTCTCTGCTGCCCCCTGGCGGCCTCGCGGGGACGCAGGAAGGCAAGGGGTCGCTTGGCTAAGCTGAGGCACCGCGCGAACGAATAAATCCTGGGAATCGTGTGGAGCCGAACGCGGAGGGGGCGGGGCGCGGATCCAGCCGAGATCCAGCCTCGCTGCGGCAGGAAACAACATTTGCTGCCATTTCTTTTGGCCTTGAAATGTTCTCCACGTTCACAACAGCCTTGACCAAAACGCAAGAGAAATCTTCCCGAAGGCCCCGCTGAGCGCTCAGTCCTTGGGCTGGTCCACCCAGGGGTGTGGGAGTGAGCGGGGCTTCGTTTTCCCCGGCGCTCACCAGTAGCGTAGCGGCAAATTCAGAAGTGGCGGGTCCCTTCATGCTAGTCACAGCCATGCCCCCTCTGCCCCCCTCTCTGCTGCGGGGTTGGGATTGCGATCCATATTAATGCCTTTTCCAACAACAACAGATGCTCCTAGTCCAACAGGCATGAAACAGGAGAGTGTTAGCTACTGAGAAGAGTCTTCCTAGTGGCTGACTCACCTCCTTTCACTCTGATTGGTTCCAATCAGCAGGAAAGGATAAGGAAACAAGTTAGGAGAGTCTTCTCAGTGGCTATGATTGGCTCATAGCATGCTGGAGATATAGGGACCCTGCTCCTAAAAAAGTAAAGGGACCCCAAGTCCCCGGACGACTACTCCTCTGGTCCTCACCTTCCAAGCTCTCCATGCCTCACTCTTTCTGTCTGCACCTCCCGGGATTCTCCCTCCACTGCCTGAGGCAGGGTGGCTCTGGAGGGCAGTTGCTGAGAATGGCAAAGTGGGGAGAGTTGCTGTCGCGCTCAGATCCTATGTGTGGGCTTCCCACGGGGGCGTCTGGTTGGCCACTGTGAGAACAGGATGCTGCACTAGGCAGGCCTCCTTGGGCCTGATCCAGCAGCTGGCTCTTCTGAGGTTCTCCCTCCCCTGTTGGAGGCAGATGTCTCTGAATGCCAGTTGCTGGGTGGGTTTGCAAGTGGGAAGAGCTCGCTGTTGCACTCCTGTCCTACTTGCAGGCTCCTCATGTGTATCTTGTTGGCCGCTGTGAGGGCAGGACGATGGACTAGGTGGGCCTTCTCTGGTCTGATGTTCGATATGCTCCCTCCAGGGTCAGACGCAATGCACCTCTGAATGCCAGTAGCTGGGAATCACAAGTGCGGAGAGTTGCTCTTGCAGCCAGGCTCTGCTTGTGGGCTTCTTCCCATAAGTGTGGGCAATCCTGGACCAATGGCCTGACTCAGTATAAGGCAGCATCCTGTGTCCCTATGGTCTATGCATCCCTGAGTGTCACTTCGAGTGTCCATCATGCACTTTTTCACCTCCCCAGATACCGGAGAAAAGGAACAGTAAGGCTGTCATCCTGTGTCCATTTACCACAGGGAGCAAGTCCCTTTGGACAGCACTGAAGAATCAGCCCTGTTCTTTCTTTGCAAAGAGCTGCTCCTGAAAGGCAATGCTCCCCTTTCCCCCTGGAAACCCAAGTGCAGTCCTCTCCGTAGACAAAGAACGCTCCCGCACACAAATGTGCTCACAGAGATGTTGAGGAATTGCTGGCTTCTGGCGCCACCTTCTAGTGGAGATTGGTTCTGCAGGCTCCTTTCTGGAAGATCCGCCAGAGAGACCAATTCCAACCAAGGAAGTGCCAAAGATCAAAGCTGAAATGTTGCCCCCCCCCAAAAATTATCCACTGTGAATTTCACAGACTGAGCTACGGATCAGGAAGTCCCCAGTGGGAACCGCACTTTTTGACATGAACCAAGTTGGTGAAGGCCGATCTAGGTGGCCTCAGGTGAGCCACTCTTTCTCAAGCCTTTTTTCTGCAATGTGTGGATAAGAATACTGAACTACCTTACAGGGTCATTATAAGGAGCAAAACAAGGTTATGCAAAGGTCAAGCTTTGACAAGTACTGTAAATAATAATAATAATAATAACAATAATAAACATAGACGCATGGAACCTTGAAGGTCATCTAGGCCAAGATGCAGTAGGCGTGTACATTCAGCCTCTCTCTCTCTCCTGCAAAGGAGAGACCACTACCTTCCTGAAGCAGTCTTTTCCATAGATGAACAGCTCTTCCACTGAAATGGATGGACATGAGTCGCTTAGGTGCATTAATTCCAATGGGTCTACTCTGGGTAGATTTAGTAGAATACAACCCATTATCATAGGTGTATCCAGCATGCCATTGTCAGAGTAGACCCTCTGAAATAAAAGGACACAACTTACTTAGGGCCATTTATTTTACATGCCCTTTCATCCCCCCTGATAGGTTGGAGTGCTGAGGCCCGTGCCTTTCCCCTTCTCTTCCAGCAGGGCTAACAGCTTGCACTTGCTCCAGGGATACTTTGGATTGTCTTCAGGCAGGAAGACAGATGCCCTGGAAATGACCTGTGGGCCCAGGATCTCCAAACAGACCCCTTTCCCTCTCGACCTCTGCCAGGAAACTCCCTGTTTAGCTCACTCTGGTCACTCCCTGCCAGAAAACTGACAGCCTTCCTATCTGCTCTGGCCACCCAGCTATGTTTCCACCCACAAGCCTCAGGTTGTTAGAAGCCAAAGCAACTCTCTCAAGTTCAGGTAACTGCAGGAAAAGAAAACCGTTAACCAGAAGAGCAGGCTGCGTCAGGTGACTCAGCAGTCGAAGGAGGGAGAATATGATCCCTCTAACAGTGAACTCCGGTGCTGACAGGACGGCAGCCAGAATGGAGCTACTGAGATATAACTGGCTGATTGATAGATTCAGTTTCTAAACCCACCCTTCACTTATAGTCTTAGGACAGCTTACAGACATTGTAAAAAACAAAGTAAAACGATATTGAACCGAACTTCAATAGCACATAAAATACCATAAACAGAATCCAGTCGTTACAACAACCTAGTAACAGCCATGCTACCGACACTGTTCCATCATGACTGACCCAGCAGCGAGAGAGTTTGGTTTACAATGGGCAGCGATGGCTGGTGCCCACTGGGACTGGTGGCGCGGAAGGCAGGGCACCCAACAGTAGGTGGAGCCAGAGAGCCAACCATAGGCAGAGTCAACGCAGTCTAGTCTTGCCCTGATAAGCCACCCTGCTGCATTCTACAAAGACACAAATGCTAAGGAAGAGGAGGGAGCTGGCGGGCAGGGCCACCCCCTGGACTGGTTGCCATTTCAGAAGGCAGGCATGTGGGGGCTGGCTGAGGGCAGACTGAGGTAGGTAGGGCAGTTCCCCATTCACCTTACAGACCAGTCTCCACTGATGACTGCATGTAGTTGACAAGAGACTATCCCCTTCCAACTGCTTGTATAAAAAAGAGCATCTTCAGCTGCTTAAAGAAAGGTGTCAGTGTTGGTGACGGAGCACCTCTGAGGTAGATAATACCAGAGGTAGGGTGTCGCTACAGAAAAGGCCCTCTCCTCTGTACATGACCCCTGTCCCTCTACCAGGAAGGCAGCACCTGGAGAGCCCCTCATAAAGATCTTAAGGTCTGGGCAGATGGGGGAGGACATGTTCCTTCAGATAATTTGGGGACAAGTTCTTTAGAGTTTTATAAAAAGCAGGCTTAAAACATATAATCAGCCAGTGCATTTCCCAGTATTATATGGGTCCCTCTTGAACTTCTGGTTAACATCCCAGCTGCTATGTTCTGCACAAGCTGCAAATCCCTAAAGAATAGCAACATGTAGAGTGCATTACAAGAAACCAAACTGGAGGTTACCAGAGGCCAGGAAAGGGCATAGCTGGCACCCCAGATGAAATGCAAGGGAATCCTCACTACTGGCGTGCGTAGCCCTGACCTGGTGCCACGCACAGACTCCTTGGAGGATGAACAAGACCCTGAGGAGCAGCCACGCCCCCTGGAACCAGTGCTGCAGATCTCCTTGAAGGGTCCTCCAGAGAGAGACGTGCTGATGAATCCTTGGACCTGTCAGAGGAGACGATGGAACCAGACCCAAGTCCTTGAGAATGGTAGTGCTAAAAGGCCCAGGCAGAAGAGCAATCATATAGCATGTGCCTATGGACCCAGAACCATTGCACTACTCATGAGTAAGGGGTCTACTTATGAGTACAAATCACTGGAACTACTTTACTACCAGCAGCTGTGGCTAGGGTGGGGTCTAGGAGGCCAGAGCACATAAGGCCTCCCTCTGGAGCATTCTGGTTTCTGGAAGCAACATGGGTTTTTGGCTCCTGACTTGAGGGCCTCCTCCTTGGTGAACTCCCTGAGCTATTGTTCACCATGGGCTGTTTCATGACCTTGCTTGTGGAACAAACTTTTGTCCTAGACTGATTTGCTGTGCTTCACTTTGCCTTAGGGAGACCCTAGTCCCTGAAGGCAGGCCTTGGTGCATGGCAATCTCTTAGGTCTCAAGTGACAAAGCTGGATGTAGGAATGCCCTCAAGTAATGTCCGTGTCAGATGGAGGCCAGCCCTTTCTGGGAAAGGTTGATGAGAGGGAGAGTGTTTCTGTTGGAAGTGGGTCAAGAGCAACTCCCGTTTGGGTTCTTTTGTTTGTATTCCAGAAGGAAGATAGAGTTGGGGTCCTCCAGCTGGCTAGGCTTACCTACCTTTACCTGTGCTCTTCTCTCCCTAACTTCCTTTTGTTGTAAACTGATGTGCTCAGGGAAGCTGACCTGTTCCTCCTTCCTTGTTCCTCCTTCGACTGTCTGAGGAGAGAGTCTTTGCTCTCTCTCCTGAGCCATGAGGGCAAGACCCACCTCTGGGCATTGTGCCTCCAACTTAGTTAGCTAGGTAGAACTAGGTATGCCTTTCCTGTCTACCATGTATTTCTATAGATAAAGTAGCTTTTCTTATTTTACTAAGTCTGAAGTCTCAGTGATCTAAATGCAGGGTAAAAGCCTGCTACTTAGGCAAATGCACACACTGGCACACGCAGCTCAGACCGCTCAAACACTCTGCACATGTTTCCATAGCAGTTTCTGGCCCTCATTTGCTGCTTGTTTCGCTCTCACTCACTCATGGAAAAATTGCAACTGTAAAGGCACTTTTCTATAGTCCCAGGAACTTGAAATTTGGTACACATTAGGGTTGTAACATTCTAGGCACTGAAGAACCTGAAAACTGGATAGCTTATGATTCCTCAGAACATGGGACTGAAAATTAAAACGCCATTTGCGGTTAGAAGACTGCACATCTGGGAATTCTGTGCTCCCTAAGGGTTCTAAGCATGCTCATCTGAACACACACAGAAGCCACCTTCAGATGGGGATGTTGGAGGTGGGGGCATGACTTGCCCCCCTTTGCTGTTCTTTTCTTGTTCCCAGATTGGTGGTAGTGATCTCAGCCAATCAGGGATCACAGAGTGAATATGATGGCACGACAGTGCTACACCACCTTGAACATTTTGTTAGAGCTATCAAGCTACTAAAGAACTTTGAAAGTGGATTTGTATTCAGCAGCCCCCAAGTAGCAAACATCAGTGGGAAATAAGAGGGTAAAAGTGACAGGCAGCAGCAGTTGTATTTGGAGCCAAAACTGCTTGAGGGTTTTTGTGTGTGTGGTTTTTGGGGGGCACTGTCAAAATTCACTTCCCTTTTCAGTTAGCATTAGTGCCCCTGGAGAAGTTGTACCCCTCTTAATTCTTCATTGCCCTCTCTTTCTTTCATTAGCTTCAGTTCATATAGCCAGAACTAATTGGCTATGCAGTGTTGTGACATTACTCCTTCCCTCACTAGCTGGGTTCTAGGAAGCTTTGCCCCATTCTCTCAATTGCTTTCATTTGCCCTTAGTGACATCATCCTGTGGCTCAGTCTGATAGGCACTGTAGCACTGCCACGCAATCGTATTTACTCTGTGATCCCTGATTGGCTGAGATCACCCCATGACCAATCCAGGAACAGCAGCAAGGGCATGTGGGAGGGCAAGTCATACCATAAAGGGGTGGGAAAAGACAACATACATAAATTGCTATTTGTAGTCTCAAAATGAAACTGGAGAATGTTCCGTGCTGCTTTAGGATCTGTTTCCAGCCTGTCCGCCTCCACCACACCTGTCACTTTGAGCGCCAGTTGAGGAACATCAAGATTGTTGTGATTCTTTCAAAGCCTCATGGCCAATCGAGTAATGCTTGTCTTCCCACTTGGCAGATTGTCTACGCTCTGCTCATGGATCCTTCTTTCTCAGAACAGCTGGTCCTACATCAGTGATGGAACGGGCCACATATGGCAAAATCAGTGTGGGCTTGAACAATGAAGGCCACAGAATAAAGCAAAGCTGATGGGGAAGTCTTCCTTTCAGGGTGTGCGTGTCTAAATGACAATTAATTTTAAATGGGAACAGGTGGCTCCCTCTTTGGATTTTTTTTTTAATTGAATAAGGATATGTCTGCTTTAGTCTGATTTGCAAATAGAGATTGAGCCTGGACCATCCAGGTTTCTCAGAGGCACACACACAATCCATTCTTCCTGCGGCTTTGTTTTCCCAATAACCACCCCTCCCCCCAAAAATCAGATAAACTCAGCACAAGGGGAGGGGGAAATCCTGAGATAAGCAAGATACAGCTGTTTTCAATTCCTCCCTCGCTAGTCGCTTTGAGAACTCTGGCTTCCGTTGATTGAAATGAGCTCTCCCCTAGGCAATGCCTCAGCAGCTGTGGGCTTTATGGAATCTTTAGCAACATTCCAGCTGATCAGACTTTGGTTTTGTTCTTCAAAGCAAAGGCAAAGGGACTGATAAGGCAGGATAGCATTGGGGGAAAGGGTGCCGCTGAGAGCAGAGGCCAGCTACTAGGCTGGGTACGTCAGGCGATGTGTGTCCATAGGGAAGTAGGGGGCTGGCATGCCCTGAGTCAGACTACTGGCTCATCGTAACTCAGTATTGGCTACACTGGCTGGCAGCAGCTCTCCAGGGTTTCAGGCAAGGGACATTCCCAGCCCTACCTGAAGATGCCAGGGACTGAATGTGGAGCCTTCTGCATGCAAAGCAGGTGCTCTGCCACTGAGCTACGGCCCTTCCCTTTAAAATAAAGATGCCAGTCCCTGTTAAGCAGCATGGTCCTTGACTCCCATCATGCATGACCACTGGCCATGCTGGCTGGGGCTGATGGGAGTTGGGGGTCCAACAACACCTGCCCCTCCCCCCCAGGTTCCCCACCACTAGCACAGAGAGATCCCTTGGGGACTTCACGCTCTTGGCGGCATCATACAAAAGAGGAAAAGCCCTAGAAGAAGCCACTCTGACTTAATCCAGGGGTGACAAAATGGGTGAATTATAAACTGGGGAGTCTGGGAGTCCAGAGTCTGGGAGTTCAAATCCCTGCTTGTGTCTCCTGGGTGTCAAGGGCCAGCTAAAGATAACCCCCACAGTGAGTGGCTCATGGGTTACGTGCCCTGCCACCTGTGCAGCCGTGGGCAAGCTGCATAGTCCCAAGGAGCCAGTTGCCCCCCAGCTGGCAGTTGCTGACAAGGAAGGGGCTGGCTTGTGCAGCTGTGGCAAGCTGAGCAGGCCCTGGCCAGCTGGGGAGGACTAGACTAGCCTCAGAGGGAGGCGATGGTAAACCCCTTTAAATACCGCTTACCATGAAAACCCTGTTCATGGGGTCACCATAAGTCGGGATCAACTTGAAGGCAGTCCATTTCCATTTCATAAATTGGGTTATGGTGGAGGGCTGAGTTCAGATCTTGCCTCTGCCATAGATTAGGTTATCTAAAGCCAATCCGCTCTGTTCCTTTCCTGCTAAATCAATCCCAGCAATTGCTGAGACCCAAAGCTGAAAATTAGGCCACATTTTATTCTTTGCGCCTTCACCGCTCAAGAGCGAGCCATGCGGGTCTGTGTGGCTCCTTGATCTACAGTCAAGTGCGCGACATCAACAGCTTCTCATTCACAGAAGCCAACCTTGGACCCTCCTTTTCCTGTCAATGCCACTTACCCTCCTCATCTGTCCAATTCAGTTAGGTGGCAATTAGTTTTGCATTACTTTGCACATGGACCCTAATCCTGATTACAAAGACAGATAACTCCAGTAATAAATATGACCCAAGGCTGAAAATTATCTCTCTCTCTCTTTTATTGGTGGAAGCTGAAGTTAGCGAAACGTGACATAAATTGGCTTATGAGGTGAGGCAGGTGCTTCTACTTAACGGACTGGAGATCTGCCATTTTATTCTTTGTCCGGAATAGGAGGCTGCCTTATACTGAGTCAGACCATTCTTCCATCTAGTTCAGTACTGCTTACACTGACTGGCAGAGGCTCTCCAGGATTTCAGGCAGGGAGCCTCTCCCAGCCCTGCAGTGAGAGGTCAGAAAGTGCAAAGCAGGTGCTTTATAGCTGTGGAAGGATCTCTCCCTTTCAATAATCTCCCTTTCAATTCGTTTCTCCAATCTTCACTTCAGCTCTCCACATTTCTGTAGCAATCTGTGATTTTTAAAAAAATCCTCATGAAAATTCGCCAGTATTTTTGTGTGAATTTCTCCTAATAAGCACATTTTTGTCTGCAGTTTTGACTAACACATAGTTTTGTGTGCAATCTCCCCCTAACATAATACAACTTTCTAATGTTATTTTCACTAATAAATTCACATTCATGCACACTTTCTCCTAACATATGCATTTTAGAAGGTAAATGTTGGTTGGAAAATGGCTTTGCAAAATTTGGATAAGTGCACATTTCAAAGGACTGGTTGTGTTTTGGTTCTCGTATTATTTTGGAAAGTGTGAATTTGTCCTCCACCCCTAGTGCTCTACCACTGAGCCACTGGATGATCTTTGGGACACAATCCACTAGGGCTCTGCAAGTATCAGGTGGCACCCAAGGCCTACTTCACTGTGGGGTGAAAGAACATAAGAATGGCTGGTTCCTCATCTCTGGAATTGCCCTTCTCCATCCTTTGTCAAAACATGCAGGTTCTTTGATAGGTGGAAAAACAGCAATCAAGGCAAATTAAGCTGTCTTTATTTTAGCAAAGACAGAGATTAATTTTAGGAACTATGCTGTTTGTTTGGTTTTTTTAAAATTTTAAGTAAGGCCACATCCACAGTACTCATTTAAAATGCTCTTGCCAGTTTAAACACTTGTGACTTCTCCCAAAGAATCCTGGGAACTATTGTTTGTTAAGGGTGCTGAAAGTTGCTAGGAGACCCCTTATTTTCCCCGCCTTACCCCAGAGCTACAAGTCCTAGAGTGGGAATTATATTAATGCATTCTATTAGGGAAAATGGCTTGCAAAAATGCATACGTTAGGGGGAATTTCATACAAAAATGTTTGTATTGGGAGGCCTGCACACAAAGATATGTACACATGTTCATGAGGATTAAGGGTGCCAAAACTTACTCAGAACTGGGGCAAAGCGAACTTAAGACGTGAAAAATGAGAAGCCAACCAAAACAGATCTGGTCCTCCCCAGCAAGTCCATGGCTGAACTGGGTCTATGCAGCCCATCGCTCCTCTTCTTAATGGCTCCCCCCCTTACACTTCCTAATGTTCTCGTAAGAAGTGAGGGAACCTGCAAACAGAGGCTGCATTGCACTGAACATGCTGATAATAATTAATAACACTTAGCAAACGGTGTGCAAATTGCTTCGCATTCATTATCTTAATCATCCTTACAGTAGCCTGTTATGGTAGGACAATGGGATTTTCTTTCTTTGCTTTGTTGTTGCCTCATTTTGCAGCTGACATAATAAATACGTTGGCCTGTAAGGGGCCAAAAGATGCTTCGGGTTGTATTTAATGGCAGCCATCTTCAACGGAAACTAATGGGCACGGTTAACTTAGGTACATTTATTTCAATGGGTCTACTCTGAGCAGGATTTAATTGGCTAAAACCTGGTGGTGTTTTTAAAAGGTGAATCTGTTAAATTGTCATTCCTATTCTTAATGCACTTTTTCCCCCAGTAGCTGTTTTCATGGGCCTGTTCTGGTTTTTAAAAATCCATCAGATCCCAGGAGGAGTCAGAAATCTTCAGAGAGTGTACCCCTCTCCTCCTCCTGCTTATTTATTTATTACCTTTATATCCTGCCTCTTTCCTCCAAGGAGTTTAAGGTGGCCTACAAACACGGTTCTCCCCCTCCCAGTTTTATCCTCACAACAATCCTGTGAGGTAGGTTAGGCTGAGAAACAAGGACTGGCTCAAGGTCACCCAGTGAGTGTCATGACCAAACAGGGATTCGAACACAGGTCTCCCAGGTCCCAGCCCGACGCTCGAACCAGGACACCATCAGGTCTTTTGTTCTGGGCAGGACCGCAAATGCAAATTAGCCAAAATAATCAGCACTCTCAATAATGGGATATTCTAACACATGTTTTTTCTTAAAAATAAATAGCCAGTGTACCCAGGAAGGCTTTACAAACAGAAGAAGAAAGAGTGGCAGAACACCTTCTAATGTAGTTCCTAATGACATTCTTGCTGAAAAGATAAATATGTCTGACAAATATGCATAGGATGTATGTCCATTTCAAAATCCATGTGTGAGATATCTCTCTACCTATGATCTCCATGTAAAGATCTAGAAAAATCCACCTAGCTCAGTATTGCTAGCACTGACTGGCAGCAGCTCCAACAATAAGCCTTTCTCAATCCTACCTGGAGACGGCGGGGCTTGGATCTGGGAGTTTCTGCATGTTTTATGACTATAATCGTTTGCCCTAAAAATAAAGCAAGATTCTAATCCTCATATTTTGGAATAAACAGCTGGATTAAATAAGAACCTAGGAACTGCCTTCTACAGAGTCAGGCCATCGGCCCATCTAGCTCAGTACTGTCTACACTGATTGGCAACAACCAGAGATGAAAGATCTGTCACTTTCGGTTCTCTCAGCTTCTCATTTTTCCAGTCTTAAATTCAGTTCTCCACATTTCTGCAGCAATTTGCTTTAAAAAAAAACTCATTAAAATTCTTCAACATGTGAGTGCAAATTTCTCCTAATAAACATATTTTGTAGGCAGTTTTGACTAATGTAGACATTTTTGCAAGCAATTTCTCATCATACATTGCATTTTTGTATGTTATTTTCACTCGTATATTTGTTTTTATGCATTTTTTGGAAACGATTGGTTGGTGAACTGCATTGCAAAATTTGAATTTGAATAAGTGCGAATTCAGAGGGATGGCTGTGTTTCAGTTCTCTGATTGTTTTGGAATGTGCGGATTGGATAAATTCAGCTTGAAATGCAAACTGGATCAAAAGTCACGCCCAACCCTAGAAGCAACTCTCTAGGGTCCCAGGCAGGAGTCTTTCAGGGAGACTGAAGCAGGGACCTTTCGCTTGCAAAGCAGGTGCTCTGCCAGTGAACCTCGGCCCTTCCCCAACGCCACAGCTGTTCCTGCGCATTCGCAATAAGTAGTTTAGCCCTTAATCCAACCCCACAGAGGATGGAGAGAGGGAGAAAAACTCGGTACAAGCGGAAGGTTTCCCCATTCAAAGCAATGGGAATAGACTCCGCGCACACTACCACAAAGAGGCAGGGAAGAGGGTGTCCATTTACTTCCACCACACTGTTAGGGATGCGGGTTCCATTCTGCTGAGTTCTGGAGGAAAGATTTCATGCCATGCTGTCCAAATGTTGGAACAGATTGTGGAAGCCAGGCAGCTTATGGAATTGATTCTCTCCACTCCCATGAGGCAAAGGCAATCACATCTAAGAGCACATATCCTGCTCAGTTGGATTTGGCTGTGGGTGGGGAGAGATGGCTAACTCAGTTTTTATTACTTTCACCTCTCTATATCTAAGGCTGGGGTGGGGGACCTGTGGCCCTCCAGATGTTGCTGGTCTAGAGTTGTGAAAAGAAAGTGAGGAAACCAGGACGGGTGCAGTGGAGTAGAAAGCATAGCTTGCTGACTGGCTGGAGCTCTGAAAGGTAGCCCTCCTGTATGCCTCTGAAAGCCAGTTGCTGGGATCCCCAAGTGGGGGAGGAGTTGCTTTTGCTCTCAGGTCCGGCTTCCCATAGTGGGTGTCTGGTTGGCCACTGGGAGAATGGGACGCTGGACTAGATGGGCCACTGGCCTGATCCAGCAGGACTCTTCTTATGTTCTACCTTCAATGTTTTGTTTATTTCTAAATATATTTGTACAATGCTATTTCACTGAAAATATCAAAGTGGTTTACAACCGGTTGAAAAACAGCAACCATCCTACAATACAAACATTAAAAACACAATAAAAACAAAGGTCAACTATTGCAAACAGGGCATCTTCTTAATAGTCTGCATAAGCCTGGTGGAACAGAAAGGTTTTCAGCAGGCACTTAAAAGTCAAAACGGAAGGTGTCTGCTGAATTTTTTTTGGCAGAGCATTCCAGAGAACTGGGCCGATGACACTGAAGGCTCGATTTTGTGTTGATGTTGAATGAGCCTCGCCAACTCAGGGAACGAGCAAAGCTGCTCCTGTTGGGGGCAACGTGCCTCTGAATCGCAGTTGTTTTGGAACACAAGTGGGGAGAGTTGCTCTTGTGGTCGTGTCCTGCTTATGAGCTTCCCGTGTGCGTCTGGTTAGCCACTGTCTGAACTGGCAGCTGGGCTAGATAGACCTTTGGTTTTTCTGATATTCGAATGTTCTGTAAAGTGATGATATACTGTACTTTGTTTTGGGCTCTTCTCAGAATGCTGATAATAAAAGTCTCAGATAAGAGCTGATGGAAAGATCTCACTCCCAGATCCTGAGGAACTGTTGCTAGTCAAACCTGATCATATGGGACTCGATGATCTAGTTGGTCATTCTTACTTTAAGGCGACCTTGCACATTTCTACATCATAACTGCAACCACTTTCATCCTGTTACATTTCCATGTCTTGCTCTGTCAGACATGTGCATCTCGAGGACACACTTCAGTTTACAGTTCCCAACAGGCAGAGTTCAGAGGTCCCCAAAGCAGCTATGAGTCAAGGCTCCGATTCATGTGCATCACTGAGAAGGGCTCTTCAGCGAGACAATTCTCTCCCATCTCAACAAGAGATGGCGCAGAGTTGTAAGCGGTGGTAATGCAGCCAAAAAGATCTGCTAACGGCCGGAGTTTGATTCCGACGGAAGGAGGAAGTAGAAATCTCCGGTAAAAGGGGTCGAGGTCCACTCAGCCTTCCATCCATCCGTGGTCGGTAAATGAGTACCCGGCATACGCTGGGGGGTAAAGAAAGGCCTGGGAAGGAACTGGCAATCCCACCCCATATATATGGTCTGCCTAGTAAACGTCACCCTAAGAGTCGGAAACAACTCGCACTACAAGTGCGGGGACACCTTTACCTTTTTTTACAACAAGAGATTCTTCCTTACAACCACATTTTCTTATGAAACAAGCTACAGGCAATAAGGTGCTTTCAGACAGGGATGTGTGAGAAATTCAATTCAGTTCACATTTAAAAGAGAATCTATCTAATCCACACTTTCAAAAACAAAATGTGAATGGAAACAGCCAGTCTTCAAAATTCTCAAGGCCTGAATTTTGCAATGGGGTTCTCCCACCAAAAATGCATAAACTGAGTGAGGTAAGATGTGCACACAAATGGGTGTGTTAGCCAAAATAACATAAATATTTTACTTTAGGGGAAATTGTGTTGCAAAAATGTGTATATTAAGGAAAAGTACACAAATGTGTGCATATTAGAAGAAATTCACGCTACAATGCTGATGAATTATCATGAGGTCTCAAGAAAAGTGGGCATTGGGTCAAAACGCAAATGTCAGCTCAAGCTTCCCAGTGCATTTTCTCATTACTTTCTTTACCACAAAAAGTCCAATCTTTTGGGGAAGTGGGTTGTTGCACAAGACCTCCCAACCAACCATCATTGGCAACCTGAATTTGCCTGTATGTGGTTGAATCCCACCCGAAAACATCAACAGTCTGGGAGCTCCTGGTTGTTTCATGGAAAGAGGAGCTGAACTCCTCACTCCTTGGCCAATCAGTTCCATCTGCTCCTAATGCAGAATATATAATGTTACACTAAGCCACTACTGCTTTCAGTAATCATGAACAAAAGCAAACCTTTCCCCACTGATAACAACGTTATCTCTCTTGAAAGGCCAGTGATGCCTTCCTTGGGCTTGTTCTCGGCAGGAACAGGGAGAAGGTGGCCTGAGCAAAAGAGAGAGGCCATGGCAGGATGTGGAAATGTGGATTTGGTACAGAAATGGAAATGAGAGCTGTGGGACCAGGTGGAGCCTGAAATGAAGCCATTACCGAGGACTGAGGGTGTCAGGTGAGCAAGATAAATGGAAAAATGAAACCCCTGCAGAGCTGGAGAATTAGCAAGTATGCTTGGGAGAAAGAGAGAGAGAGAGAGAGGCTTCATTTTCTACAGCATGGGAAGATTCCTTTGCAGAAATCAAGCAGCAGCAGGTTTGCAAACCAAGGAGCAGCAGGATAGGCATCCACCTCATACTAAGTCAGACCATTGACATCTAGCTCAGTATTGTGTCGACACTGGCTGGCAGCAGCACTCTAGGACTTCAGGCAGGGGTCTTTTCCCAGCCATACCTGGAGATGTCAGGGATTGAAACTGGGACCTTCTGCATCAAAGCACTTGCTCTGCCACTGAGCTATGGCCTTTCCCCCAATTATAAAGTAAGATCCTAGTCCTCATCTTTCCCAATAAAGGGTTGAATTAAATAGGAATTTAGGAAGTTGCGTTATACTAAGCCAGACCAGTGGCCCACCTAGTTTCTTGTGTTCACCTTCCATCTATATTTAGTTGGCAGCTTGGAGAAGCGTTAGGGATGTCTGCAAAGTTAGTCCAGCACATCTTCTATAACCTCCCACACATCTGAGTTTGCCTTGTCTGTTCACCTTCTCCTGAATTATTTTGGCAGTGTCAGTAGCAAATATACTGCCAGAAAGCTGAAAGGGAGAAATGCCCCTTCCATCCTGGAACTGCACAGGTGGAAATATTTACACAGCTCCCCCTACTTTTCCAGGCCTATTTGCATGCTCAGCAACCAAGTGGCCCACGAGCAGAGGGTCAAGAATGAGTTGATGAGTAATGGATATTAAGGGATGAAAAATGAAAATATGAGCTGAAATCATTTTGATTCTGGCAGATTCATACATCCTGACTGATACAGTAATTTTTCAACTAGAATGCTGAATTTTTTCATCTCTGACTTCTAAACTGCCTCTTTCCTTTTTAACTTTGTGTTTTGAAGTCAACAGCAGCTACCCTTTGGAATTCCTTCCCCTTAAATATCAGACAGGCACCCTCTGTGTCGTCTTTTTGGCACCTGTTGAGGACCTTCCTCTTTCAACAAGTCTTTTAAGTAGAGACCTTATCCCAGTCTGCATCTGTGTTGGAATTGTTTTGTAGGGTTTTTTTTAAAAGGTTGTTGTGAAGATTTATTTTTAAAGAGTTTTTAAAGATGTTTTTAAAGATCTTTTGTTTTTAAGATTTGCCTGACCTGCATCTGCTGTCAAAGGACATCAGGTGAGCGATGCCAGGGCGTGGTCGGTCAAAACCAGCCATGCACATTAAATTCACCCCCCTGGTAAGCCTAATTTGGCTCACGGGCTGAGCGCTCCCCAACTCTGCCTTAAAGAAACCTTGTTTCCTATGTTCTCTTAAAAGTTAAAGTCTGTACAATATCTGTCAGACTCACAAATATTATATATTATATTATATTATTTATTAAATTTCTATTATGCCTTTACTCCCAGAGAACAGATATATATCCTCTTCATGAGACATTGCATATTGTCTAATAGGGATCTGTTGGCCCGTTCAAAAGCATTCCGTTGACCTAATTGGCCAGCATTGATTTGAGCTCGTTCTTTGTCCCCTAGCTGTTGCTTTTACCAATCTGTTTTTTCTTTTCCACAAAAACCCCTCATATTAATACTGATATTTTTGAAAAAAAAGATCGATATATGAAAGGAAATAGTGACAAAATTATTGTTCTTAATATCAATATTTTAGAAGCAGATTTTTTTAAAAAAAACAATTTTTGAAAATAGCTGTGGAAATTCACTACATAAAAACCTGATCCACAATGATAGAGAATAAGTAAATTAATGGAAATTTTTGTACCAAATCTGAACTGGGCAGAATTCTAGCACATGTCTATTGCCTAGTTACCCCAGCAACTTAGGGTTGGCCTAAATACCGGAGGTGAGAAGACTTCTCCGTAAACGTGGCTGCCCCTGTCCTGTGGAGAAGTATCCCTGATGAGATATGATAGGCACCGACTATCTACATTTTCTGGAAACAACTGAAGACATTTTTGTTCTGACAAACTTTCTGGCTGGATGAGTAGGTTTCTTTCATGGGTGTCTATTGCGTATTGTTTTTACATTTATCTGCTGTTATTTTCTGTGTTTTTAACTGCTTGTATTGTATTTTGTACAATGTCATGAGATGTATGGAAGGTGCAATACTGCTACTACACACAATTCTCCCAGTTTGAATTTCCCTCCACTTTCTGGGGTTCAAACTAGGTGATTTCATTTGTGAAGCAGCACTGATGCATTCATGATCTGCCATAAATCTACTCCCTCCCGTATCCTCATCTCAGACCTATTTGCATGGCCAGCAACCAACAGGCCTATAAGTGGAACCTCCTTATTCAGACCACACACCACGATTCCCTTTGGGAAATTCTCTTTTTCTGTTGATACACATACGTGTTAAATGTTATGGGTCCATTCAGTGGGGGCACCCACCATAGGACCTCTGGAGGGTCTTAAGGTATAGGGTGAGTAGTTATGAGAAAAGGCAATCTGTATTAGCTCTTATAACCTCTTCACCCAGGCAAGCAAGGCGCATTATCACAGTTCAAGGACACATTCAAGTGCTTGAGGAGGGGGTGGCTCAGGGCTGCTGAGGGGCATGTGTGGCCTTGGTCTCTTTCTCTCTCTCTATGCACGTGTATGAGCTGGGAGGTCTGCACGTGCTCCCTCCAGACCTGAGGCTTTTCTGTCCCTTTTCTGTGGCAAGAGTGGAAAGAATGGACCTGGTTAGACTTGCTTGCCACAGCTCTTTAGGGCATCTCAGGCCAGTGTCTGCCCCGGCCCACATCGACGGTTACCTGGCTCTTTTAAGCTGGAAATGCGAAGGGCTGGACCCTGAGCTCTTTGGCATGCAAAGCAATTGCTCTGCCACACAGCTGGAGTTGCTCTCTATGTCTTTTGAAACGCTACAAGGCATGGAGAAAGCGGATAGAGGTTTCCCCGCCTTCCCCTCTCATAACACCAGAACTTGAGGCATCCAATGAAGCCGAGCGTTGGAAGGTTCAGGACAGACAAAAGGAAGGACTTCTTCATGCGGCGCAGAGTTAGACTGTGGAACTCACTCCCACAAGAAGAGACAGCGATGGCCACCAACTGGAATGGCTTTAAAGGAGGATTAGGCAAATGCATGGAGAATGATAAGGCTGTGGCTACTAGCCACAATGGCTATGTTGTGCCTCTGCCATTGGAGGCAGTGTATCTGAATGCCAGTTGCTTGGGAATCAGAAATGGGGACAGTTGCTGTCATGCTCAGGTCTTGCTTTTGGGCTTCCCTTTGTGGTGTCTGGTTGGCCTGATCCAGCAGGCGCTTCTGATGGCCGCATGTATCCCAGGATTGTCTGTCTGTCTATATTCAGGGATATAAATACTCAGGCACAGGGGATGATGGAGCCCTCCAGGGGCCACTCGATCTGGCCCTTGGAACTCTCTTAAGCCACGGCCCTCACTCCACATTCTCCTGGAGGTTTTTTGCCTGCCTGGGATGGTGCCTCTTGCTTGGATGAAGGAGAAAGAGGGGTGTGCAGAGAAATGGGCCTACTGGGAAAAAGGCAAAACCTCTATTTGTTGCTTCACCCATTTTTTTTCCTCCTGGCCCCACCCGCCTTTGGGATGCAGCCTGGAAGGAATGTTGCCCTTGGGCTGGAAAGGACTTAATTCATAGGGTGCTGAGATCATACCTATCTCCATTACATATATATATATGCATACAGATAGATAGAGATAGATAGATATAGATCCAAGCACCTCTGAAGTTGTGGAACAAAGGATGAAAATGTTTGCCGTGCCCGAAGACTGGGAGGACTGAGCATGCAAGGGAGCCCCTCAGCACCTTTATGGCCACGGATGCCTCTCTTCCAGTGACTAATTTGTAACTGGGAGATGGAAAGGGCTCACATTTTCCAGGGAATCTGCCCTCTCAATCCTGAACGCGCTAAACTGTGGGTGGCGGCAGCTACTATTTGCATGAGGGAGACAAAAGATAGGAGTTTTACTCTGCACACGTTCAGAGAGGCGTTGCTGGAAACCTTCCCACTCCCCATTCTGCCAGATCTTTGCAAAATGTATGCTTTTATTGCAACGGCAATTCTATTCTTTAAAATGATTTATTATGGCAATTGTGCCATTATTATATTTAAATTATTATTTATTTATTATTATTTATTTATTTAATTGCATTTCTAAACCGCCCTATAGCTAACAGCTCCCAGGGCGGTGTACAACACGATAAAACCACAATATTTAAAATATAAGCAAGTGTGTATTGCGCATACAATTATAAAAAATATTTAAAAACAGAGTAAAAGAAAATAAACATAAGATTAAATTAAAATAAAAAGCTTAAAATGCCTGGGTGAAGAGGTGGGTTTTTACCTGGCGCCGAAAAGATGACAGAGAAGGCGCCAGGCGTATCTCATCTGGGAGGGCATTCCATAATTCAGGGGCCACCACCGAAAAGGCCCTAGATCTTGTTACTGTTCTCTGGGCCTCTGTATGAGTTGGGACCCGGAGAAGGGCCTTAGACGTCGAGCGGAGTGAACGGGTAGGAACATAGCGAGAGAGGCGTTCCATCAGATATTGCGGTCCAGTGCCGTTAAGGGCTTTATAGGTTATGTGTTTTCTTGAACCGTGTTGAATACAATGTGCTTGTGGAAAATGCGGAAAGTAAAATTATGACTGCGACTAGATGTGGGTGATGTGATGGAGTTGGTCTCCATCTCTCATCAACTGCTGGCAGCATAGCCAATAAGAACATAAGAAGTGCCTGGCTGCAGCTGGATCAGGCCAAAGGGGTCCAGTGGCCAATCAGATGCCCCAAACAGGAAGCCCACAAGTAGGACCTGAGTGAAACAGCAACTCTCCAGTTGTTGTTCCTCACCATCTGGTATTCAGAGGTAGACTATCCCTGGGCATGGAGGTTCTGCTAGCGCAATAGACCTTTATAGGAATAACCCTGCTGGATCAGGCCAAATAGGGCCCATCTATTCCAGCCTCCTGTTCTCATGGTGGCCAACCAGATGTCCCAAATGGGAACTTGAGCACCAAGGTCAGGGATGGTGCAAGTTGGAAGCCCCACAACATCTGGATAGCACCTGGCTAGCCACCCCTGTCAAGGCTAGGAGAAATTCTCAGAGCGGTGCTTTTTGTGGGGCTGGCCCCAAGCGGGTTGTACCTGGTGGTGAGCTGCCAGTGGTTAAATTCTGAGGAAAAGTCTTAATGGCTTGGCTTCTTAAAGAAAGGCAACTGCAGCTCAAGGCTGCCTGGATGCCCCCATCTACTGACCCAGATCTTGGGGATGGAGCTGTGCAAGCCAGGGAAGTGAAATCCATGGCATATTCAGAAACATTCTCTCCAATGCCATCATGATATTATTGCAGAGCAGGCAAGGGGAGGCAGGAAATTCCCCATTTCAAATCACAGCTCAGCCATAATTCCACTTTAGGGCAGCAACTAAGCCTCACCCCTGTTTCCTTCCGCCAGCCTGCAATGTAGGGAACAAGGCGATTGGGCTGCCTTACAGGGTTGTTGTAGAAGGGTGACTGTGAATGCTTGTGACATGTTTTCAATACCAACAAACCCACAATGCAACTTGTGGTCATCACACCTAACATGCTGGATTCTCAGAGTACACTGGATATTGACAAAGAGATATAAGGTTGTGTCCAGAGTTAGTCCTATGTGGAGTAGACCCCTGAAGCTGATGGCCAGGACTAACTTAGGTTCATTCACATCAGTGAGTCTACTCTATCATCAGTCATAATTACATGGTTGTTTTTGTAAATACTCAAATTCTTCTCACCTTCATCAGTCTCAAGGCACAGGACACAAGTCTGACATTTTGGTCTTTCCCTTTTAGTGTAAGTTGTTGTTGCTGTTGTTGCATTTCTATCCCACCTTTCAAGCTCAAGGGGGGGCATACATGGCTTCCCTCCATATTTATCCTCGCAACAACCCTGTGAGGTAGGCTGGGCTGAGAGACTGTGATTGGCCCAAGGTCAACCAGCGAGCTTCATGGCTGAGCAGGGATTCAAATCCTGGCCTCTCCAGGGGCCCTATTCATCCAAAATACCCTCTCCCCACCCACAATGAGAGTGATGCTGAGCTAGGAATCCCCCCCCAGCCATGCATTCTCTGTCTACCTGCCTCTGCATCCTGAGCACAGATGGAGAAAGCAAGGAGTTGTCTCTCCCCATGGCAAATACTAAAACTACAATGCCCTTGATGGGTGCTGGTGGTGGGAATCACTATGGGTAGGACAGGTGTCTCTAATCATCATAGAGAGAGGCAATTTGGAGCACTGGGGGGGGCAGTAATCAGCCAGTACTTGGAAATTCCCCAGGAAAGACATGCCTCCCTTATTAACCTACAGGAGTGGGAGCATTGGTCGAACAAGGGGTGGGTGGGAGATAGAGAATGCACCATTCAGCATGGAGACGCTGGTACCGCCAAGCATCAAGGGGTATATGTTGCCTTTAGCGCATTGGTAGAGAATCATGCTCTTTGTCAATTTCAGGGCTAGCCTTGTACATTTCACCCCTGCTTTGTCTAACCATGGGGCATGCGCACTGCAAATGGATGGGCTCAATTCTCCCTCTCTCTCTCTCCACACACACAGGGATTTTTTTTGTTGCTGTTGTCGGAACACAAGGCTCCTTCAAAAAAAGACCCAGGCAAAAAGACCCCTTTCCCTCTCTCTTAAAAAACCACCACCTCTCCCCTCCAACACCCAACCATCAGCCCACTTGGGGTCCTCTGTATTTATAAACAGGCCTGTATGTGTGTGTGTGGGGGGGCTGAGCAGTTTTGAAAAGAAAGGCTCCCTTCCTTACATTAAAATACAGGAAAAGAAAAGGGCGTTTTGTTAACAGAGAAAAGGACAAAAAGCAGGAATGCCAGCGTGGGTCGTTTCCTTATTTACACTTACAGGATTCCTTCCTCCCTTCCTAGACGAGGAGGGGGTCTCAGTATTGATGGCCCCAGCCCCCACGAACAAGCAGAAGATGGGAAGTGAAGAAAATACTTACATTATTTTGCTTTTATATATATATATATATATAAAGTCCTGACTGGAAAAAAGTCCCCTCTCCCATTTGCAGGCTCAAACGCTCACAACGCTCTCCCCAGCAAGAAACATTTAAGGAACATTTAAAGCCACCCATGAATCCTACACGCGTCCTTTGCTTTTCTTGAAAGGGGAGTGGGATAAGGACAGAGGCTGGACAAGCGGAAGCTGTTTGGAACAACATATAGGAAAGAATAACTATTTTCCGCTGCTCTTCCCCATTCCTCGCCCATGATCGCTTCACGGCTGACCCTTTGCCTTCACCCGAGCAGCGGGCGCCAGGCCATATCCCCTTTGACGACTTCCCCTAGAAGCAACGCCCCCATCTCCCCTCCTCTCACAGACCTCACCCCGACGTCCCACCGGCTCCGCACCACTCCCAACCGTCTGGGTGGGGGAAACAGGATGAGGCGCCTCCAGCACCTAGGACAGCTCCGACCCTGCCGGCGGCTGCTTTGCCTGCTCTTGCCTCCAAGCAAAGGGCCGAAGGGCGACACCAAGGGAAGCTCCCGAGCGGCCCTTTGGAGCAGGACCTTCAACTTTTAATTGAAGTAGGGGAGGTCTGCAGGGGGGGAAGCTAAGGGGTAAGGTTGCAGGCTTCTGATCTCCAGAGAGGCAGCTGTTTTCCCAGCTCCTTCCCCGCGTCCTCTACCCTCCATCACCACCCAAGGCAACCCCATAAACGAAAGAGGCCATCCTCTTCCTCTTTCACCATCTCCCAGGCGAATTGACCTTTCATTGCATGCACGTTTAAAAATGGGAAGAGAGAAACGGGAAGGGGGGCAGCTAAAAAGCCCCACCTCCGTGCTCTTTTTGGGGTGGTGGTGGTTGGTTGTGCATGGCTGGGGGGGGTGAGAAGAAGGAGGGCGAGTCAGAGAGAAAGGCACCTACTTGAGTGAGTTCCGTCCCCATCAGGAGGAGGTACAGGAGGCTCAAGAGCTTGCTGGCGGGTCTCATGGCTCGGGCTCGGGGCTCCGGGCTCGGGCATAGACCGAGTTTCCGCCTCCTCGGGGTGTGTGTGTCTGTGTTGCGGGGGGGGCTCCTCTCTTCCCTGCTGCCGCCGCCGCCGCCGCCTCTTCAACGCCCGGATCCCGTCGCTGCGGCTGCTCGCCCAGGGAGGTGGCGCTCCGTGTCGGGGCGAGCGCGGCGCGGAGGTTCAGCACCACGCGAAGGGCGAGAGCAGCGCCGCAGCCGCCCTTGACATCGCCGGCTTGGCTTGCCCCCCGCCAAGGTCCCCGCGCCCTCCCCCCTTCCTCGTCCTCTCCGGGCTGTCTCCGCTCGCTGGGGGGGTTCTTCTTCTTTTGGAGCGCGGCGGGCGGCGGTGGGAGAGGTGTTTCAATGGCTCCCCTTCAGTCCAAAGGCGCTGGCGAGGAGGAATCCAGCCGAGCGCGGAATGAGGCGCGCGCTCTCTCTCTCTGCTGTTGCCAAAAGTTTGCCTTGGAAAAAAAGGGGGGGAACGGAGGGGGGCCCGAGGCAAGGATTAAAAATAAGGGGGGAGGGAAAGAGAGGGAGGAAGAGAAGGCAGTTTCAAGGCACTGGCTGGAAGCAAGCGGGGGGGACGCAGCTCTTGGAGCAGGATGTGACATCAGGCAAGGCGGGCTAAATTTGACTAAACAGAGGGAAAGTGAGGCTGCCTGGAGAGGGGGGGCTGCGGAGGGAGGGAGGGAGGAGGTTGCCCGGGGGCCCTTGCTGTCAGGAGAGGACCACCCTTGCCTGCTTGAGCATGCATCACAGCTCCGTAGGAGGGAACGGAGCCCCGGTCGCCCCTACTTCAGCGACGCTTCATCTCTCCCCCCCATTTCAGGACCCCAATACCTGAAGGACTGCCTCTCCGCATATGAGCCAACCAAGACCCTGTTTGGCATCTGAGGCCCTTTCTGGTGTGGCCCCTCCGAGGGAGGTGGGGAGGGTGGGGAGTGGTGACACGAGGATGGGCCTTCTTGGTGGAGCTCCACTCCCATTTACGCTCTCCCTAGAGAGGCAAGCCTGGCACCTTCATTATCTATCTTTAGGCACCAGGTAAAAGCATTTCTCTTTCCCCAGGTATTCGGCTCTTAATTTTGGCGGTTTTTGGAGGACTGGATGTTATAAGTTCTTTGTTCCACCACATTTTATATTTATGTATTGTGGCTTTTTTGCTTTTTATTGTTTTAGTTTCTTATAATGGTTTTAATCTTTTTATTGGTTTTAAATTGCTTTGGGTTCACTTTTGTGAAAAAAGCAATAATAATAATAATAATAATTTAATATTAAATATTTAACAGAATTTATATACCACTTTATTGTTGAAGAGAGCCAGTGTGGTGTAGTGGTTAAGGTGCTGGACTATGACCTGTGAGACCAGGGTTCGAATCCCCACACAGCCACGAAGCTCCCTGGGTGACCTTGGGCAAGTCACTGCCTCTTAGCCTCAGAGGAAGGCAATAGTAAACACCCTCTAAATACCGGTTACCATGAAAACCCTCTTCATAGGGTCACCCATAAGTCGGAATCGACTTGAAGGCAGTCAATTTTTTGATTGTTGAAAACCTGTAAGGGGTTTACAAAAGACCATTAAAAATATCATAGAAAATAGTTAAAAACAGATTATTAAAGCCATTTTTAAAATCAAGTAAAACAGTAATTGTCTAAGAGAGATTAAAACACATCAACATCTATGTGTCTGGATAGACGTGTCAGCACAGAGACATCTTATCCATTTAAATTCTCAGCAGTGGCATTTCTCAATGAACTCCTGACTCAAGGCATTCCCTCTTTTGCCAGTACATTCAAACTGCAATCTGGCTATAATTATGGTAGACTTTATCTGCATTGGCAGTAACAGGGTGATTTATTTTTTATTAAAAAAACATGTTTACAAACTCAGAAAAAAATCACACACACATTTTTGTATGAGACAAGACCTGAGTGAGGAAGATACTGAGCTCCTGCCCTTGCGGATACCTATTGTTTTTGAGTTGATACACTACTCCGAAATCACAGCTATGCTAAAATCGTGGACACCGGAATTGCTTTCTGTGGAGACACAGCATTAGCAAAAATTTCCCACTAGGGAAGACCAGCAGAAAAATGCTTTAGAAACAAGCCAAGAGCCCAGATAACGGGAGTTTCACTCTTGCCTTCTTGTGGCTCGCGACATTCTCTCACCTTTGCTTGCACATGCAATCTGCAAAAGTCAACCTCCGCTTATGAAGGATCCTTACAGAATGCCCGTACCTGACCAATGAAACCTGAAATTGTGTGTGTGTGTGTGGGGTGTACCTGCCACCAATCCACCAATATCAACCATCAACCATCAAGTGAGGCTTTGGTGGTGGTGCTGCCACTGAGGTCTGGCCACTTGGCATTGATCCATGACAGGGCCTCCTCAGTGGTGGTTCCCCATTGTGGAATGCCCTCCCTGGCAAGGTGTCTCTCTCTACCTCATTATTGACTTCCAGGAGGAACTTAAAAACATTCATTTAAAGCCATTCAAGTTGGTGGCCATCACTGCAAATTCTGACGCGACTGAGTGCTGTGTGCAGATGCCTTTTATCTTGTCTGCCCTGAATCTTCTAACATTCAACGTCCTTGGATGACCCCGTTGGATTCTAGTATTATGAGAAAAAGTGAAAACCTCTCCCATTTTCCAATGATAATAATAATAATAATAATAAACTTTAATTTATAGGCCGCCTATCTAGCCAATGGCCACTCCAGGCGGCGTACAATAAAACATGATAAAATACAATAACCAATATAGCCAGTACAGTACAATGCAAAAATTACAGTATTTAGTAGATTGTTCAATTGAACTAGTGCACCTTGGAAGTCTCAAAGGTCGTAAAGGCCTGATGGAAAAGCCAAGTTTTCAGGCCCCGGCGAAATATATCTAGGGAAGGGGCATGTCGAAGATCCATTGGGAGGGAGTTCTAAATCGTGGGGGCTGCTACAGAAAAAGCCCTCTCTCGAGTCCTCACCAACCTAGCCACTTTAGTCGGTGGAACCGAGAGAAGGCCCTGAGTGGCAGATCTTGTAGGGCGGCACACTTTATGACGTTGGAGGCGCTCCTTCAGGTATACTGGGCCGAAACCGTATAGGGATTTAAAGGTTAATACCAACACCTTGAATTGAGCCCGGAAAATAACTGGAAGCCAGTGAAGATTGTATAACACTGGGGTAATATGATCATAACGGTGGCTATTCGTAAGTAAACGAGCCGCCGTGTTTTGTACCAGTTGTAATTTCCGGACTGTTTTCAAGGGTAACCCCACGTAGAGCGCATTGCAGTAGTCTAAACGAGAGGTGACCAGAGCATGTACTACGAGTGGGAGCTGATGGACAGGAAGGTAGGGTTGCAGCCTTCGGATGAGATGCAATTGAAATAAAATTCCATTACCATTCCACATAGCTTCTGTACATGGATTAATGGGGTCGTCATCTTGGCTTTTGCTGTAGGTAGCAAACTCTGCGTGACTGTAATATAGTGATTGCCTGGGTTGTCTTCTCAGTGGGGAGATCCCCCAGAGAGACCAAGAAGCCATCTGGATCCATAAGCCTCTCTGGGTGAGCCATCTTTATGGGTCCACCACCCCTGCAGGGATTAGGGGCAGCCTGTATCCCAAATGTAGCTACATAATGATATGTTTATGACATGAAGCACTGTTTTCATAGCAGTTCTGAGTCCCTGTCTGTGAGCACTTTCAGAGAATAACACTGGGTGTTTATCTGTCAGCCCCCGGGCGGTTGTCCTGTGGGGTGCTGCCATTGTCCCCAATGCTATTTAACATCTAAACAAAGCCACTAGGACTCTTTCATTCTCTGGATTCTTTCATGTGCAGTTCCAGCACTCCAGCAGCCTCTCAGAGCACTGAAGTGGCTGACCTTAAGGAGGTCAACAGGTGTTGCACCAAACACATAATTAAAGAGATCTCAACCTCTTTTTGTGTTCTGGAGGCTGTAAATCGAGGGTTATGAAGTGGCAGTAAGATGAGAGAGAGGAACCTGTTCCAGTCTGAGAGCTGCTTTCCCCTTGTAGACAATTGGGTGGGTGCAGAGGCGAAGATTGGTTGGAACAATCTTTCTTTTGTACTGTAGGGTGCATAGCCACAGAAAAGCCTGAAGTTTCTATTAGGGCCATGCACGCTGTCGCTGATTCAGTTTGGGGCCCGATGCAGCACTTCAGAGCAGCCCTGACCCAACCTCGGATGAGTTGGATTCCTGCACTGAGCAGCGGGTGGGACTCATGGCCTTACAGACCTCTTCCAGCCCTACTGTTCTATGATTCTATGATCTGGGACAGATCTGGATCTGGGCCTCAAACCAGTTTGGCGCCTTGCACAGTCATGTGTTTGGGTGCGGGGGTAGGGGAAGAAGGAGGCATGCAGGATGTAAAACCCTGATTAAACATACAGCCAGGAGGGGGAGGGAGAGGCGAGAAGGGCATGTACACAGGCTACCTGTGCATTCCCACCTTCCCCTCTCCTCATTGCCAGACCTCTCCCCTCTTTTGAGAGCTCCAGATTGCTTCAGGTGGACCCGATTCAACCCAGGGAGATGCAGGACTATCCCAACCAAATCCCAGGTTGACCTGAATTGGCCCAGTATGGCTTATTATCCAGGATTCGGCTGGATCCAGAGCACACAGCCCTAGTTTATATATACATTGTAAGTCACTTGGAGACTTTTGGTGTGTTTGTAACAAGTGACTAACAAGTTGAGTTAGTTCCACGTAAGGATCTGAGCTGGATGAAGTGAAGCTGAACAGTACTGCATCGGATGGACCAATTGTCTGACGTGGTGAAAATTTCTTATATGCTACTTAGAGATATTTTATATAGTAAGTGGTATATAGAAATGGTCCAAATGTAAAATAACAAATAAATAAATAAATAAAACAATGAAAGTACTCTTAATATGCTGTATAGGGCAACAGGAGGAGGAGGAGGAAGAGGAATGAAGGAATGAAAGACAGGCACCCGCACTCCAAAATTGTACAATCAAAAATTGGGGGGGGCAACAAAGGTAGGGTAGTGCAGGAGGGGGTAGAGAGGCAAATATAATGAGGTGCAGATATAAATTTTTCAGCAATGACAAATGGAACATCCATATCCAGTGGCAGTATACCTTTCAGAGCTGGAGACTAGGGATCAACAACAGGGGAGAACACTGTTAGTGGGGCACTGGCAGTGGATATGGAAAACTGTGCAAGGCTGGACTTTTGCTGTGATCCAGCAAGATAATCCTGATCTTGGGCCTGAGCACTGCAGAGGTATAACAACAGCACTCTAAAATATGGGCCTTCGCTCCGACAAAGCTAGCCTATTCAAAACACCGATGCGCCCTGG
Source organism: Rhineura floridana (assembly GCF_030035675.1). Taxonomy (NCBI): domain Eukaryota; kingdom Metazoa; phylum Chordata; class Lepidosauria; order Squamata; family Rhineuridae; genus Rhineura; species Rhineura floridana. The sequence continues at coordinate 21,230,906 of NC_084499.1, read as the reverse complement.
TCTTATTCCTGAAACGGGCAGTTGATGAGAAGCCGACTTCACCTTCTCCAGACACTTAAAAACCACTGTATGCTCCTTTAAGGAAGGGGCTCCTCAGCCCCCAGGCAGAGCATCACCCTAATGCAATCAGGCAGTTGCCAAGGTAACAGCACCAACATCCTTTCTTGAAAGAAAGTAAAAAGCAAGCACGTAAAAGGGAGTCTACTAGAGCAAATTGGCATCAAGCAGTAAAACTCACATACGATGCCAGGGTGTATGTTAATGTTGCCCAAGGGTTACATATATTTAAGAGATTGCTTTTTCCTTTTGGAAAAAGTATCTTTGTGCTTCACAAGCATGGCTTTGTGTGCCTGCTGGAATTATGCACGCTTTTAACTGCTACTCACACACCGGAGCTTCTTTTCCTGTTGACCTCCTTCTGCCTGACCACTTGATAAATATTATTCCAAGACAGCTGTGTGGCACTCTGGACTGTCTCTCTCCCCAGCCCTGCCCTGCCCTGCGATCACTTTCTTCCTAAAGAGAGCACACACAGCCAATTAGTGACTCCTCAGCCAATGCATCTTGTCACAGGCAGATATTTGACTCAGGGTACAAACTGTACCCAAAGGGAGGTCTTGCCAAGCCAACAGATCCCTTCCTTTTTGTTTCTGTCTCTCAGATTCCATGCATAGATGGTGACTGGGGGGTGGGGGCCGGGGGATGACAAAAGGGCAGTTCTTAACATTTTAGGGTCACAGACCCCTTTGGGAATCTGATGACAACTATGGACCCCCTTCCCAGAAAAATGCACACACACACCAAATTTTGCATACCATTAATTTTATTGCATTGGAATTTCTTTTTTGTGTGTGCCTGGCTCACAGACCCCCTGAAGCCCATCCGTGGACCCCCCAAGGGATCCATGGATCACAGATTAATAACCCCTGGAATAAGGATTGCAGAGACATGAGAGATGATAGTTCGAGATAAACCTTCCTTACAACGATGGTGCATGAGAGCTTCGCAAGCAGGGATGGATGGAGCAATTAATTCCATCCTGGTTGGTGCTGACCCACGATGGCCTTTTCAGTGGTGGCTCCCCATTTGTGGAATGCCCTCCCCAGTGAAGTGTGTTTGTCTCCATCTCTGGCCCTCCCATCCCTCTCTGGTAAGTCCTTCACCTCTCATCATTTGGAGATGATATGTAGACCAGGGATTCTCAAACTGTGGCCTATGGACCACCAGTGGTTTGTAAACTTCATTCAGGTGGTCCACAGCATGCCTGCATTAAATATTCATATTGATTTTTAATTGTATTTTATTTTATGGGTTGCAAACAACAGTACAACAAAATACAATATAAGCATTTAGTACAGCACATTATGATTGCTGTAACAGGCAGAAAAATTGTTAGGTGGTCTGCCAGGATCATCAACGATCATTGAATCGTAGAGTTGGAAGGGGCCTATAAGGCCATCAAGTCCAACCCCCTGGTCGATGCAGGAATTCAAATTAAAGCAAACCCGACAGGTGCCTATCCAGCTGCCTCTTGAATGTCTCCAGTGTGGGAGAGCCCACCAGTGGTCAAGTGGTCCATAGATAAAACTGGGGACCACTGATGTAGACCAACTGTTGCCAGACTTCATTTTAATCTGCTTGCAAACACTCTGAGAGAGAATAAAGTGAGGGGGAGGAGGTCAGGGTCCTGGAACAAAGGACCAGTTGCGAGTAGAGTCATGGACCAGGTTCAGTACCTTGGACAACTCCAACCAGAGAACTTGCTCCACCAATGTCTGGTGCTCAGCGGAGACCTTTATATATTCCTCCTGGCTCTACCCCCTTTCTGAGGAACGGAGAGACGTAAAGGGGTAGACCCTTCAACCAATGACCTCACATGCTCTTCCTTCTCATGCCCATTCTCTGTTTAAAACATCACATCACAGGGAACCATGTGCAGTATAGATAAACACAAGGAAGCTGATTGGGTTGTCTCAAATCGAAGGTTTCAGCCAATGGGTAAAATAAGTGTTTCTGAAGTCCCAGATTGCCTAATGGTTCATTTACCTGTTTTGTTTAATCTGCTTCTACACTTCTGCTACGTTTGTATGTTAAGAAGACACAAAGATTTGCTGATTTCTTTTATGTGGCGGCAGCTGTTTGTACTTAAGAAAGGTAGTAAACAAGTTGATTTAAGCATCATTTGGTTTTTACAAGGGGGCTTGTCACACTTTACCCACTAGTTCTGATATTTCATGGAAAACTTACTTATAAGGCTTCCTTTGCATGGTTTAGTTAGACACTTTTCTGCTTTGTTTTGTTAATATATCGGGAGAACTAGGAGGGACTCCCATTTTTGAAAGATTTATTTGAAACAAGAATTTATATGAACCATTACCTGAATGAAGCTCATCCTGTGGAATTTTTGTTGTGGATGTTGGATAATTTCCTGGAATTAATGTAGATTTTCTTTCTGTAAAACAAAACAAAACAAAATGTTAATAAAAAGGGACTCAGTGGCAGACCACCTTCTTTGACTGCAGAAGGTCCCAGGCTTTTCATTTCATTTCATTATATTTATATCCCAACCTTCCTCCCAAAGGATCCCAATACAGCAGACGTGTTATTGCTTCCTTGAACTCTATGGAATACATATTGTAACTCCATAAAATACAATATACCGGTATAAGGAACGCAAGAAGCAGTAAAACAGCACCTAGCACAACGCATTACAATGGCGACAACATCAGGATGTGCTCAGCTAAGACCCTCAGCGATTTTCAAGTGGTCTGTGGGGAGAAATGAGTTGAGGAACCACTGCTATAGACAATGTAGTATATAGATACCAAATGGCTTCTATTTCTGTTAAATAAAATCTCTTTGGAGTGTAGGGATTAGAAGAGCCTTGTCTGTCCGTCTGTCCACCATCCATCCATTGATGCCACCCTTGACCTCAGCCAACTCCCCATTCTCAAGAAGGAGTCAATCAATGGTTGGTTTTTTAATTCAAAAAGACAATGGCAGTCGTTTTGCGACAAACCCCGGGATAGCATGATTGGAGAGTGATTTGGCAGGCCTCAGAGAGATGCCCTTCCAGCAATCTGATCCTGAAAGTCTAATTTTACTTCTGTCCGTGCAGGAAGAGAGATCATCTGGAAATAAATACTTCCACTGGGCTTTTGTGACAGTGGTTTGAAGCAAAGCAGGCTGGCAGGGCGGGAAGGCAAATTCTGATGGATGTGTTTCTATACAGCAGTGCAGTGGTGATGTTTTGTACATTTTACCTAACCTTTAACTCAAGAGTGTAAAGACATTTTTCAAAATCAGTTCAGGAGCTTTGGAACTACCTGGTGGACAGGAATGGAGAGAGAAACTTCCTTCTGTTTGCATTTTAATTTGAAAACTATCTAATTCACACTTTCCAAAACAATGCACAAGCCAAAAGTGAGCTATTCTTCAAAACTGTCCCACACACCCTCCCAAAGGAACCCAGGGTGGCAACTCACTCTTCTCCAAATTTTGAGATGCTGGGAAGGGCCGTAGCTCAGCGGCTGAGCACCTGCTTTGCATGCAGAAGGTCCCAGGTTCACTCCCCAACAGCATCTCCAGATAGGGCTGGGAGAGACTCCTGCCTGAAACCCTGGAGAGCCGTTGCTGCCAGTTTGTGCAGACAATACTGAACTAGGTGGATCAATGGCCTGATCCAGTATAAGGCTGCTTCCCATGTTCCTCCATCAAGTAATGTGTACATTAATGGAAAGTGTGCATAAAAATGCATATATTATTAGTCAAAATATGTATAAACATACATTGTATTGGGAATTCCTTGTAAAATGTGTAGTTTAGGGAAAGAAATGCACTAAAATGCTGATGAGTTTTCATGAGGACTTCTTTAAAAAAAATTACAAATTGATGAAGAAATATCAAGATGTGACTCTGGAAAAACAAGAAGGAACTCCAAGGAACTCAAGGTGGCACACATGCTTATTCTTGTCCTCCTCCCTCATTTTCTCCTCACAACAACCCTGTGAAGTGGGTTAGGCTGAGAGACAGTGACTTGCCCAAGGTCACCCGTGAGCTCCATGGCTGGGTGGGGATTTGAACCCTGATTGTCTCCCACATCCTAGTCAGACACTCTAACCACTACACCTGAAAAGGTAGACAACTTTGTGGCCTTCCAGAGATGAATGGCTGCCTTGGCTTTGCCGGGGCGCTGGCCGCCGGCCGCCATCCTCAGCTCTGCTTCTTAACTCACCTTTCAACACATTTGTTGCAAAGGATTTTAATCCTGGCTGTGATCTGCTGCCTCTGATAAAATGTGTTATGCTTTGTCCCCCTCTGTGTAATTGTCGGGGCTGTAGATCTGCAGACAGGGACATGCTTTTGTTTCTCAAAGATTCCAGGTTCAGTCGCCAGTTGTTGTTGTTGTTGTTTTTAAATGAGACTGAGGAAGAGCTTCTGCCAAAAACCTCAGAGATTCCCTGCCAATCAGATGAGACAGTGCTCTGCTAGATGGACTTGCAGCTGACTTTGCAGATGAGAGCTTCATATTTCACTTCATATGCAAGAGATTCTGAGATGCATCAGAATTTAAGCCTCCAGATGACTTTGAACGCATGAGCTGAGGAATTCAGGCTGTGCAATGCCACCCAATTCAGGCCCAAAGAGGGAACTGTGTAGAGACCAGCCAAGGAACCAGGACAGGTGACATGCCCTGAGCCCAGCTCAGGATTACTTTTGAAACTGCAAGGAGGCCTCTTCTTATAATAGTGGGCAGATTTTATCTTAGTCTCCCCACTCCCATAAGAACAGCAGAAGAGCCTGGCTGTTGGGCCAGGCCAAAGGGGTCCCGTCTAGTCCAGCCTCCTGTTCTCACAGTGGCCAGCCAGATGCCCCAATGGGAAGCCCACAAGCAGGACCGGAGCGCAACAGCAGCACCTCTCCCCACTGGTGATTCCCAGCAACCAGTATTATCCAGAGGCATTACTGCCTCCGACAGTGGAGTCAGAGCATAGACAAAGTGGCTAAGTTGCTCCAGCTTTTGCATTTAAAATACTGGCTCTCACAAGTCACAGAGCTCCGTCGGGGACACACACACACATACAGAGAGAGAAACACAACTCCCAGCAGCATGATGGGATGCTTCAATAGCCAGCCAGCCTGGAGGATTGTCATAAATATTTAAATGGAGAGTTGTTTTTTAAAAGAGCTCAATCTCGGTGTATTGAATATTTATATGTCCTCCAGCATCTGGACCTGTTTCCAGGGGTCCAGCATATAAGTAAGCTTATTAAATGGACAGTAGAGATCAACCTGCAGGGACACTCAACCTTCGGGTCTTGGTTAAGTCTGGTTAACTATAACAAAATGTGGGCCCCCAAATCAAACCCAATCCCTTTCCTCACTCAACCCCCCGAATGCAAATATCCCAAAGAGTCAACGAATGTTCAGGTGGAGACCAGAGGAATGGGTCGCAATTTGTTCTGTGGGGCATGCCTCCAGCGGCCTTTTCTTTCCAGCCAGCATAAATTCCTCTCTTGTAACCTTCTAAACCACATGTGATGCCAGGTTAATGCTCCGTTCAGTCTCTCTTAGGTCCTACAGGGCACCCATCCTTTGAAGGGCTGCCCCTACATTTCTCATACGACGCTGCAGCTCAGAAGTGGGCAGAGCCCTCTGTGCAGGCCTCACACAAGGCAGGCTGTGTCTGTGTGGGTCTTTTGCGGAGCCTGCTCCAGGCAACCTGCCTGCCTACCTGCCTCTGGGCTTCCCTTTGGTGTCCCTGCCAAGGCCTTATCTTTGTGGCTGCAGCCAGGGCTGTCCCTCTCATTAGAGTGAGAGAACTGTCTCAGGTGGCAGACTGTGGAGTGAGGAGGGGGGCCCATCTTGTCCTTTGCTTCAGGCAGAAAGGAAAATGCCTTGGGGTAGTCCTGGCCACAGCAGTTCGCCTACTGCTTTCCCCTTTCTGTCCGGAGAAGGGAGGCGTTGCTTCTGCCTCCGGTGCCCTTCCTCTCCCTGCTAGCACCAACGGAGGCCCAGGTGAGCCAAAGGTGATGCGATGGGATGGCAGCAGCTGCGGGGCATTTACCCAGATGCTCACGGCAGCTGCATAAAAAGGAGGATGCTGGGATGTCAGAGGAGAGGTCCCAGGGATATATATAGAGAGAAAATGGATGGGCAGACAGATGTTTGATGGATTCATAGACCTCAGACAGGCTGCAGCGCAAGTGACAAGGATGTGTAAGGAAACAAGCCGGGGCTAGTAAGCCCAGTGATGAGCCAGGAGAGAGAAAGGGAGAAGCACAAAGGTTGGGGAACATAAACCACTACATGAGAGAGAACCTTTGAGGCTGTAGGTAAGAAGGGCCACTCCATGGAAAATAGGCTTGCCTGCAGCTCCTGCAATGAGAGGAGGGTGCCGGAGCCCCTCTGGTGAAGGCCCCATCAGGTGGTGTCTCACAGGAAGAGGCAACGTGGGCCTCTGAGTATCCTGGGGAGCTTTAAGGAGCACAAGTCTGACCCTCTCCCCCTCTCCCCAGGGGTGTAGCTGCCTTGTGGTTGCACTGGGAGGTCTCTGCAGGTGGTGCCACAATGGCAACCCATGGCGTACAGCTGATTGTGGCAAGGAAAATGTTTATCATGAGATTTCGCATTAGTGCAGATAAAATGGAAAAGAATAGGCCTAGAAAGCAGCTTTTTAACTAGATGGTTCAAAAGTGTGGTGAAATGTCAGAAACTGGAAGGGTGGCTGAATTATATTCCCAGAGGTCAGGAGCTGTCACTGCAATTCTTCCCTCCAAAGTAACCAGCAAAACCAGAATAAATTATACCCATTATGTGAAAGAGCAGAGCAGGTTGTTCATCTTTTTGCAGAAGTTGACAGGTCACAGAATTCAGTTCAGGGCAGACCTTTGGTTCACTTGGCAGAGTTCTGCAGGCATTTTAAAAAGTGCTATATGACAAGAGGCCATGCCTCTGTAGAAAAGTCTTGTGATCAGGCTTCCTCTGCCAAAGAGAGAGGGCTGACAGGTCCGTCCACCACCTGAGCTAACCTCCCAGCTAGGCAAAATATTTGTCCCCACTTGCACTCTCCATGTGACCAAGCAGAACAGCATCCATCAAAGGCTTCCAGCTGCCAAATCAATCTCTCCTTGCAGTTGGAGATTGGATTGAACGGATGTGCCTGCCAGGTTCTGGGGCTGTGCTCAGCAACACTCCAGCTTCTAAACTGAGAAGGTGCCCAGAGCAACCAAAATGAGAAGCCTAGGGAGGGTCTCCAGATCAGCTTCCCACCACCTCTTGGAGCAAGCCTCAGTCAGTGGGGCCAGTAGCCAGGGATGACGGAAGTTGTATCATGGTCCATAATTTCTAGAGGGCACCACATGAGTTACTGCTGGGAAAGGCCATAGCTCAGTGGCAGAGCATTGCGTGGCATGCAGAAGGTCCCAGGCTCGATCCCCAATAGCATCTTTAGGTAGGGCTTGGGAGAAGACTCCTGCCTGAAACCCCAGAGAGCTGCTGCCAGTCAGTGTAGACAATACTGAGCTAAAGGGACCATGGGTCTGGGTCAGGATAAGATGGGTCCCTCTGTCCTAATCACTTTGTCTCACTGGCTGTCCAAATCATTTTCGCATACTATTATATACTACTCATTCATTGTGCAATATCTTGCATGCATACCCAACTTCCATGCCCCCTTCCTCCCCCCAATCAACCCACTGATAAAGAGGGCGGCAGTTTTTGATACTTATCGCACCTTTGCATGGTATCTGGCTTTTGACAGTTAAAGGTGCAGGCACATATTTTAACCAAATGATGTAATAATTGGGAATAACTGACCAGCTTCATGCTGAAGTTGTTAAAGCAGCACTGAGGAGCTCTTCTAGAATACAAAGCCCTGGCATTCTCAGTCCCCTGACCTCCTTATAACGTGGCACAATTCTTGAGAGTAATTGCATTCAGATGGTTTTGCTTGTTAAAACTGAGCAGTTTTACTAAACAACACTCAAAACACCCCTTTTTCTTGCATCTCAGAGCAAAATATCCTCAACTTGAGTTTCTCAAATACACATAGCAAAAGGCGTATAGCCTGTCTGTGCTGCCAGTTAAGGGTACAAGATTCCTTCTCTGGGTCAGCAAAGGTGGCCTGATGGAGTTGTCATGCTCGATCACTTGTATCTTTCTGAGCAATGGCTCAGAGGGCACCCTTCTCCAGGCTGTGGACATAATCAGGTGGAAGCATTTTGTTGAATCGTGCTGGCCAGAAAGTGTGGCCCATGTCCACACCCCAACGAAGGCCTATCAACTTTTTTTTAATTACTTTTTGCGGTTGGGAGTCAGATGGGACAGAAACTGAAAGGCAAACTTCCCCAATTCGCATTTTTTGAAACATGATGCATACTGAAACATAGCTCTCCTTTGAAATCCACACTTCTCCAAATTTTGCAATGCAGAATTTTCCTGCCAAGGAATGTGTAACAAAGTTGCATTTGCTAGGGTAAAGCGGGCATATGAATGCATATATTAGTGAAAACATTGCATAAGAATGCATTGTATTAGGGGGGAAATTGATTTGCAAAAATGTGTAGATGAGGGGAAGCTGCACACAAAAATACAACTGTTAGGGGAAAGCCACACTAAAACGCTGAAGAATTTTTGTGAGGACTTAAAACAAAACAAAACAAAATCACAAACTGATGTGGAGAACTGAATTTAAGATTGGAAAAAAGAGAAATCAAAATTAATAGATTCACATATCCCTAACTGGGAGAAACCTTTTATTTATTTATTTTGGTCCCACCTGTGATGGCTGGGGGATACTTTTAGCTACTGTCAATCCCCTTTTTTGTATAAAGGATCCTCCTCCCCCTGCGCACAAAGGCACTATGACAGGCTTCCACCAAACAGGATGACCACTAGACTTCCCAGCTGTAGAGGAAGACTCTGAGCCATACTGACAAGGGCCCCCTCCCTCCAGCCCAGCTCTAGGAAGAATAAAGAGCAAGGAGTTCTGGACTGACTTCCCCAAAGCCCCAGAGGACCCAGGAGTTAACAAAATCTTCTGCCATCCAACGAACGCCAGGGTCAACTTTAATAACTGTGCAATCTTCGCGCATAGGGAAGGTTTCAATGAGAAATTCAATTTTGAACTAAAGGAGCCAAATATCCAAGTAGAAAAATAAGTTTATTTCAGAAAGTGGGGAAGAGGAGAAAAAGAACTCAGATCTCACACACAGACTTCCAATGACATCAAAAAGTCAATCTAATGTAGCTAGTTCCATCTTACCTCTTTGAGCAGTCTTCATTTCAGAGTATGTGCAGAGTTCCTTGTAAAGACAGGCTCTGAGAGATAAATGCATTGTCTTCTGGAATAATCTAATCAGGAGTCCAAAGACTGAGAGTATCTAAAACCAGTAAAAGTCAACCCCTTCATGGAGATGGATAGAGATTTTCTTTGGCCCAGTTATGATGCACACTCCATCTCTGATGTCAATGATCTCTGTTACCAATCAGAAATTTACTCTGAGGCTAGGCCCATCTCCTTAACAACTCCACACCTGCATGTCAAAGGTGGTTGCCAGTTCTGACTAGATGTGATAACTGGAATTTTTATAAAGGATTAACTCGAGGAAGTTTCCTGGGAAATAAAAGTCAGGATATCTGTTGCAGAATGTCGCAGATGTGCTCTAATCAGAGATGCTGTAGAGGGCACTGTCAACCACAGACTGAATATCCCCTGGGGAGGGCATTCCAAAGCCAGGGTGCCACCACCAAGAATGCCTGGTCTCATGATTTCATTCTCCTTCTTTTTGCCAAAAATGTGGCATCTTCCACTGATCCTAAAGTTTGGGCTGGCTGGTAGAAGGGAAGGCACTTCCTCAGATACTTGGGTCTCAAGCTGTCCAAGGCTTTATATGTTAAGAGCAAATCTTTACATTGGACTCCTTAGCTGATTAGATGATTGATACATGGAATGATCTGAGTTTTCCTTGAAAATGGTACATGCAAGTGACGAACATGAGGCTCAGCATGAGCAAATGTTCTTAAACAAATGCCAGGCTGGTTTTTCAGAACACAGCAATAAAGCTTTCAGTGCACTGGGGGTTTTTTTGTACCGAAAAGCTGCCATTGATTTAAATTCAATAGCCTGTAATTATCTCGCATGTAGCATCATATTTTTAGATTTGACGCTCTCTAGAGCTGAGCCAAAAACTGCTCACAGCTTTTCATGAATGTTTCTTGGCAGAAGTGTTGGGGGGTGTGTGTGTGTGATCCTCCCACATGATTTTTTTTCAGGATGCCTTCCAAAAATGTCTGCTCATTCATAAGAATATAAGATGCTGCCTTCATCTGGGCCTGGTCCATTTAAGTCGGGATTGTCTGCACTGAGCGGTGAGGGCTCTCCAGGGTAGATGTTCAGAAAGGGCATCTTTTCCAGGGATTGAACCTGGGACCTTCTGTGTGCAAAGCAGATGCTCAGCCACTGAGCTACGGCCCTTCCTAGTCTATATATCTTGCCCTGACTTTTTAAAATTTATTTTAAAAATAATTGCTCGTCCATATAAAAGTTGCCCAAAAAAGCTAGGGGTCATTTCAATGCTACTACAGCTTGTTTCACTGTGCTTTCTGATGGTGCACTCTAGTAAAGCAAATCTCAGGACAAACATGAACCCTGCAATTTCTTTCTCTCTCTTCCCCCATCCCCACCCCCACCCCAACACCGTCTGTTCATACTAGGATTTTCCAGCAAAATCTCAGTGGTTTCCTCTTCTCCCCACACCAATAACAGAGCATATTTGGGACAAGCAAAATGGGGAGGGGGCTGTTACCAACATGAAATTGGCAGTTTCTGCAAAATGACATTTTATTTCACTTCACAAAGCCAATTCATTTTAATTTGCTGCAGGCCCCGGTCATTGCTGTGGCTGCAGATTTTGAGCAACATTAGCAGCAAACGTATGCATGCTAATCCAATTCCTTGTTTTGCTTACTTGGGGAACTTGGAAGTTGATGAGCCAAGTTAGAGCCAGGCTGAGTAACCTTATTCATGCCTTTCGGGGGGGGGGAAGATGCATGCGTGAGTGCACACACTCTCATTCTCAACATCCTGCAATGATATTGAAAACCTCTAACATCTCATTCCGGGACCTCTTTGTTACCACCAAGCAGAGCCAACTGCAGAGGATAGCAAGGTAGGCCATTTATTAGGGTGCATTGGTGCCACCCCAGAAAGCTCCCTCCTCAAATTCTTCTGCAAAAACAATGAGGGATAGCCTACTGAGTCCTACTCAGAGTAGACCCATTGAAGTTAATGGGGCTCTGAAAAGGCCCTGATTGCACAGAGGGTTCTACTTATGCTCAAGCAAACAGGCAGACCTTCTCCATGCAACACAGGAAGGATCAAGGACAGAGTGGTGGTGGTGGTGAACAATCAAGAGGACATGAGGGGAAATCCTTGCATGACCTCACCCAGAATTTGAGCACTCATGCGTTCAGGCAAATGTCTAAATGCGCTTTCTTTCTTTCTTTAATTTATATCCTACCTGTTAGGGACTGAGGGATGAGATAGATGATGTCTTTGTGTCCCCCTTCAAGCCCTTGTATCTGAAGCTGGGATATGCAAGCAAGAAACCTGCTCTACTGATCAGGCTAGTTTCCTTTGTTAAGCTAGCCTGGGAGTTAATGGGCTTATTGAATGGCCAATCTGGATATCCAAAGGGAACTCCTTTCAGGGGAGATGCCCTTGTCCCCCGTCCTGGATCCAAGGAGAGGCTTGTGTTTTTAGTCTAGTCTGAAGGACCGGGGAACTGGGGAGACACAGAGAGGCTTGCTCTCTGCAATATGGCTTTGGGGTGTCTCCCTACAAGCCTGATGGAAAAGATCTATTGGACCGCTAATGCTGTGAATCCCTCCATCTTAAGCTCAGGTTGAGAATATGTGTAAATAAACACTATATACCCTATAAGACACCATAGTCTCCACTGGCCTTCTTTCCACAGAAACCAAACCCTGGGTAAGTGCAGGAACACCGCTCAGATAATCACATCTCAATATAGAGTCTCTCTCTCCTCCCCTCTCTCTCACACACAGATGTCTCCTTGAAGTCAGGCTGATGTGTGTGTGTGTGCATGAAGATCCCTTGCTTTCAAAACCCTATTGGTATTTTAAATACAGCTAGAGAACAAGGCTTACTGCTGTAGCTGCAAAACACCAACTCTGAAAAGCTTGGGGAAGTCTAAATTAAATTTGGCTTTAGGATGCCATTACTTTTCCAACATTAAAATGCTTGGGGGGATTATGGAGATAAAAGAGTGAAATCCAATCTAGACAGGCTGCGAGGCAGTCTGCAATCCAGCTCTTGCCTTTAATAAGCCTGTCCTGAAGGGAATCAAGGGAGAGAGAATATTTATTTAATTCCATTTGTGAGGCAGAGTAGACAGCCTCCCAGGCTTTAAAAAAAATGTCTAAGGCACTGGTCCCTGTCATGGCCAGCCTGCTGGTAAATCAAGTGGCATGTCCACCCCCCCCAAGCCAATACAGTCTAAAATTTTCACTGATATTTTTAGCTATGTCACAAAACAGTCCCCCCCTTAAAAAAAACCAGTCTTTGCAAAAAAGAGTTCCTTTGTGTTATTGACATTGCCCTGACTCAGTCGACCTCGGAAGCCTGTGGTCACTTCTTCATGTGGGCAAATCAGGCTGGCTATGTGTGAAGCATGAGGACATTGTCCCAATCGCTATGTGATCCCTGATTGGCTAGGATAACCCAGATGACAGATGGAGGAAAGGGAAAGAAACGGCAGGAGCCAAGGTAGAAACTGGTAGAGCAGTCCAGACACCAGGTGAGAAAGTGACGCAGACCAGGCTAGAAAGAAGGCAAATAGTTCCACAATGTGTTTTCTGGGAAATGCTTCTATACCACGATCTTTGGCCTGAAAATCAAGTGTAGCAAACGGGAGCCTGAATTATTCTTTGCTATTGTAATGTGGATAACTCAACAGATAAAGATGCCCCCCTCCGCATCTTGCCTAATATCAGGAATGGCTGAATCTGTCCATTTTGGTTTCTCTCAGATTCACAGTTTCCCAATCTTCAGTTCAGTTGTCTACATTTCCACATCAATCAGCACTTAAAAAAAATAAATCCTTATGAAAATTCATCAGCATCTCAATGCAAATTTTATCTGAAATGCACATCTTCATATGCAAATGTGCCTAATATACACATTTTTTTTTGCAAAGCGATTTTCCCCAGTGTGGTGCATTTTTGTGTTATTTTCACAAATATATTATTATTCTAATAAAACACTAAAAACACTCTTCACATCTTAAAAACAGATTTTAAGATGTATTATAACAACCTATTTAAAAACATATTAAAACAAGACATCTTTAAAAACAAAAGCTTTAAAAACATCTTGAAAAGCAATTCCAACACAGACGCAGACTTGGACAAGGTCTCTACTTAAAAGGCTTGTTGAAAGAGAACTATATATGCATTTCTCTGCACAATTTACCCCAGCATATGCATTTTTGTACATACTACATGGCTAGAAAACGGCATTGCAAAATTAAGAGAAGTGCATATGTTTTGGATGTTTTCTTAGTTTTCTTAAGTATGTTTCGTACTTTAGCAGAGCAGCTTGTAAAATTCTGAAGGCTGAAAAACTCAGAATTCTGGAATTCTGAAGGCTGGGGGGGAAAAAGCCAAATGATTTGTGAATGGAGGCAAAATGAAATTAGTTCCTTTTTGGAGGAGGAAAATTTGAACGGGAACTAATTCTGTTTTAAAATGCACTCTGCAAGCACTGCCCCCGCCATGAATCAATCTGAAAGCGTTTCCTCCAGCCCTCACCCACCAAAAACAGCTCTCTATGCCTGACGCCTGGCACAGTTTCTTTTTAATTAAAATCACTGGAGGCAAATATAACATTTTTTCCCTTCATCCAGTAAATCATCCCTGTAGATCCCCTTCCTTTGTCATTTTAATTAAAGTCAGCCCATGCTGGAACTTTGATATTCCCGTTTATTAGCATTAAATCAACTTGCAGGGGTTTGGAGAGCAGGTTCCTATTTGTAGCGAGTGAAAAACGAGAACTCCAGGGAATAAATATTTGAAGGGGCACTAGGCAGAGAGAGGCTTTGAGCGGAGCTGTTACTGATGTGGAGTGGAGCTCCATTCATTTTGCCGGTCCCTGTCTTTGCCTGTTTGATGTATGGCTCAAACAGACACTTCTCTCTGTCCCTCAGTGCTCTGAAAGGATTCGCTAACCTCTTTTGAAACAAAAGGGGGAGTGACTTCCGTTGCTTCTGCAACAGAGGGATGCTCTTAGCAGTTATTCCTGCCTGGATAGCCCACAACTCTTCCTTGACATATGAGCTGGTTTTCCTGGAAGCCAGAGCTGTTTGAGTCACTTCTCGCTTCATGGTGTCCTTGTGACACAGATTTTCAACAGATGGGGACTAGGAGCATTTCAGGATAGATTTGGGTGAAGGGCCACAGATCAGTGGAAGAGCACTTGCTTTGCTCGCAGGAAGGTCCTTGGTTAAATCCCTGGGCATCTCCAAGGACCCCTGCCTGGAACCCTGGAGAGCCTGTGCCAGTCAGTGTAGACAATACTGAGCTAAATGGGCCAATGGCCTGACTCAGGAAAAGGCAGCCTCCTATGTACCTATTTAATCCAGGCCTTCATTCAGAATGTTGAGGACTAGAAGCTTACTTTATTTTTTGGGGAAGGGGTGACAGGGAAGCTCAGTGGGTGGAGAATGCGCTCTGCAAGCAGAAGATCTCAGGTTCAGTCCCTGGACCAGGTTTAACCTGGAGAAGAGAAGACTGAGAGGGGACATGATGGCACATGGTAGGAGCCATTACAGAGAAGGCGGTGCAGACTGGTTCTCTGCAGGCCCAAAGCACAGGACGAGATGTCATGGGCTTAAGTTACAGGAGGATAGATCTCGGTGGAACTTTAGGAGAAACCTACTGATGGCAAGAACAGTTTGGCAATGGAACCAGTAAGCTACTGGGCTACGTTCAGGGTGCTGGTATAGGTGTGCAAAGCCCTATACAGCTTGGGACCAGGATACCTAAAATATAACCTCATCGCTTCCGTACCAAACCAATCACTTTGTTCTGCAGGAGAGAGCACCCTGCAAACACCATCCTGACAGGAGGTCCATTCTGTATTATGTCAGAAGTAGGCCTTTAGCATGGTGGCACCTCCCTTTTGGAATTCCCTCCCCTTAAATATCAGACAGGCACCATCTCTGTTATCTTTTCAATGCCTACTGAAGACCTTCCTCCTTCAACAAGCCTTTTAAGTAGAGACCGTATCCCAGTCTGCATCTATACTGGGATTGGTTTAAATAACTTTTTATTGTATTATCACTTGTTTGCCGCCCTGGCCTCATTTGGGAGGACGTGTGGGGTATAAATTCAGATGATGGTGATGATGATGATGATAATAATACATAAACATAATGGAAGGGTGGGTTAGCTCTTCAGGCAAAGGCAGGACAGACCTTTGTTGGGGATACTTTAGTTCTGGAGTCCTTGATTCAAGCAGGGGCTCGACTAGAGGACTTTACAAAGACCCCCCCCCAGCTATAGGATTCTATGAAACATGCAAGCATGTATACAAACAAGGAGCCTCCAGCGTAAAATCTAACGCAGTCATTTCTCAGTCCAACAGAGAGTACTCATTAAGGACACAAAGTACATGATTTGGAGATGAAAAGTACTTGCTGTGAGTGGGATCTGCCCACGTCAACATGTTTCTGTGTCCTGCTGATTAAGAGGCGGCGATGGGCGGGGGGTGAAGAAGGAAACAAATGTTACGCTGCTCTGGAGGGATTTCAAAGAGCGAGGCTGACAAAAAAGCAAAAAAAGAACACAAATTATTTTTGGGAATTCCAATTTTGTCAAGAATGCACCACCAAAGAACCCTAGGTATAATCAAATACACTTCATTGCAAACCTGGCTTTGGGGTCCATGGGGAAAGGAAGTTAATATTTGCCCACCGAATTGCAATAAATTACTTACCGCTGAGAGTACCCAAACTGCGATCGTTCGGGGTATGTGTGTGTGTGTGTTCGCTAGTCTTTTTTGGAAGTCACAATATCTCTAAAGTGGGTGAGCTAGAGCCACAGGCCGATGGCTATGGAGCGGAAGAATGCAAGTTACAGGCTCTGTAATCTTCCAATCTGATATGTTTCCAGTCTGTTTTCAAGGTCCTGCGTGACTTGGCCCTAAGAAACAACTTGGGACCTGGCTAAGGAGCACTCCTCTTTATCAGGGTTGGTTACTTTTTATTTTATTTTATCAGAAAGGGTACATTCATCCTTGGACAACTTCTGGGGGCTGCAGTCCAGCCTTCTACTCCTTTTTTAAATATGAGGGGGCAGTTGATCTTAGGAAGCTGCCTTATATTGAGTCAGACCAATGGTTCATCTAGCTTAGTATTGTCTGCACTGACTGGCAGAAGCAGTTCTTGAGGGCTTCAGGCAGGAGTCTCTCCTAGCCCTGCTGGGAGATGCCATTGGGGACTGAACTTGGGGATTTCTGTGCATGCAAAGCAGATGCTCTCTACCACTCAGCTACAGACCTTCCCCTAAAAATAAAGCAAGATTCCAGTCCTCATCGTTCTGAAGAAAGAGTTGATTGAACAAGGAATGTAGAAAGCTGGCTTTTACTGGGTGAGACCATTGCTCCATTGAGCTCAGTATTGTCTACACTGACTGGCAGCAGCTCTCCAGGGTTTCAAGCAGGGGATGCTCCCAGGCCTACCTGGAGAAGTCGTAGGGGATTGAATCTGGGACCTTGTGCATGCAAGGCAGGTGCTCTACCACTGAGCTGCCCTTCCCTAGTCATGGGATAATCATGGGATGGCCGACCGGACATTTGATGTGCTCCAATCCAGCATTTTCCGTAGGAGCTACACTTCATGTAGGCCAAATGCTGTGTGCCTGCAGGATTTTGACTCATGTTGTGCTGGACCTTTTTGTGCCACAGATCCTCGCTCTGTACCAAACCCTATAAAATTCTTTTAAAGCCTTTTTTACAGCTTCATAAAGCTCTTTCCCTAACTACTTTGCTTTACTAGTAAATCAGCCGCAACCAGTCTGTACTGGCCTCCAATTACCACTTCTGTACGTTCATGTGGGGAGCATACGTGTGTGTGTGT
Organism: Rhineura floridana; assembly: GCF_030035675.1. Taxonomy (NCBI): domain Eukaryota; kingdom Metazoa; phylum Chordata; class Lepidosauria; order Squamata; family Rhineuridae; genus Rhineura; species Rhineura floridana. Next base: position 21,213,747 of record NC_084499.1, on the reverse strand, counting down.
ATGAGGGAAAGTGGGAGGGCTGTTGACTTCCACAAAATGCCTCTCAAATGGTGTCAACATTGCATTAATTACAGTGACTTGCCAAGTAATAAACTAAAGCATTAATCAGTTCTACTATGTTAATGCAATGAGCCTCTCCTGGCTAAGGGGCCATGTTCTCGGGGAGAAAAAGAGCATTTAAGCCATTTTTAAGGGTTGTTCATTCGGAAGAGGAAGCTTTCAATGGGGGGGGGGTTGAAGAAAAAATCCTCCCTTGGAATCTTGAGATGTGTTACATTCCGCTTTGTAAGTCCAAAGACCCCCCAAATGGTGCAGAAGAAGGATTCCCAAACCATGGTCTGTGGAGCACCAGTGGTCCATGAGCTCCACTCAGGTGGTCTGTGGCAGGTCCGCATTAAATATTCAACTGGTATTTGGAGGCATATGCCCGCTGACTGTGAGAGCATAACCATCATGGTTTGCGAGGGCTTGAGAAAAACCTCATCCAGAAAATGTTAAATTGTAAATGTTTATGCATGGAAATCTTTCAGAATAAGGTGGACCTTTGAATGTAACTAATATTTTTTAAAAAATCAGCTAACCCCCCCCCCCAAATGCAGGCAAGGAGAAATGCGGATGTTGATTTGTCGCATCTTGGAGATCTGCCATCCTCTCTTGGCTGTTTAAAACATTAACAGGTAACGACAGGAATGAACAGATCTGCAAGGCCAAAATACTGTTTGCAGATTCCACTGTCAGCTGCCGTACTCTTCACCGTCCTGGAGCTGTTCCCTCAGAAGAGTGGCCCAAATAATTGATAAGCGCTGTCAACAGAGATTTGTACCAGCCTACAACAATGAACCAGCCTTAAGAGGAACATTTTATTTATTAAAGGCAAGCCAGTCTCACCCCCCACACACAACCCACCCGCTGAGTCTTCAGGTGGCGCTGCATGAACAGCACTAGACTGAACGAAGCCATTATCCCGGAGAAAGCAACAGAGGTTTATGTGGTGGAGAAATATGGATATTCTCCTTGGGTGTAAAGATGAAGGCAGGCTTTTAAGCTAATCCAGCCACCCCTGTTGGGTGAATCCCTCCATGTTCATGGTTGTGTAAATGATGAAAATCCACATTACATCTCCGTGAGTAGCAGCAAGTGTGGCAGGGAGGCAGCTCAGTGGTTTAGAGCACCTGCTTTGCATGCAGAAGGTCCCAGTTTCAATCCTCGGCATTCCCAGGTGGGGCTGTGAGGGTCCCTTGCCTGAAATCCTGGACAGCTGCTGTTGCCAGTCAGTGCTGACAATACTGAGCCAGATGGACCAAGGGACTGACTTGAGAGAAGGCAGCTTCCTGAGTGTCCTATTTAATCCAGCCCCTGCTTCAGAACTATGAGGTCTAGAATCTTACTTCATCGCAAAGGGCCCAGGTTCAACCCCTGGCATCTCTGGGAAAGGCCTCTGCCCTTAACTGTTTAGCCAAACATGGCATTTGGCCACTTTTAATTTGCATTTCGAGCCCCCCCCCATGGTGTGAGGCCCCTAAACAGCAGCTTATTGAGCATGTGTGTAAATCCGGCAGTGGCTCTTCCTCTCTGAGGCCCTGCTGCCCACTTACTCACCTCCTCCACTTGGACCCAGTCTGTATGTCAGGGATGAGGAACCTGAGATGGGGGTCTCAGTAATGTGGCCCTCCAGGCCTCCCTATCTGGCCCTGGGGACACAACCCCCCAGGCCACACATTCTCCCGAGACACAGCCCACACCAGGCTGGCTTTGCAGCCTCCTTGAGTGCTTCTGCCTGGCTCAGTGGAGGCTGGTCCATGAGGGCCCTGCCCCTCCAGCCTCAGCCTGCCCTCAGCCGACCCCCACCTGCCTGCCTTCTTAATTGCAATCGGTCCAGGGGGTGGCCCTGCCTGCCAGCTCCCTCCATCTCCGTAGCCTCAGTGTTGCTCCATGTAGAACTCAGCAGGGAGGAGGAGGAGGAGGATGGGGGCAAATAGATCTACACTGGTTACCAGTTGTTTACTGGGCCAAATTCAAGGTGCTGGTACTGACCTTTAAAGCCCTATACGGTTTCGGCCCAGTTTATCTTAAGGAGCGCCTCCAGCATCACCAATTAGGCCGCCTAACTAGATCAGCCACACAAGACCTTCTCTCGATTCCCCCAGCTGAAAAAGCTAGGCTGGTGCGAACCAGAGAGAGGGCATTTTCAATTGTGGCTCCCACCCTCTGGAACTCCCTTCCTTTCGATCTCCGCCATGCCCCCTCCTTGATAGGCTTTCGCCGAGCCTTAAAAACCTGGTTGTTCAGACAGGCCTATGGCACTTCTGGGGAGGGTTAGGTTTTTTATGTTGGTGACCACTTGAAAGAGTGGTGTTTTTAATGGTTGAGTATGTTTTTATTGGTTTTATATTGTATTTTATTGGAAATGTATGACGCCTTGAGTGGCCGTTAATTCGGCCAGATAGGCGACTAACAAATAAAATTTTATTATTATTATTATAAAGCTAGAATGGATTGGTTCCACCTCTCATTGGGTCTGGCTTCACCTTCCATTGGCTCTGGCTCCACCTACTGTTGGGCTCCCTGCTTTCCACCCCACCAGTCCCTACTGGGCACTGGCCACCATGGGCCTGGCTGGAACAAGCCCTTGAACTCTGACTCTTCCTTGCTTAGAGGATGGAGAGAACATTGTGTGAGCACGTGTAGAAGCTAGCCTACAGTACAGAGGTAAAATTCTCTTTTGTTGCTCTTCCTGCTTTCACCTCTGGTCCTGTCCACTACTGGAATGCGTCCCCTGCCACAAGGGAATTTGGCTCTTGGGCTGAATCAGGTTCTTCATCCCTGCTATGCAGATGAAGTTGCTGTTCCAACCCCTCACTCACTTGCAGAAGGAAGGGGAACAGGCAGCGATAAAATGAGAAGGAAAATGCACGGTTAGGCGGCTCCAGGGGATGGCAGAGGGACCCCTGCAATGGGCCTTGACAGGTGCCCAACAATGCCTACCACTGGCGCCAGCCCCACTGTTTCTTCTGTCTGAGGAAACGTCTCTCCCTTTCAAGATGAGCCATTAGAAGATAATGGAATATCTTACTTTACAAATGTCACATGAATGGTTTTAATTAAAGATAGACCAAGAGAGATTCAGGGCATTGTAATTTAATTCAGTCCTTTAACGGTGCATCAGCTTCTCAGCAACTTATCATGCAAATGAACTACCCCACTTTCAACTTCCAAGCCTTGCAAATGGATGAGAAGTTTTGCTGAAAAGCCTCCAAGGGAACAAACAAACTGAACGATCGCATCTCAGCATATTTTTATGGGGATGCCAGGACACACAAGAGGGCCTCTGAAGATGACCTCAACAGGTGGGGACGTTCAAAAAGGAAAAGGCTAGTCCTTCAAATATCATAGCTGTAAATCATTTAGGACTTTTAAAGATCATCACCAGCACTTTAAATTTCTACAAAGGAGTCACATGCTCCTTATACACACTTCCCTATGAATTGGCTTCCATGTTCTGGTGCCAGTGCATTTTTAAAGTATTCTTCACAATTAGCCCTATGCAGAGGGTATAAGAATCCAGATTAACAGGGACAAGTGCAAAGTTCTACACCTAGGAAAAAGAAACCGAATGCAGTTATAAGATGGGGGATACTTGGCTCAGCAATACCACATGCAAGAAAGATCTTGGAATTGTTGTGGATCACAAGCTGAATATGAGCCAAGAGTACGATGTGGCTGCAAAAAAGGCAAATGCTATTTTAGGCAGCATTAACAGAAGTTTCCAAATTGCATGAAGTACTAGGTTACCCTCTATTAGGCACTGGTTAGGTCTCTTTCAGTGCTGCATCCAGTTCTAGACATTTCACTTGAAGAAGGATGCAGACAAACTGGGTTCAGAGGAGGGCAATGAGGATGATCAGGGGACTGGAAACAAAGTCTTATGAGGAGAGACTGGAAGTACTGGGCCTGCTTAGCCTTGAGGAAAGAAGACTGAGGGGAGATATGATAGCACTCTTCAAGTACTGGAAAGGTTGCCACACAAAGAAGGGCCAGGATCTCTTCTCGATCATCCCAGAGTGCAGGACATGGAATAATGTGCTTAAGTTATAGGAAGCCAGATTTTGGCTGAGCATCAGGAAAAACTTCCTAACTGTTAGAGAGATACAGCAATGGAACCAATGACCTAGGAATGTGGTGGTCTCTCCAACACTGGAGGCATCCAAGAGGCACCTGGACAGCCACCTGTTAGGGATGCTTTACATTGGATTCCTGCATTGAGCAGAGGGTTGGACTTGATGACCTCATAGGCCCCTTCCAGCTCTATGATTTTAGGATTCTATGTGATGTAATAAAAGATATGTGCGTATCATCAGATGTATCAGCACCTTGGACATCCACCACAGCTATCAGGAACCCATTTGAAAGGCAGTTTTCAAAAACAGCCATCTCCGGAAGCTATTTAAAAAGCCCAGTACTGGAAACAGTAATTGCAGGCATTGTGGAACCACCACCGTGGATTTTTTTTAAAATCACATATGCTGGCAATGTAAGAGAGCAATTAGATATCAGGAAATGATTATAAAAGTTATGAATGTAATGTTGCAGCTGCAGTTGGTCTCAGATCCTTTGTTAAAGCTTCTTAACTTGCATAGAAAATGTGCCTTCTGAAAGGAGACAAGAGAACCTCTTTTCTATATGTTATTGACTGCAAGAATAATAACTTTTTGAAAATTACGGGGAGGCGTAATTAAGACCAAAGGGAGCTAGAGGGAGCCCCAGCAGACGAAGCGTCAAGGCGAGTTAAGCAGCAGAGCGAAAAGAGGGTAAGTAGCTCCCATTTATTCCATTATTTAATTGAAGTAAAACAGCTCAGAGCAATAAGTAATAAGGGCAGCCCAAGGTCACCCTGAGCTAGGAGCCAAATCCTGGAAGAACCTATATCTTAGGAGACAGATCCTAGGAGAAGGAAGCCCAGAGAAAGCTAGTTTTCAACACCACCCTAGCAGGAAAGCTTCAGGGGACACTGTAAACAAGGCTAAATTCCAGTCGGAGAGAAGGGGGAAAAGGAAACTCCACCGACACATACAGGGAGAGAGTCAGCTCAGTCCTTGCTAAAAAGGGCAGCTTTGGCCTTCCTGAAACACAACCACAAGCTCTGTTTCTCTAGGTTAAAGAAAGGTCAGGCTGTTCTAGGTGGGAAAACAACAAACAAAAAAGACTTGCCTGGAAGGCGCAGCCCCTTGCTTAGATTAAAAGCAGCCAAAAGCTTAAACAGCCCCGCCCCTCGCTCAGGAAGGAAGCCTGCCTTCCAGCCTTCAAAGGAAGGAAGCCTGAGATAATACTAAAGAGTTAAGCCCCAGCTGATAGTTGAGCCATCAGCCTCATCATTGGCTGGCAGCAGTAGCTGGGAGGAACCAGCCACACATATAAAGTCAGAGCACCCTAGTGAGGGAGCCTGCTCCATGAGCTAGAGGGAGCCCCAGCTGATGAAGCGTCAAGGCCCCAGCTGACGAAGCGTCAAGGCGAGTTAAGCAGCAGAGCGAGTTCGGCAGCAGGGCGAGGAGGCCAGGGCGAGGAGGCCAGGGCCCCCCACTCTGCCAGGGCCCCCCACTCTGCCCGTCTGTTCCCTGACCTCAACTAAACCACAGTCTCCAACCAATTGACGTAATAAACCTTAAACAAAACTATGCAGGTAAGAAGCCAGCAGGGGTGTGGGGGCTTTCCAGTGTTTTGCACCGCCTGCAGCATGTACGACTATCTGCCTGTTGGACAGAAGTCGTGGGTGTGCTCTCGGTGCAATGAGCTCCTGGCTCTCCGGGAACGACTTCATTTCCTTGAGGCCAAGGTGGCGGACCTGGAAAAGCTGAGAGAGGCAGAAAGGTGTGTGGAGGAGGCCTTCAGGGACGTTATAGCTGTGTCCCACTCCAGCGATGATAGCTCTCCTGCTATCATGGAGAACGATGGTCTCGGGGAAAGAGAGCATCCAGCTGAGGAAGAGGGAAATGATCCCTTAGAAGGGACCCATTCCTTGGGGGATGAGCAGCTATCCTCTCGTGCCGAGGATATATCTCCAAGGGGTGGAGGGATCCTTGTAGTGGGTGATTCGATCATTAGGAACATAGAGAGTGGGGTGTGTGATGGGTGTGTAGACTGCAAGGTGTTTTGCCTGCCTGGTGCGAAGGTTGTGGATATCGCCCGTCGTTTAGATAGTTTGGTAGACAGTGCTGGGGAGGAGTCAGTGGTCGTGGTGCACGTTGGCACCAACGACATGGGGAAATGCAGCCGTGAGGTCCTGGAAGCAAAATTTAGGTTGCTAGGTAGGATGCTGAAAACCAGGACCTCCAAGGTGGCTTTCTCTGAAATGCTACCGGTTCCACGCGCAGGACCAGCCAGACAGGCCTAGCTTCGCAGTCTCAATGCGTGGATGAGACGATGGTGTCAGGTGGAAGGGTTTGGATTTGTTAGGCACTGGGGAACATTTTGGGACAAGCCGGGCCTGTACAAAAGGGACGGGCTCCACTTGAACCAGAATGGAACCAGACTGCTGGCACTTAAAATTAAATAGGTAGCAGAGCAGCTTTTAAACTGACTGAGGGGGGAAACCCGACAGGAGCTGAGAAAGGTCCGGTTCGGAATAAACCTCCCCCCGGGATAAAAACCAAAGAAATGATGAAATTTTAAAAGGGGTAGGCCCAGAAGTAGGCATTGTGAGAGCAGGGGCACAGGATATAAATTCAGAAGAGCAAAATTACCACAGGCCAAACCACAAGTGCCAAAGACACTTGAAGAGAGACACTGCTTACAAGTGTCTGTATGCTAATGCTAGGAGCCTCCGAACCAAGATGGGAGAACTGGAGTGCTTGGTCTTAGAGGAGAGCATTGATATAGTGAGCATAACGGAGACCTGGTGGAATGGAGAAAACCAGTGGGATACGGTTATCCCTGGATATAAACTATATCGGAAGGACAGGGAAGGACGTATTGGTGGCGGAGTCGCTCTATACGTGAAAGAAGGCATTGAATCCAGCAAGCTGGAAACCCCAAAAGAGGCAGACTCCTCCACAGAATCGTTGTGGGTGGTGATACCATGCCCCAGGAGGGACTTAATACTGGGAACGATCTATCGTCCCCCTGATCAAAATGCTCAGGGAGACCTTGAGATGAGATATGAAATTGAGGAAGCATTCAAACTAGGAAATGTGGTAGTAATGGGTGACTTCAACTACCCGGACATAGACTGGCCGCATATGTGTTCCAGTCATGACAAAGAAGCAAAGTTTCTAGATATTCTAAATGACTATTCCCTAGACCAGTTGGTCATGGAACCGACCAGAGGGATGGCAACCCTGGACTTATCCTCAGTGGGGACCAGGACCTGGTGCGAGATGTAAGTGTTGTTGAACCGATAGGGAGCAGTGACCACAATGCTATTAAATTAAACACACATGTAAATGGCCAATTGCCACGAAAATCCAACACGGTCAAATTTGACTTCAAAAGAGGAAACTTCACAAAAACGAGGGGATTGGTAAAAAGAAAGCTGAAAAACAAAGTCCAGAGGGTCACATCACTCGAAAATGCTTGGAAGTTGTTTAAAAACACTATATTAGAAGCTCAACTGGAGTGCATACCGCAGATCAGAAAAGGTACCGCCAGGGCCAAGAAGATGCCAGCATGGTTAACGAGCAAAGTCAAGGAAGCTCTTAGAGGCAAAAAGTCTTCCTTCAGAAAATGGAAGTCTTGTCCGAACGAAGAAAATAAAAAAGAACACAAACTCTGGCAAAAGAAATGCAAGAAGACAATAAGGGATGCTAAAAAAGAATTTGAGGAGCACATTGCTAAGAACATAAAAACCAACAACAAAAAATTCTATAAATACATTCAAAGCAGGAGACCATCTAGGGAGGCGATTGGACCCTTGGATGATAAGGGAGTCAAAGGTGTACTAAAGAACGATAAGGAGATTGCAGAGAAGCTAAATGAATTCTTTGCATCTGTCTTCACAGTGGAAGATATAGGGCAGATCCCTGAACCTGAACTAACATTTGCAGGAAGGGATTCTGAGGAACTGAGACAAATAGTGGTAACGAGAGAGGAAGTTCTAGGCTTAATGGACAATATAAAAACTGACAAATCACCGGGCCCGGATGGCATCCACCCGAGAGTTCTCAAAGAACTCAAATGTGAAATGGCTGATCTGCTAACTAAAATATGTAACTTGTCCCTCGGGTCCTCCTCCGTGCCTGAGGACTGGAAAGTGGCGAATGTAACGCCAATATTCAAAAAGGGATCCAGAGGGGATCCTGGAAATTACAGGCCAGTTAGCTTAACTTCTGTCCCTGGAAAACTGGTAGAAAGTATTATTAAAGCTAGATTAACTAAGCACATAGAAGAACAAGCCTTGCTGAAGCAGAGCCAGCATGGCTTCTGCAAGGGAAAGTCCTGTCTCAGTAACCTATTAGAATTCTTTGAGAGTGTCAACAAGCATATAGATAGAGGTGATCCAGTGGACATAGTGTACTTAGACTTTCAAAAAGCGTTTGACAAGGTACCTCACCAAAGGCTTCTGAGGAAGCTTAGCAGTCATGGAATAAGAGGAGAGGTCCTCTTGTGGATAAGGAATTGGTTAAGAAGCAGAAAGCAGAGAGTAGGAATAAACGGACAGTTCTCCCAATGGAGGGCTGTAGAAAGTGGAGTCCCTCAAGGATCGGTATTGGGACCTGTACTTTTCAACTTGTTCATTAATGACCTAGAATTAGGAGTGAGCAGTGAAGTGGCCAAGTTTGCTGACGACACTAAATTGTTCAGGGTTGTTAAAACAAAAAGGGATTGCGAAGAGCTCCAAAAAGACCTCTCCAAACTGAGTGAATGGGCGGAAAAATGGCAAATGCAATTCAATATAAACAAGTGTAAAATTATGCATATTGGAGCAAAAAATCTGAATTTCACATATACGCTCATGGGGTCTGAACTGGTGGCGACCGACCAGGAGAGAGACCTCGGGGTTGTGGTGGACAGCATGATGAAAATGTCGACCCAGTGTGCGGCAGCTGTGAAAAAGGCAAATTCCATGCTAGCGATAATTAGGAAAGGTACTGAAAATAAAACAGTCGATATCATAATGCCGTTGTATAAATCTATGGTGCGGCCGCATTTGGAATACTGTGTACAGTTCTGGTCGCCTCATCTCAAAAAGGATATTATAGAGTTGGAAAAGGTTCAGAAGAGGGCAACCAGAATGATCAAGGGGGTGGAGCGACTCCCTTACGAGGAAAGGTTGCAGCATTTGGGGCTTTTTATTTTAGAGAAAAGGCGGGTCAGAGGAGACATGATAGAAGTGTATAAAATTATGCATGGCATTGAGAAAGTGGATAGAGAAAAGTTCTTCTCCCTCTCTCATAATACTAGAACTCGTGGACATTCAAAGAAGCTGAATGTTGGAAGATTCAGGACAGACAAAAGGAAGTACTTCTTTACTCAGTGCATAGTTAAACTATGGAATTTGCTCCCACAAGATGCAGTAATGGCCACCAGCTTGGATGGCTTTAAAAGAAGATTAGACAAATTCATGGAGGACAGGGCTATCAATGGCTACTAGCCGTGATGGCTGTGCTGTGCCACCCTAGTCAGAGGCAGCTTGCTTCTGAAAACCAGTTGCCGGAAGCCTCAGGAGGGGAAAGTGTTCTTGCACTCGGGTCCTGCTTGCGGGCTTCCCCCAGGCACCTGGTTGGCCACTGTGAGAACAGGATGCTGGACTAGATGGGCCACTGGCCTGATCCAGCAGGCTCTTCTTATGTTCTTATCTCCAGCCAAGTCATACTTGGAATAGACCCATTGAAACCAGTGGGCTTAAGTTAGTCTTCCATTGATTGCAATGCGCCTGCTCAGAATATGACTAAATTGGATACAAGCCAGGATATATATATATTTAAAATACATTTTTAGAATTTTTTAAAGAAAAAGTTGCTCTATTTTTAAGAAAATTGAGTTGCTCAATTTTACCAATATCAGTAGTTTAGAATATTAAAAGTCATGGAAGAGAAAAGGTGAGTAACAGAGGCAACACTGCAGAAGTGTATAAAATCATGTGTGGCATGGAAAAAGTGGATAAAGTCCCCCCCCCCTCTTATAACACTAGAAGTCATGGATGTGCAATGAAGCTGAATGCTGGGAGATTTAGGACAGACAAAAGGAAGGCCTTTTTATGCAGTGCAGAGTCAAACTGTGGGATTCAGTCCCACAGGAGGTAGTGATAGCCACCAATTTGGATGCCTTGAAAAGAGGAGTAGGCAAATTCATGGAGGAGAAGGCTGTCGGTGGCTACTAGCCACAACGGCTTTGTTTTACCTCCTCTATTGGAGGCAGTGTGTCTCTAAATACCAGTTGCTGGGATTCATATGGCTTCCCATAATGGGCATCTGGTTGGCCACTGTCAGAACAGGATGCTGGACTAGATGGGCCCCCTTTGGCCATATCCAGCAGCTTTTCTTATGTTCTTATTAAGACCCATACACACATGATGCCTATATCCCAAATGGATGGATGGATCTCTGCCCATGAATGCCTATTTTGCAGTGTTTTTTGTTTTTGTTTTAATATAGCTGTTTTTTTAAAAAAAATGTTATTAGTTGTTTTTTGCCTGTTTTATTGTACATCACCTCCAGATGATTGTGTAGCAGGCAATTAATATGCTAATGCTAATACTCTGAATAGTTTTCTGACCTCCATTCCCAATTTTGAATACATTAGGGCTCCGCTTATATGGGAGGTTAGGGACCAGGCCCCTGCCGTAAAGTGGAAATCACCAAAAAGCGGAACCCATTGACTATAATGGGTCACGTCGCATGAAAATGCCACAAAAATGCCGCAAAAGCAGCTTTAAAATGGGGAATTTCCCCTAATCGAAAGCCGCCGCATCAGCGGAACGCCATAAAACGGAACGCCATAAAGCAGGGCCCTACTGTATTTGGATTTGTTACAAGCATTTTGGCATTTGGGACTGGAGTGAGAGAATTCAGCATGGCAGCCGCTTAAGTATTGATTGGCATTTGGAAAGTGGTATTTGCTGAGGATGTTAAAGCCAGGCTCAGATACGAAATTTCAGCTTTCCCAAGGAAAGGGTTAAAAGGCTTGAGGTGGAAAGTCATTACAGACATTGGAGCTCAATATGGCATCTGAGCTCCCCTTTTACGCCATGTGTGGTTTTGGGGGAGGGGGTTACAGAAAAGCAGATGCCAAGCATTTGAGACGTCTCATCAAACTGGAGCACGTGCTTGCCAATCGTTGGACCTGGAGAAATATAAGTTTATAAGAGTAGCTAGGTTGGCACATTGTGTCATCCCCTCAACCCCAGATAAACCTCCCACTTAATGCCTTCAACCCAAAGTTCAGTCGGACGAGCACCGTGGCAAACATTTCTCCCGCTTTTTTTTAAACCCCTCCCCTATTTCCCATCAATGAATGAGAAGAGAAATTGCATTAAAAATTATGAAAGGGGAAACAAAGTTTCAATGAAATTCTCCTGGGCGGGGTGGAGGGTTTTCAATGCACTAACCTTAAAGCGACTGAAGGGTGTCCTTGAGGTATGGATGAAAGAAGGCACTGATGTCCACTCTGCCCCATATTTGTCATGTGCAGCAATGTTTCTCTTCTGCTACAATGTTACTTGTCTCATTGTTGGTTATGGTGAAATTACATAAGTAATGATGTGATAGTTACATAATTCAATGCCATTCATTTCAAATGAAAGTTCACAAATAAACCATTAAACCATGGCTTAGCATTGTGTGTAAACTCTGCCCAGTGACTTAACCATGATTTGTTCACTGCCAACAAACCTCAGCCGGAAGCCATGGTTTGTTGTTGACTTAGAAGCCTTGCTCTGCTTTAAGTGTGGCTTGGGATTAATGTGTCGCCCAGCACCTTTCCTTAACCATGGTTTGTTGTGTCACCCCTTCCCAGACTCTCACCTAGCTCAGAAAGGCACAAGCAGCTGGAAAAACAAAACAAACTTCAGAGAAACAAACCATGGATTGTTTGATTGTACATGGGAGGAGCCTACTGGATAAGGCCAAAAGGGGCCCACCTGGTCCAGCATTGTGTTCTCAGAGTGGCCAACGTGATGCCCATTATGGGAAGCCCACAAACAGAACCTGAGCCCAAGAGCATCCCTCCCCCTCACGGTTTCCAGCAACTGGCATTTGGAAGCATGCTGCCTCTGACTGTGGGCTCAGAGCAGAGCCATTGTGGCCAATGGCCAGTGATGGCCTCCTCCTCTTCCATGAATTTGTTTAATCCTCTTTTGAAGCCACCTAAGCTGGTGGCCGTCACTGCCTCCTCTGGGAGTGAATTCCACGGTTTATGCACTGTGGGAAGAAGGACTTTCAATTGTCTGTCCTGACTCTTCCAAAATTCAGCTTCATTGGATGCCCATGCGTTCTAGTGTTATGAAAGAGGGAGAAAAACTTTTCTCTTCCTACTCTCTTCATGCCATGCATAATTTTATAGACTTTTATAAACTCATAGTTTGTTAACCAAACTGTGGTTTAGCGAACCAGGTCAGAGGAATGGCAAACAGCTAGTCAGGGCCAGCCCAGAGACATTGTGTTGCCCTGAAAGAAAGGAAAGAAGGCATCCCTTCCCATTTTATGTTCAAAAGCCAACCAGACTGGCAGTTGAATCTTATAAAGATCTTTCCTGCCAGGCCAAACAGGTTCCTCACCCCTCGTCTATGCTATGCACATGCTATGCTTCTCCTTCCACCATTTCTAATGGGGAGAATGACCATTCACTCCCCTGTTGATGTTAAAGGAAGGTGCAAAATGGCACGGAGATAAAGGACAGCACAAAACACGACCACATTGCACAATATCCAACTTCCCCCACCCACATAACTTTTTTCTTGTTCTTTCCTGCTTTTACATAAAAGATTTGCAATGTGGAAGGGCATGGAAGGGAGAAATTGGATGGCTATTAAGCTAAGCCACTGATAAATTTGCTCTGTGACATTCAAAGGAGATCCCTCTGCAAATCATAAAAAAGTTTGCCACCGGGGGATTTCAATAAATCTATTTAATTAAGAGATATGTTTTAAAATTAAATTATGATGAATGGCATTAAATCTTTTCCCAGAGAATAGAGCTGTGAGGCAGCAGGTGTCAATGGCTTGACTTTCAACTTTTAAAATAACTTCTCAAAGAATGAGATTCAGATCAGCAATTACCAAATATGAAAGGAATGGTTTCATTTGTTGCCTCAAAATCTTCTTAGCAGGATTGCCTGAAACCTTCTACAACCTGCACAGGAAAATTCTTTGAAATGTTTAATATTATTACTTCTCAAATCTATAGCACTTTTCAGCATTTATATATATATATAAAATACTATATATACAGGCTTGATTTCAACTAAGTTCTAATCAGAATAGACCTTTTGAAATTAATGGGAATAACTTAATCATGTCCACACATTGTAATGGTCTACTGTGAGTAGGACTAACATTTAGGTACAACTAAGGATGGAAAGATCTGTCAATTTCAGTTCTCTTGTTTCTAATTTTTTCCAATGTTAAATTCAATTTTCCACATTTCTGCAACAATCTGTGCCTTTTTAATCCTCATGAAAATTCTCTACCATTCTAGTGCAATTTTCTCCCAATAAACACATTTGTTGTAGGCAGTTTTGACTAAGGTACACATTTTTTGTAAGAAATATATCTTAAGATAATGCATTTTTGTTGGTTATTTCCACTCATATATTCATTTTAGGCCCACTTTCTCCTAACTTTTATAAACATTGGTTGGCTAAATGCACTGCAAAATTCAGATCAGTGTGAATTCTGAAGGATGGGCTGTGTTTCGGTTCTCATATTGTTCTGGAAAGTGTGGATTTGATAGATCAGATTGAAATGCAAACTGAACCAAATTTCTCACCCATGTTCTGATAAACCTTTCAAGCCAAGGACTGTGTTGAAATATTCAGCGGGATGTTGCCCACTCGGAAGTGCTAGATTAGTGCCCGGATTGGTTTGTAGGTGACTGTGCACAGCCCTATTGGATAAAATGGAAATGGACTGCCTTCAAGTCGATCCTGACTTATGGCGACCCAAAGAATAGGGTTTTTATGGTAAGCGGTATTCAGAGGGGGGTTACCATTGCTTTCCTCTGAGGCTGAGAGGCATTGACTGGCCCAAGGTCACCCAGTGAGCTTCATGGCTGTGTGGGGATTTGAACCTGGTCTCCCATGTCATTTTCCAGCACCTTAACTATCATTTAGCTTTCTTTAGCAACACACAGTTTTGGGCACCGATGTTTAAGAAGGATATCAACAATCTGTGGCATGTCCAGAGGAGGGCGGCAAAGAGGAAGAGAAGCCTGGAGACCAAGTTGCTGCTCTTGTTTAAATTTATATCCCGCCCTTCCTCCCAGAGGAACAGTTGAAGCAGTTGGTTATGTTTAACTTGGAGAAGAGGCCCTTAAGAGGCAATGTGGCAGCATTCTTCATATATCTGAAAGGCTTTCATGCAGATCACTGTTCTTCAACCTTGGGTCCCCAGAGGTTGTTGGACTACAACTCCTATCATCCCTGGCCATTGGGGACCCAAGGCTGAAGAACACTGCTGAGATGATTTTTCTCTCTCTCTCCTCCAAAAGGTAGGACAGGAACCAGGAAGTACAAATCTCAAAACAGAAGATTACTCTTATTCTTAATTGGATTTATATTCTGCTCTTCCTCCTGAAGCAGTCCAAGGCAGCAAACACATCAATAAAACAATTTAACAACAAACAAAAACCCTCATTCTAAAAACAGCTGTTAAATGTTAGGAAGAATGTTCCTGGTGGTACACGCTGTTCACCAGCGGAACAGGCAGCCTCTCTCCTTCATTAGTCTTTTCTAAGTAGTTAAATAGGAACATAAAAAGCTGCCTTATACTGAGTCAAACCATTGGTCCATCTAGCTCCACACTGTCTACACTGACTGACAGCATCCCTCCAGTGTTTCAGGCAGCTGTTCTTGTCCAGCTGTACCTGAGATGCCTGCAGGGGTTGAACCTGGGACCTTCTGCATGCAAAGCAGATGTCCGGCCACTGAGCTACAGAGCCTTCCCCAAATGGTCACTTATCAGGGATATTTTAGGTTTCCTGAATTGGCAGAGAGTTGACCTCTGAAGTCTCTTCTAGGCTGCAATCCTATGCCCACTCACTTGGGGAGTAAGGCCCATTGACCTCAGACAGATATACTCATCCGTAGGGGTGGAACTCTTCCACGCCCCTCCCCAAATGATCTTTGAGGTACCTTCCAGCTCTACGATTCCATAAGAAAGTTTGGAAAGCCAACAGAGAGCCCTTTAACCGCCCTGCACTATCCATCAGCAGTACCATCCTAATTTAAAGATGCTGGTTGATGAAGCTGAATATATCAACACAGTTATACCATTGCTGTACATAATTATGGCCCCAGACGAAGCTGGGGGTGGTGGGTGGGGAGGCATCAGCAAGAGGTGGAAAAGAAATCAACCTTTGCGTCTTGTTACCTGGAGAAAAGGCAATTATGATTTTGTTAAAGATGGATGACAATGTGCGGCTGGCCTCCTGAGTAATGGCTATGCTGACAACTTCAAACTGAATGAGAAACCAACTTCCTTGTGCTCCTCCAGGTTGATGCCGGAGTTTGTCCCAGGGCGACTGGTGGGAAAACCACATGGAGGCTTCCACCCTAAAAGGTCACCCTGAAATATTCAAGAGCTGAAGGTCATGCGCCTGTGGAGGAGGCCACTGTTAGACGGGAATACATTACCAAGTCATTATTATCACGGTTTGCCTCTTCTCAGTAAGCCCAGCATGTCTGCTGGCGACTGAAGGCCAGGCAAGGCGAGGCTAGAGAGCAAAGTCGAGCCAGCACACAAAGTGTGCCCAGCCCAAATGGAGTCACTTTCATTTATTTATCTTTATTTATTTGGACAATTTTTATACTTCTTATCTTTAAACGAAACTGTAAGGGGTTTACCGCATCTGTTAAAACATCTTAAGTCAACTGCAAATGCAAAACAGAACAAGAAACCCAACACTGAAGAATTTCTATATTCTGTAAAACATGATTAACAGCGAAACAGAACATCCTCTTTAGTATCAAAATAAACAGTGCACATAAAGATCTGCTAAAAAAGCAAGAAAAATGCACAATAAGCATAGTAAACAACTGAACCAAATATCCTCTAGACATCAGGAAACAAAATAAATAAAAATCAAGTTAAAAAGTATATAAATTCAACCTGTTGGGGGACTGATCCCATGAAGGTACCTTCGGTTGGTCCATATAATCTAGTGTTGCCTATCCTCCGGGGGCCTTTCCAAGGCCTGCGAACTGAAATTGTTTAAGTGGAGATGCTGGCGATTGCATCTGGGACTTTCTTGACCCCAGGGCTTCTTTAAAGTTGAGACAAACAAAAACTTCCTGAGATGCTGGTATTGCAGAAAGAGGAAAACAAATGAAGCAAAGCAAAACACATTTACTTGCGGGGCAGCTTGATGCTTAAAAAGGGTTTTGTTTTTTTTAAAAAAGGGGGGGAAGGGGAGGGAGAGGGGTGCAGTGAAATCCTGTGCATATTTACTTGGAAGTAATTCCCGCTATGTTCAATGAGGTTTAACAACCAAACCAGGTGAATCCATGTTGGATTGCAGCTTTAAGTTCCTTGAAAATAAATAGCTTTCTGTTAAAGCAAGTGCTGTACCCCTGAGCTCTGGTGAAGCAGCTCAGCATTGTGCACACAGAGATAAATGTGTGTAATTCTACATGCCATGGAGAGAGTCGTCTCTGTCCCTCACAACGTGGATTGCTCACATAGTCCAATTGCTTCTGCATGCCAGTTTGGTTCAATTGCAGGGGACAGAGGCTCCACAGCCCTGCCCAACATATGCGTTTAAGTTAATTTGAAAGAGATCAAGGTAGACAGAAAGGTAGGCAGGGAAACAGGGACGGCGACAGACGGCGAACCTAATAAAGTTCCTAAAGTGTTTTACACCTTGCAAAAAAAATCACTCACGATTAAATGTCTCAGGTGAATGATTTAATTTCAATTTAATAAGGGAGTCTCTGTATGTTGATTTAGTGTCAGGCCATTATTAAAACCAGATTTAATGAGTTTCATGGCAGTAGGAAGCCATATAATGGGACATGACTACATCTACTGCCAAATTATTGAAACACAGCGCCTTTTTTAACTCCTAAGGGAACAGATGAACCCCACACAGCGTTTTGTTAAGGCGTTAACCATTGCTTCCAATTTCCCAGCTCTGTGGAGCTTGAGCCAACAAGAGAAAACCTTAACTCTGCTCTTAAATTGGCAGGTTTTTTTTTTAAATCATGCTTGACATTTCTCTCCAGACATGTTGCTGTCCTTCTGTGCAGTGTACAATTTGAGGCAGCATTTCTGAAGACTGGATGTATGGTCTGAGGTTTGTGACTGTGTGCGAAAGGGTCATGCACCTGTTTTGCAGAGAACATTCTGCCAGCTTGTAAGCCAAACGCACTCCAAAAAAAGACTTGAGGCGGCCTGAGCCCAAGGGGTGGATGGAAAAGCAACATGGAATCTACATTACTGAGCACTTCCAAGAGGTACCAGCCGCACTATCCACCTGCATACAACCCGGGAAATCCCTTTGCTCTCAGACACCCTTTAAAGTTGAGAGACAAACAAAAACTTTCTGAGATGTTGCAGAGAGAGAAAAAAATGTAGCCTCATCAAGAGTGTCAAGAGCCT
Source organism: Rhineura floridana (assembly GCF_030035675.1). NCBI lineage: Eukaryota > Metazoa > Chordata > Lepidosauria > Squamata > Rhineuridae > Rhineura > Rhineura floridana. Next base: position 21,196,004 of record NC_084499.1, on the reverse strand, counting down.
TATGCGCCTCGCTGTCCCACAGCATGACAAGGGCTTCAACATGGTCACCTGCTCTATCTACTGGGAACTCACCCAGGGCATTGAGGAATCCAGTGGATTCCATTAGTCTCTGGGGGTGGACCCAATCTGTCCACCACTCCTGTAGGGAAGGATTGGAGCCATAAGTTGAAACTTCACCAGGAAGTGGTCTGACCATAACAATGGGGTGACATCCAACCCCCCTATCTCCAGACCACCCCTTCCTCCATCTGGAGCAAAAAACCAAGTTGACGGTGTGCTCTGCCCTAAGCATCAGGCCGGTGACAACTTGAGACAGCCCTGTGGTCATCATGGAGGCCATGAAGTCCCGAGCCGGAACACTAGAGGCACCACAGCTGAGATGGCCTCCACCAGCTCAGTTAGAGAAGCTGCCAGGCAGCAGGGTGGATGGTACGCCAGCAGCAATCCTAGTTTCCTGTCTCCTTGGCCTGACACCAGGTGCAGGCCCTCACAGCCGGCTCTAAGACAGCATGGTTTCCTGGTGACAGAGATGGAAGTTCTGTAGACCACATCAACTACTCCCCCCCTGTCCCTGAAGCCTGTGCTGGTGTTGCACCAAGTATCCAGGTGGGCAAAGCTGGGTCAGATCAACTCTTCCTAGCTCACCCACCCAGGACTCGGTAATGGACACCAAATTGGCACCTTCATCCTCAATTAAATCATGGATGAGTGCGGTCTTATTGTGTACCCATCTGGCGTTAAACAGCAACACACACAGACCAGTGGGCACAGCAGATGTGCAACGAGGAACCCATCTATGAGAGGAGTGGGAGGGAGTAACAAGGCATAGATAGCGTTGCCCTCAACTTCTATGGTAATTCACCCCCCATGGCTATACTTCCCTCTACCTGCGGTCACCGAAATTGGGGTGGCATCACCCATGTCACTCCTTACTAAGACTCCTCCTAAACACCTGATATGGACCCAAGAAGAGCCCAGGAACAAAACCTGCCTGAGCCAATTACCCCAGTAGGCCTCTGCAAGAATTAGGAACAGTGAAAGTGCGAATTTCCAAGGATGGCAATGTTTCATTTCTCATTTTATTTCAGAAAGTGCAAATTTGATAGATTTGGCTTGGAATGTGAACTGAATCTAATTGCTTGCCGATCCTTCGGGGAAAGCATGGATTATTGCATTACGTTTGTGAAAAAAGCATACAAAATGCATTCATTATATTAGGTGTGTATCTGCCATCTGAACTAGAGCAAAAAGGATGGATGGAAGGAACAAACTTGCCTCTCCAGTTATTAATGGTTTATATTTCTTTTCCTGGTTTAACTTTGTTATAAATACCTCTATAATTAACTGTAGGGAGGCATTGTTCCCAGGTTTCATTATAGCAAGAATGGGAAGAGAGTGCATTTGTGCTCCTCTGCATCAAAACTTCTTGTTAATATTTATTAAGCTTATTAAGGTGATTGCCTTATATTTATTATGGCGTTGTACTAATCATCTCTAGGCAATTCACAATAAATTGCATCTTTACGAGTCAAGCTTCTCCAATCCAGCCTCCTTTGTCAGGATATCCTTAACGCTAGAGACCGGTGAAAATCCCTCGAGACATTTGACTAACCCCAAAATGAATAGTCGATCTATTCTCTAAATGTGGATCCTTATGTGGCCAAAATCCATGCAGAACCGCCTACACATAAGAAGAAGGGAGCAGCAGGTTTGAAGAAGGAATAACTATATGCTGGAGCCCTTTATTCAGAACAATGAGGACTGGAGTCTTACTTTGTTTTTAGAGGAAGGGCTGTCGCTCAGTGGTAGAGCACCAGCTTTGCATGCAGAAGGTCCCTGGTTCAATCCCCAAGGGCATCTCTAGGTAGGGCTGGGAATGCCCCCTGCCTGAAACCCTGGAGAGATGCTGCCAGTCAGTGTGGACAATACTGAGTAGATGGACCACGGGTCTGATTCCCCAGAAGGCAGTTTCCTGTGTTCCTAACGTTCGCCAAAGAAAATATGTCAGTAGTTTTGTTATTGAACCTCGACCGCATGGTCAGTGTCTTCAGGTTTCGGAGGGCTCTTGGTTTCCCCCTCAGTGATTCTCCCTCCCCACTGCAGCAGGTCCAAGGGGCTCTGGCCAGGTGGGATCCCTACTAAGGTGTGGGCCCTTGGCATGGCATGTCAGGGCAGTGACCCACTGTGGAAGTCTCTTCAGGGGCTGACTTATCAATGGACATTTCTGAACAGCCCAGCCTCTCACGCCTTCCCCACCCGCCCGAGATCAGTCCTGTTCAATAATCAGGCCATCCCAAGTGTGTGTGTGCACGCATGATGCTTAATGTAGCAGAAACAGAAAAGTAAGGGGAGGGGCTTCACTCAGTTGAGCAGCCCCCTGCCGCGTGAAGCAGCATCGCTCGCAATTTGGTACCAAAGAGAGATTTGCACATTTTGTTTAGGGAGATGTTTTATGCATTTATGGGAGGGCAGATTTGATTTCCTCCAAAGCAAACAGAGCTAGACGAGAATTCCATGAAGGAACCAATACATTATAATGTAGGCAGATGGTTTAGATACAAGTAGGGAGCGGGAGGGGGGATGAGAGACATTTGTCTCAGTTTGCATTTTAATATGAAGCACTTTAATCCACACTTGGAAAGCTAATACGTGAACTGCAACGCTGCTATCCCTCAAAATTTGTGCTTCTCCGAATTTTGTCATGCAGTTCTCTCCCTCCCCAAAAGTGTATTTTAGGGGGAAATGCACCCCAAAATGCACACAGTAATTAAAATAGCAAGGAATAATGCATTGGGGCACTCTGCAGGCGAGGACCTTCTGCAGATACCATCTCATCAGGAGATTCATTCCACACAATACAGGAATCGGGTCTTTGGTGGGGAGGCATTGACTCTGTGGAATTCCCTCCCCTTAAATACCAGACAGGCGCCACCTCTGTTGTCTTTTCAGCGCCTACTGAAGGCCTTCCTCTCCCAACAGGTCTTGCCAATGGCGAGCTTCTTCCCACTCTCTGCCTGTATGTTGGAACTGTTTTTAGAGGTGTTTTTTTTCAAGAGGTGTTAATTGCTTTATCACTTGTGAATTGCCGCCCTGTGCTCCTTTGGGAGGAAGGGCAGAAATAGAAATTTAATTAATTAAATAAATATTAGGGGAAATTGCTTGCAAGAATGCAGAGATGAGGCAAAATTGTGCACAAAAAGTATCTTACTAGGAGAAATGCAGGGAAAAATGCATATGAATGTTAATGTAGATTTCTTTTTAAAAAAATGCAGACAGGCAGAAATGAAGTTAAGAGTGGAAAAATGAGGAAAACCAAAATTTGACAGATTTGACCATCCTGAAGCCTCCTAACTCTTGATTCTTCTTCCCTTTCCTGTCTCCATTTCCCGAAGCCTCTTTCCCTCCCTCCCCCCCTCTCTTGGATCAAAGCAGCTCAGCCAATGGCACCCCAAAGCCCTTCTTTTGGCTCCTCTGTGACATCAGAACATGTCAGCCAATCCTGCAGAGGCTCTATCACCACCCCTTTATACTGTGCAATACAGATGGTGCAAGTGAGTCTTCAGAACGCAGCCTTGATTATTTGCAGCCTTTAGCATTAGTTACCAGGGCCTCCCATTTCGTAGCTGGAGGTGTGGCATAATGTTCCCAGACTATCAGCATCCATAAGATTCCCATGAACTCCTCAGGATTTCAGCTCCTGTGCTTCATGATTTATGACATCTGCAGGCAAGCCCTGAACGTGGGCTTTTAATTTTTCATTTTTTCATGCAGGTGCCTTTGCTAGCAAACCATCAACACAGCCAGTTAGTACACCTTGGAGGAGGTGCTAGAAATTGCAAGCTACATTTTGTAGAATGCTTTTTGCGGCCTTCTTCTGCGGTGATTTCTTATGAAATGGACAGGGTCAATAGGTAACTTGAATTAAAAAAGAAAGAGGTAGAGAAGTTGTTAAAAACTTTATGAAGTATATTTTCCCCTGGTCTGTACATTAGGGATCCTTTTCTGCCAAAGTAGAAATGCAATTTCCACAGTTTCTGAGTTATTGTTTTGTTGACTTGCACAGTTACTTAGGCTGTGTATCACAGGTTGACATGTCATCCTTGTTGAATGGGGAAGGCTGTTGTTCCATGGTAGAGCACATGCTTTGCATGCAGAAGGTTCAGGATTCAATCCCTGGCATCTGCAGGTATGGCTTGAAAAGACTCCCTGGAACCTTAGAGCGCCACTGCCAGTCAGTGTAGACAATACTGACCTAGGTGAGCCAATAGTAGTAGACAGATTTCAACATTAGAATCCAGTCCTTTATTTAGAACTAGGAGGACTAGAATCTTTTTTCATTTTTAGGGGCTGTTGCTCAGTAGCAGAGCACCTGCGCTGCATGCAGAAGGTCCAGTTTCAGGCTGCAATGGCATCTCCAGGTAGGGCTGGGAGAGACCTCTGCCTGAAACCTTGAACAGCTGCTGCCAGTCAGTGTAGACAAGACTGAGATAGATGGGGACCAACGGTCGGCTAAGGCAGCTTGCAGTGTTCCCAGTGAACCCAGCAAGGAACCTGCTCCTTCTTTGATCCCAAGGTGGCGGTTCTTAGGGGCCATGCAAGAGGATGTTTTGCCCTCTTGTGTTGGCTCCTCTGAAGTGCCCTTGGATCTGCTGGGAAGCCTTCCAGACTCTGATGAATATAGATGCGAGCACGGGGCTTGTTCTGGTTTCAGAAGCCTAAAGAGTGAAAAACAAAAATTTGAGGCAAGCACAATGACAGCTCTGTCACGGGAGGGGACTATGCAGGAACCGTTTCCCCATCTTCACAATTAGAACCACCAGCCCTCCATTCCACCCCGCCCCTGACAGCAAACCCCTCGAGGACCGCATAAGGAAACGAAAACAGCCTGGTGAGGGAAATTCCACCATATTTAGCGGACGACAAAGCTCTGTTCTTTCCCCTCAGCAGAAACCCTCATCAAGGCCTCAGGAATTACAGAGCATTCATTTTACCAGTGCCCAGGCTTTTGGGGGAGAAAAATTTTTTTTGGAGGGAGGTCATTGATGCAGCAACTGCTTCGATGCCAGGATGCTGGTGTGTATGTTCTCCTGTTTCAGATGAGGGGCTGAGCCTGCCAAGGGCCACCTTCCTTAATTCCTGGCAAAGGACAGGGAACAGATTTGTTCACTTTGCATTTTCACACAAACCTGTCCGATTTGCAGTTCCTGAGCCAGCATGCAAACGGAAACACAACTATCCTTCGAAATTTGCACTTCTCCAAATTTTGCAACACAATTCTCCAACCAAAAAAATTAAAAAGTGTGTCTAAAAAAAGTGTATATTAGGGGAAAGTGTGCAAAAAAAGTTTATACTAATGAAAACAATGCATTGAATGTATTATATTAGGTGAAGTTGCTTGCAAAAGAAATGTGTGCATTAGGCAAAATTGTGTTCAGAAATGAGGGCGTCAGCAGGAAGGCTTGCCTAAACTCATAGGGATTTTTATGCAGACTTTTTAAAAAATGGCAAAAATGGGGCAAACTGAAGGTTGGAAAACTGAGAAACTGATGCCAAAATAAAGAGTTTCATCTCTCTGTATCTGAAGCGGAAGGAAAAATTCAAACCCCACTTTGCAGCATTACGAAGACAAGTCGTGAAAGGGGCGGGAATGCAAAACACCTTGAAGTCACCAACGTGCTGAGTTGCAGCTTTGTGACTCATTGTTAGTCAGTGTGTGTTCTTGCAAAGCAGGGCTGTGGAGGCGGGGTGTGTCTGTGTGTGCGTCTGTGCACACACTCCGTTGCAGGGTGACCTTTAACGCTAAATCACAGGTGCAGAGTAATCAGGCCCATATTGCATGCCGGCAGTTGCTACAGGGGAAGGAGTCATTAATTTATCACTCTTCTCAAGGAGCTGAGAAGAGGAGGAGAGGGGAAAAGAATATTGGAAGTGGGATTATTTACAAGCCCCAACTTTCTCAACAAACTGAATGCAAAATTGGACAGCGCCTTGTATAGTTTTAGTGTTGCCCATGATCCAAAAGGAAAGACTCGCATGTGTGAGCATGAGAGAGAGAGAAAGAAAGAATAAATTGCCACCTGAAGTCAGGAGGCAAGCAGTTTTCATTGGAAAAGCCACTGAACACATTGGCAAATGTAAATAATGCCTGTTCTCAGATGAATTTTGTTTTAAGTCTTGACTTTTTGCTGGAGATTAGTATTAACATTTGAACAGAAGAGCAAACAGATTCAGAACTGCATTACGTAACACAAGCAGACAAAATGAGCTCGTTCAGTAATCTTTGGCGGGCTCAGCTAGGTGTTGGTGGATAGCTCAGATGGAGAGCCCTGGAGGTCAGTAGCAATGCCCTTACTCCCCACAGATAGTCCTTCTTGATGCAGTGCCTAAGTTATGTCTTAAAAAGGAGGATAAAGCTATCAATGGCTACTAGCCACAATGGCTACGATCTACCTCCGCTGTCAGAGGCAGTATGTCTCTGAATAGCAGTTGCTGGGAATCTCAAGTGAGGAGAGTGCTGCTGTTGCGCTCAGATCAGGTCATGATGCCTCTGGCTTGCCTGGATGGAGGACAGAGATGGACGTGTGTGGATAGAAATGTCTTACTTTTGCGTGGCTGGAACGTGGCCTCCCTTGCAAAAGGAAGAGTTGCATCTGTTGCTCCACCCATTTTCCTTATGCTTTTGGCAGAATGTGCAGAGGTGAATAGGGCCGTGATGTAAGGGATAAATGGACAAATGCAGGCGTCTGATGGTAAACCCATTATCCTGGCACTTAAAAGCCATCAGGCCCAAGGTGGACGGAAGGTGTTTGGAGCTGAACTGTATTTCAGGAGACATATTTCAACAAGGAAATCTCTCTTGCCCAAACACTGAGGATCATGCAAATAGATGGCTGTGTTTCACTTCCCATGCTGTCTCAGAAGCAGTGCACAAGCTACAGCTTAGGGCCTCACAATCCGCAGGGGCCTCAAAAAAATTCAGATTTTTTTGGGGGGGCTTTTAAAATTTTATGTGTACTGAATATATATATATATATGGTGTATTTTTTTAACAAAGGGCCTCCAAGCTTTATATAGCTTAGGGCCTCACCAAGTCTAAATCCGGCACTGCTCAGAAGTTGTACATTTGCTAAATCCAGCTTTCTATGTGAACCGAATCGAATCTGTCCCCACCCCTGCCTGTCAGTAGAGGCTAGTCCATTTGGACAAATGCGGCACTGCCCCGCCAACCTCCTCCAACCCCCTCCTCGCCAACCTCCTCCAACCCCCTCCCCGCCTTCTCACTTACAAGCAGTCCTGGCTGTCTGCTTGCGCCTCCTCCATCTCACTGTTGCCCTTGCGGAACTCAGCAGGAGGGAAGACTGGGGCAAAAGTGGTTCTACCTGCCACTGGCTCTGGTCCCACCTAATATTAATATTAGTAATATAGGAATTGGGCCTTTAGTGCAGTGGCACCCACACTTTGGCATTCCCTCCCCTTACATATTGCACGGGCCCCATCTCTGTTGTCTTTTTGGTTCCTACTGAAGAAGACCTTCCTCTTCTAACAAGCCTTTTTAGTAGAGATCCTCCCCAGTCTGAATGTGTACTGGAATTGTTTTTTGATGTTTTATCACTTGTGGGTCTCATTTGGGTCTTGAATGCAGGAAGGCCAACACGTTGGGAGATGTGATGGTTCATGCGTAACTGTGGGCGGGTGCAGAGTGTCCACACAGTAAATGCATAAGAAGAGCCATGTTGGATCAGGGCAAAGGCTCATCCAGCCCAGCACTCTGTTCTCTCAGGGGCCAACCAGATGCCTCACGGGGAAGGCCGCAAGCAGACTCTGAGTGCAAGAGCAACTCTCCCCCACTGCGATTCGCAGCTGCTGGTATTCAGAGGCCTCTGACAATGGGGAAGAGAGAGAGAGAATGTTGGGCTGTTTAAAGCTAACTTCTCTTGGCAGGGATGGGAGGTTCTCTCAATTTCGGGTCTCTCCATTTCTAATTTTTCCAATCTTAAATTCAGTTCTCCATATTTCTGCAGCAATTTGCAATTTTCTTTAAAAAAAATCCTCATGAAAATCCTCCAGCATTTCTCCTAATAAACTCATTTCTGTAGGCAGTTTCTGACTCAAGTACACATATTTGCAAGCAATTTCTTGTCACATAATGCATTTTTGTGTATACTATTTTCACTCATATATTCATTTTTATGGACATTTCCCCCTATGCATCTTTTGTACACATTGTTCGGCTGGAGAACTGCACAGCAAAATTCAGATAAGTGGAAATTTTGAAGGATGGCTGCGTTTAAGTTCCCGTATTGTTTTAGAAAGTGTAAATGTGATTGATTCAGGTTGAAATGTGAACTGAATTGAATTTCTTGCCCCTACCTTCATGGCACCAAGGGTTGTTATTGGATTCTCATGAAATCCAGCACCATAGCTGGGCCAGTACTAGGCTGAATTCAGAGATATATGTTCCTACATGCACAGTATGCATTTGTCGCTTGGTTGGAGAACTGCATCACAAAATTCAAAGGATGGCTGCATTTCCATTTGCATGTCGTTGAGGAAGAGCGAATCAGGTCAGTTTGCATTCAGTATGAAGTAGCTTGTTGTCTGGTTGATTAAGAGCAACAGCAACCCTTTCTAAAGCGCCTGAAACCTCCCCAACAAATATACACAGTGCAACCAATTTCCTTCAAAGAATGGAAACCATTGCCATAGATATTCTAAAACAGCCTTCCCGGCGGGCTTCTCTTCATTTGGAAACACATTGCTTGGCTCATCTTTTGCACTAATTGTGATGAATTGTCCATGCTTCAGCAAGCAAAAGAAAATAAGGGGTGTAGATGGAATCACACTCACACTTCATTCTTGTTCAAGAAGCATTCACATCACGGTGGGTTAGGTGGAAACAGTAAACTTGATTTATTGAAAAAAAATTACATTTATTCCTTTATTACACAGGTTTAATTTTTTCCCCTTAAAATACCTCTCATGGGCACTGATATGTTGCAGTGGAATGCAATAACCTGTACAAATAGGTCACTTGATATTATATATGCATGTGTGCATATCTGTAATACTTTGAAGAGGGGGGGAGTATGTATTTAAAACTTTGTTTTCATAGGTTTATTTTTTTTTCAGTCAACATTTGTTCAAGTCATATATTAGAGGAAAAGGGGGATAAAATTACACGGAAAGATATTTCTGCAAATACAAGAAATAATTTTTATTGCAATATACCGTAGCTAAGTGGTCTGGGAGAGAAGGGGGTGGGAATGAAAACAGGGTTAAAACTTCAGTACAATTTTACAACACTTGGTAGGATTTTTGTGTTTGACAGAAACACCCAACAGAAAGAGAAACATTGAAGACCCCTTGACAAGAAATTATTGGAACAGAATCACATGACCTAACTCGTGTGTGTGTGTGTGTGTGTGTGTGTGTGTGTGTGTGTGTGTACTTCTCCATCCGTCCACATGACCTGTCCTTTTGCAGATGCAAATGCTCAACCTTTGGAATTTCCAAGCATGCTTGAAACAAGGTGCAATTAAAGAAAAACAATGCATGAGATGCTCCAATTGGCTCGTTGGTTAGTGAAGCCGCTCTAACGCCAGTGGGATCCAATCATTCTGCCTTCAGAGAACCCAGTCCATATCAATCCACCAGCTGAGAAACAGCTGTCCAAAGGCAAACCCCCAACCTGGCCCCCTGCAGATGTTTTGGGCTGTAAGTCCCATGCGCCCCAGGCAGCGCAGCTGTGCTGGCTGGGGTGGACGGAAGCTGCAGCTCCACAACATCTGGACGGCACCAGCTTGAGAGAAGGCTGTTCAGAGGCATATAACCAGTTTATCCAAGGCCTGTTGGGGCTTCCTGCTCACGTCTGTGAACTGAAAGTGCAACCTAGAATGTGTGTGTGTAAGGATCCAAAATCCACCCCCCAGGGGGGTTGCTTTCTTGTTTGGGGTGTTTTCAACCTAGGATGCCCCTAATGTGTTTCTGCAGCTGTACACTGCAGGGTGGGAGTGGAGAGCTTGAGTACTGCTACGCGCTCATAGGTCTGTCCCTCAGAGAAACTCACTCTCCCTAATCCTGGTTAGGGATGGAAGAATCTGTCAATTCCAGTTCTCTCATTTTCCCATCTCTAGATTTAGCTCTCCACGTTTCTGCCGCAATTTGTTACCTTAAAAAAAAAAAACTCATGAAAATTCTTCAGCATTTTAGTGTAAATTTCTCCCACTAAACACATTTTGTATGCAGCTTTCCCTAATGCACACATTCTTGCAAGCAATTTCTCCTCGTATATTTTTGTATGTTATCTTCGTTAATATATTCATTTTTATGCGCACTTTCCCCTAATGTATGCATCTTTGTAAATGTTCTTGGGCTGGAGAAGGGCATAGCAGAATTTGGCTAAGTGCAAATTTTGAAGGATGGCTCTGCTGCGGTTCTTGTTTTGGAAAGGGCAAATTTGATAAATTCTGCTTCAAATGCCAACTGAATTGGATTCCTCTCCAATCCCTAATCCTGATCTTCTCAGTGAGGAATCCCTGATGCGTTTCCAAGCAGACATGCGAGAAAATACAGTTTTTTTAAAAAAGTCTCTGAGAATTCTATGTGTATTCCAATGGGAAACACACAACACCTCCTTCTAAAAAAGCCCTCCACACACAATACAAACATAAATGGGGTCTGACTAGGAAGCACCATGGAAAAACTCAGGGCCCTCACCCTGGGTTTATTTTTTTTCCTCCAGAAGATTAATGGGAAAAGACATCATATAAAGGCTCTATTCACAGTAAATGTGATGTCTTTTCCTTTGCAAATATTACTTCCTTGCAGAGGAGACTTTGGGGTAACCAAATGGCATCTGTCTCTTCCAGTCTCAGAGTACCACTGATTCAATTCGTGGAGGGGGAAAAAACATTAAGGCCGCAATTGAAAAGGTTCATTGCTACAAGCCCCCACTTCCCACTGCCCGTGGTCTTTAGGGAAAGGCACTCTAGACCACACCTTCATTCTTGCTCTTTAAATGCAGCTGGATGTGGAGGCATGCTTGATCTTGCCTTCAGTACATTGAACAAATACATAAATTAGCACCACAAATATTCAGCAACTGAGTACAAATCTGGCATAGTTTACCATCATATAAAATGTATGAATATTCTAGTTTGTTACAAAAGGAAACAGACAATCCTCTCCCAGCCCCCCCCCCACAAGTAAGCACAGTTTTAATACTTTTTTTCCGTACAAAAGCGGCTGAACTACATACTGAATATCAGGCTGGCATGCAACTCTGTCCAAGACCACAGAGGTCCTTGATAAGGGAAGGTGCTCGACTGGAATGGCACGAACAGAGCCTCAGAGGGAGGTTAATGGCAGGGGGGGAGGGGTTCCACCAGTGTTGTCATCGTAGTAGCACCAACAAAAAGAAATGTAAATAATCATTAAAAAATAAGCACCTGTGTTTTCAATTTTTTTATTATTATTATTTTGAAAAAGGAAAAGAATGGATATCCCTGCCATACACAACCCTCCAATGGGGGGATGGAACTTTGGGGAGGGGGGAGGCTTTTTTTTTTGCAAAAGGCATTTTTTTAATATAAAATAAACCTGTACATTGAATCAAGTGAAAGTAGAAAAAAGGACAGAGCTGACCTCAAGTCTGTACTACTTGTCAGAGCTGACACAAACTCCGTTGCTGGTGCATTTTGCAGCAAAGTTGCTCTTGGTTTCCAGTACAGCGAAATGCTTTGTTCAAAAAACAAAACAAACCCACACAGCTATTCTGACATCCTTCAGGCTTTTCTTTGCTTTGGAGACATCGCTGTACATTTGCCCTGATCCCAAAAACACTCAGGCACATGAGGAATATTTTTTCCCCAGCAATAGGAAGCACCTGCTTGCTCAAGAAAGTAAAACTGCCACCCTGTCACAAGCTTACTTGGGAGTAAGGCTGATCGAGCTCAAGTGCAACCTTACATCTGAGTAAGCATGCATGAGGCAAGGTCAAAAGTGCCTCAATGTTTTTTGGGGAGCGGGGAAGGCAAGCGGCAGCAGCAGCAGCAAAAGCATTGCCTCATTGACTGGCCTGTCCAGTCTGGGTTTGCTGGTGAGGAATGTTGCTTGTATGGGCAAGTCACATGCATGTTTTGAACCCAGAAACATTTTATATTTAATATAATAATATACAAATATTTACTTACAACGTACAAAAATAGAAGCACCTTTATCACATGGGGCACAGAGTCAGAACCTGGCCCTTTTCTTTAGTGTAATTGGGTTCAGTTGTTATTTTTAGGATCTAAGTTAAAAAAAAAGGCATTTTTTTTTAAAAAAAATCTTCCATATAGGTTTTGTTTGAAACACCACTGAAATCCTGTCATCTGAACTGGGAGAGTTCTCAAGTGTTCTCAGTTCAGGCTAAGACAGTTGCCATATCACACCTGGCAGGTACATTTTCCCTGGGATTTTCCCAGAACCTTCCAGTGATGGGAATCTTTGTGATCCATGGAACTTGATCTTCCACCAACTTTGGTGAGGCTGTCAAAATTACAAAGGAACAAAGGAACAAGCACTGGTAATGTTTTATGGCCAGAGTGTTTCCGGTTTAGAGTAACAGCCGTACATTCAAGTGCAGGAAACCAGGCCCTTTGGTGGTCTCAAAGAAGATGCAAAGGAAGGGAGTGGGATAGGCGACAGCACATTGGAAGAGATTGGTTTTGCCAACAGGTGACGCTTTTAGGTCATGTGATTCTGGAGTCTGTAGTGGGAACGATGGTCCTCTCTTTGACTGGGGCTTCAACATGTTTTGGGATCCGATGGCAGAGTTGGGTTGCAGGAAACACAGAAGGGGGGGACAAATTAACAACAATTCCATCAAACAGTCCAGTTTCAGAACGTGCATGTGACGATGACAAAAAAACCACAAAAACAAAATGGAGCCAAAAATTGAAGGCGCAATGAGGTTACGAGGTTGCTCATTTTGGAAAACTAGTTTTCTGAGTGGCCCTTAGCCCATGAAGCATGCTGGTCCCACCTCAAACCCAAACTTCTGTGATGCTTCTCCAAAGTCGTTGAACATGATGTCAACAATGGGGACCTGCTCCACTTTGGGTGTGTTGATTTCTAAGATAGTCTTTTGGTAGCCTTTCTTTGTCTGGAGGGAGATGGAGAAAAAGAAAAAGTCAGATGAGTCAGAGCAGGCGCGAATCACAGAAGGAAATGCCTTCTGTTGGGTAGAGCAGAACGTTCTCACAGTTGCTGCAATCATTTTTGGTGGTGCTAGGGGAAAAAAGACTCCCCTTTTCAACAATTTGAAGCTTTTCTTGAAAAAGTATCTACCTGTTCATCTTGATTGCCCTCAACTGCTTTCACTTTCAGTTCAGTTGTGATCCCCCCCATTTATTCCTTCGTTTATTTATCCATTTATATCCCATCTTTTAAAAATAAAAATTTCAGAAGATGGCTAGTGATGAAAAACAACAAAACAATACAATGTAATTTTTAAAATCCATAAGGAAAAAAACAGTGCAGGATTTTAGAAAGAGAAAAGCTGGCAATTTTCAGAAAACGACTAATAAAAAGTCATCTGGAAAGCACTGCCCTCATTTGCCCTCAGTGACCTTGTCCTTGGGAGTGCACCAGTGAAAGCAACATGGAACAAATTTAGGATGGTCCAGTAATCTCTGGTAGGAATGGGTGAATCGGTCACTTTCAGTTTCCAGTTTTAAATTCAGTTCTCCTTTTCACGTGAGCACTAAAATGCTTATAAATTTGCATGAGGATTTTTTTTAAAAAATTGCAATTTTCTCCTAATGTGCACGTTTGTATGCAATTCTGCCCATTATCCACATTTTTGCAAAGCAATTTTCCCTCATTTTTCTATATTATTATACATATTTTATGCACATTTTATGCTAATATATGCATTTTCCTATGCACTACTTGGCTGGAGAACTGCATTGCAAAATTGGGAGAGGGTGAGAATTTCAAAGGATGCCTGGCTTTCGGTTTGCATGTTGTTTTGGTTTAGGTAGGTTTGTCTTTCAATGCAAACTGAATCTAATGCCTCCCACATCCCTCATCAAAGCTCATCGAAGACATTGTTACTCTGACCGTAGGGCAAGACCCGTCTGGGAAGGCAAGGCCACACTCCTCCTTTACAAGATGTTGGCCTTGCCTACTCAAGACAATGAGATCCTTCTTAAAGTGAATGAATCAGAATTCCTTTCCAGAACTCCTGGGAGAATGCTTTAAGGTGAGCACCATGGGCCCCAGAAGCGTGAATCCCAAGGGCAAGCGCAGTGAGGTCTCCTGGGGGTATTTCTAGAGTTGGGTTTTTGTCTCTTCCAACGTCAACAATTGTTTTTCACACTAATGGTTTTTGGGTGTGTTTTCTATCCCAATGAGATTTCCAATGTATGGTAGGCTGATATCTTGACCCCAGATAGCATTTGTGTCTGGTGTCAGAAGGAATGTGCTTGACAACACCCAAACACCCAAAGCCAGAAAACAGTGATTCAGAGGAAGGAGAGTGTTCCTGTGCATTTGACCCCCGTGCTCTTTGTTCTATGAAAAAACGATGGGGTGTTTTCACTACCCCAATCTGCTATCATTGGCTGGGGTAGTCAGTACACACCAATGCATTTCTGGGACATTTTGGGCTCTAAAGTGTTTATTTGTTTTCAGAAGGAAAACTGTTAAGTGGTAACCGGCTGAAATTTGGAGACATTGTGCTGGTGACAATTTGTGACAAGGTCTACCTATGTGTAAATTGCACAATGAAAAGTGTGCTGGGGTAGGCTTTTGCCCCACTAAACGGGATGAAGTTAAAAAAATTAAATCTCTTTGCCTTCTGCCTGTAATATGCCAAGTACATACACAAGGGACCCCGTTGCACTGAAAGCCTTGCCTTTGGATGAGAGAAAAGCAGGATCCGCTTAACACTCCCAAGAGCCACATCTGGTTTACTTGTTCTTTCTGTTTGCATTTGTTAAATATATAAATAACACGTGGTGGTCCTTGGGAGAAAGAGGAACAAAGGGGGGGGGAATAAAAAATCTAACGAGAGATTTATAACTGGGAGGCTTTGTTCTTTTGTTCTTGCTATGACTTTGCTGACATTAGTCCCAAAGTGGAGAGGAAAACCAACATCTAAGACTTGTGTACAATCATCGAAGGGCACACATCATTCAAAAGGAAATGTGCCCCCCAGGGGATTCATGCGCAGCGCATGGGTCTCTGCAGCCCCCAAATGCTTTTTGCTTCTTTATTAATTAAGAGTATTAAGGATTCTAATTGAATAATCTCTCTGCAATTGAAGAAGGGACATATGAGCTTCAGAAGAGGGATCACAGGAACGCTAATTCCTTATAAATATCTGTATTCCAACACACAAAGCTACTGGCAGAGACAGCATTGGGTGCAACACTCTAGGAACACAGGAAGCAGCATTATTCAGAGTCAAACCGGTGGCCCATCTGGCTCAGCGGCTGGTAGTGCCTTTTACCAGCTTTGGCTAGTAGGAAGGCTGGGTTACTGCCATGTGCTCCATGTGGGGCTGCCCTTGAGGTTGGTCCGGAAGCTGCAGCTGGTGCAAAATGCATGAGGATTTTTTTTAAAAAATTGCAAATTGTTGAAGAAATGTGGAGAACTGAATTTAAGCTTAGACAAATGGGAAACTGAGAGAACTAAAACTGACAGATCATTCCACCCCTAACTTGAACCCTCAGAGAGCCACATCACTTGACAGTCCTAGGCTAGACGGGCCATAGCTCAGTGGGTGAGCACCTCCCTTGCATGCGGAAGGTCCCGGGTTCAATCTCCAGAATATTCAGGTAGGGCTGGGAGAGACTCCTGCCTGAAGCCCTGGAGAGCGGCTGCCAGTCAGTGTAGTCAACACTAAGCTAAATAGAGCAATGGTCTGACTCTGTATAAGGCAGCGTCCTGTGTTCCTTCTTTTTCCTTCTTGCCCTGACTATTCAACTATATGAGAAGTAGCTCAATGACAGCACATTTATCCCAGAGAGGCAGAATCTCAAGGCTGAGGTCTGTCCCAGCCCTGCTATGTTCTTAGTGGAGATGCCCTGAATCAGCATCTGGGACCTTCTGTCTTCAAACCATGTGCCCTGACCCCTGAGCTGTGACCCCAATTCATGGTCCAAAAGAGTTGAACATTTCACGCCGACACTCACTGCGCAGCCGTCCAAGGCCGCCCTAATGAAGGGGTTGTTGTCATAGGACATCTCTTCGTCGTTGGAGCCCAGGAAGCGGATGGCCTTGTCGTAGTTGCCAGCCGTGGCGTCGTGCCATGCCACAGACTGGAAGCAGTTGTAGGTGATGTTCTGGTGGGCGGAAGCACTCAGGAGCCTCAGGAAGGTCATCTGCACCACTCCGATGGGGTTGCCGTCTGAATCGACGTAGGAGAGCTGCAGTGAGCAGAAGAGGGCAAGGAGAACGGAGCAAGGACTGCGAGGCTGCGCGACACCCAGAGCAGCAGACTGTGCTGACAACACAAGGACGGGGGAATCCTTCTGCCACTGGATCGGGCCAAAGGGGGCAGGTCTAGCCCAGCATCCTGTTTCCACAGGGGGCAGCCAGATGGCCCATCGGGAAGCCCGCAAAGAGGACCTGAGTGCAGCAGCAACTCTCCCCATTTGTGACTCCCAGCAACTGGCATTCAGAGGCATAACACCTCCGACAGCGGAAGCTGAGCATTAACAGAGCCTGGCTGCTGGATCAGGCCAATGGGGGCCCATTATGGTCCAGCCTCCTGTTCTGACTGTGGCCAACCTGGTGCCCCCACGGGACACCTGCAGGCAGGACCCAACAGCACAACAGGCCATTATTCTGCAAACTGGACTCAAGGCAGCATCCAAAATCTAAAACCTTACAGTTAAAAAAAAAGAAAAATACCAGCAAAGAATTTAAAACACAATTATATAAATTTACAAGCACTAAAACCTCAGAAAGAGAAGGTTCTGATTAAACAACATATTCAAGAACGAAAGCTAAAACTACAAAAGAGAGGGACTTTTTAGTAGTGGCATCCCAGGTATGGAAATATCCTTCCAAGGGAAGCTCATCTGGCACCAACTTTGTGGTCTTTTCAGTGAAAAACGTTCCGTTCTCCTACCCAGGTCTTCTAAACAGCTTACGGTGTCTGGGGTCAGAGCCACACCATACATTTAAATCACATGGCTTACCCTAAAGTATCCTGGGAATGGTAGTTTGTTAAAGGTGCTTGGAAGTGTAACTCTGTGAGGTGTAAACTACAGTTCCCAGCAAGTTTGGGGGAAGCCATGCACACTAAATGTATGGTATGGATATAACCTGGGCCATCCAATTTCTAAATCTGTGCTTTTAACCTTATGTATGTCGTGCACTCTTTTTTCTTGTATTTATTTATTTTCATTTTATGCTTTAATTCTATTTATTTTACACTTAACCTTAGTGTTTTAACCCAGATGTCAGAAGATATTGCCACACTTGTGTGTGGGAGGATATTCCAAAACTTTGGTGCCACCACAAAAAAGGCGCTGAAGAATTTGGCTTCTTGAAAAGATGGAGAGCACACTATTCTGCATGCCAGATGGTGTATTTTGGCACAGGGCTTTGGTATTGAGCTGCTTTCATACAGAAGCACTTGTCCTCATTAGATATCACAGGCTGCATGTTAGGAACATGCCCTGGAGACAGCCTGCTCCCTTTGAAAGAACCCGGAAGGGTGGAAGGCAATGGGGATGTTCCAAAACAAAAATCGGAGACTCCTAATCAAAGAAACTTCACAAAGGAAGACATCGTGAATTGGGAGCAAAAACAGTATACAAACCAACCAACAGTCCGGATTGCTGTCCACCATGTATGTCTTGAGAGGTCAATGTGACTGACCATGGTGAGCTCAGCATGCCAACAGACAGGCTAAAAAGAGAGTGCACTACCAGGACTTAGAAGACAGGCTGTCCTGCACCCGTTCATAGATGCTCACAGCCGCTAACTTCCTTTCCCAGCCATTTTTGCGTAGGCGGTGTTGATGTATAGTTGATTTACAGCGATTGAGAAGGAGGAAGTCTCACCCAATAGGTGACTTCAAATCAAATGGGGGGGGGAGATTGTACCATTTGCTAGTGCCCTTCCCCAAGTCACTACTTTTTAAGAAGTATTGTGGGATTGTCACTCGTCACTCTTAACAACCTCCTTGGAATTCTTCTGATGCAGAAGGAGAATTCTCCAACTCTCACTTAAGAATTTTGCTTTGCACAGAACATGGATAGCAAATCTCTCTCTCCCCTCAATTTCAGTTAAGAGCTGCCAACAAAGTTCACAGAATAAGTAAATTCAAAAGGAATTTGGACAACCTACTCAGGCAAAACATCTTCTGAGGGAAATTAAAAAAAGAACCTGTCAAGGTCGGGATTTTTTTTTTTTAATGGAGGCACAGGGGCTTAAATGCATCTCCAGCAACCATCGAAGAGTTGCCTAAAGTAAATTTCTAGAGAAAAGAACATTTTTGACAAGACTGTGAAACTGGGGGGATCTCGCATTTGCTAACTCAATGCCTTCTGGAAGGTACGTGTGTAATTACAGCTAAAATGCAATCCTGATCAATGTTTAGTCAGCTAATCAATTAGATTAATTGGTCAAAAAATTTGGATTACTTAAAAAGCTGCCCCTGATTAAATCAGGCAGCTGATTTTTAATTATTACAAAACGCAATACCATGGCTGGCTGGTGCTGATGGGAACTGTACTCCAAAACACTGGGGGAGGGGAACCAGTTGGTGAGGGTTGATGAAAAGAATAAGTGCCCCTCCCCAGAACTATGGGATGGATCCAATGTCATTCCTACTCAAAGTAGAACTATTGAAATGTAGGTCCATTAATTTCAGTGGATCTGCCCTGAGTAGGTCTTAGCTGGATCCAACCTTATGTTTTGTTTCATATACAAACTTAGGTAGACATAGGCCCCTCTAGACCATACACTTACAGCAGAATGATACCACTTTAAACAATCATGGCTTCTTCCTTCAAAGAATCCTGGAAACTTTAGTCTGTGAACAGTGTTGAGAGTTGTTAGGAGACCCCCTATTTTCCTAACAGAGCGACAATTCCCACACGTCCCTAGGGGGAGGGATTTGTTGCTAAATCACTCTGGAAATCATCACACTCATTTATTGCCTGTCTTTCACCCAGGGCGGGTTACAACAACCTTAAAATGCAGTACTGAAAGACTGAAAAGAGCCAGAATCGTAAACAGGGTGGGTGCTAAAAAAAACTAGTGGTGCATCTTCAGCATTCACCTAAAGCTGTACAGTGAGGTTGCCAAATGCACCTCAGTCACCTTGCAGCTCTGTGAAGGGAACAGGGTTTCCTAAAAACTCTCAGCATCCCTCACAAACTACAGTTCCCAGGGGAAGAAGCCATGACTGTTTAAAATGCTTTAAGTGTTTGGTGTGGATGTGGCCTTAAGGAAAGTGTCTGGAATGAATCAGCTGAGACATTTTCCAGTGGATGACAGTCTTCTGCTTTGCTAATTTTGCACCCTGCAAGCAATGCCTGCCAGAGCTACTTTCACCCTCTTGTTTGGTTTCTGATCGATGGTCCTCACAGCACTTCATTGTTCATCTCTACAGGAACCTATATGGGGACATTAGGCTTTTTTTTAAAAAAATGAAGCCAACTTGGCTCCCCAACAATACACAAATAAACTGTCTTGCAAATCTTTTTTCGGGGGAGGGACTGCTTCAATACCAAAGCCAGCATGACACCTTGCACTCCAAGCTCCTCGTTTACTTATAATATGATGATGAGAAGAGTTTGTGACAGAAGCCACACGGCAGCCGGAAGATAATGGCCTTGAACAGGTGTACAGGCTCATTAAGCTCTAATGGGAGTTATGCACATGTTCCAGGGCTGGCGGAAAGAAGAAAAACCGGAGGTGAAACTCACAATTTGTAATTCCATTTTTCACTCTCCGAAATGGAAAGGGGCTGCGTGCAGTTAGGGAAGGGAGGGACCTCTTTCTGATCAGCTTGGGGTTTGGCAGAGGATAAAGCCCTGTATATGGCTTCATCCACACTATACATTCAAAGCACTCTTACTGCTTTAAACTTTGGGCTGCTTCCCCAAAGAATCCTGGGAAATGTAGTTTGTTACTACAGGGTACTGAGAGTTGTTAGGCGACCCTCCCTTATTCCCTTCACAGAGCTACAATTCCCAGAGTGGTTTAACAATCCCACTTTCCAGGAAATACTGAGTCTCCTAACAGCTCTCGGAACATTTAACAAACTACAGCTCCCAGGATTCTTTTGGGGGCCAGCAGCCATGACTGTTTGAAGTGGCATCACAGTGCTTTAAAGGGATGGAGCAGATGAGGCCTATACCTCATCCTTTAGACCACACTTCCCCCAAAATGGTGCCCTCCAGTTGGTGCTAGTCTACAGCCTTCATTGTGATCCCAAACCATTGGTGATACTTCCTGCTGGGGCAGACGGGAGTTGGAGTCCAACAACTTCTAGAGGGCACCATGTTGTGGAAGGCTGATTTAGAGAAGGGCCACCTGACTTTGTTCTGTTCACATCACACTGATGTGCTCGCTACACCAAAAAGCAAGACGACCCAACAGGATCACTGCTGAAACTGAAGATTCATCTAAAGCAACATTTGAAATGAATGCTGAGTCCCTTCTCATTCAATGCATCAGAAGAATTTGAGAGTGTGTGTTTGGGGGGGGGGAATTAAGAGAGTTTTGCTGAGACTAGCAAAATTTCTCCAGTGGGTCGCACATTCCTTCCACGCACCAAAATATCATGTCAGGACGTCTTCTAGATGCTGGTAGCTATCCTGAACACTAGAAGCGATGTTGATACACAGCAAGATGGTGGCAGCAAGGAAAAATGAGTGTGAAGAAGAGGGAAGGCAGCTGTTGAGGAACATCTAACAATCCAAGCCACCCCCTCACATTCCCCTCAGCACAAAAAAATTTGCACGTAACTCACAAAAACTAGCCAAACCACAAAGACTACATATGGGGGATGCACCCCAATAGCACAAATTAGTATAGCACTGTGCGCTTGCAGACATACCAAGACATGGCCTCTCCTGGGGAGGGAAGAGGCTCTTAACACACACATAGGAGATTGCGAGTGTGCTCCGTGAGGTGGGCGTTGCTTCATCAGCCGCGAAAAAAACCGTTTCCTCACGTGTGTATGGATTCAGAGCGTGTCATGCAAAGTGGAGGTAGCTGGGGGACAAGGACGCCTGTTTTTTGTGTGTTTGTTTGAAAGTTTTAAGGTAGAAGGAATATTAACCTCCAAGGAGGCTTTCAGAAGAACCGTTGATGGAGGAAGTCTTCAAATCTGACTTGTTTTCAAATGTCGTTACAAGAAATGACCTCGCTAATGGTATTTGAGAGGTTGTACTGAAGAAGAGCATAGGAAGGAATCTAATGGATCTGGAGAGTCAACCATTGCAAAATGTTTTTATATCTTGACATTTATCTCCTCCCCTCCATCACTGGGAAGAAATAAATTAACTCTGGGATGAAGAGGAATTGGCTCAGTTCAAATCTATGCACGTACTCCAAGATGAAACTATTTGGCACCCTGGTCCTCCAGAACCACAAAAACAGGATTGCTGAGACTTGTCTAAATTGTACAGAAATAAGTAAATGTACATAATGTCTAGTTCTGCATCATTTGTTCTGGTTTAGCTAGTCACGTGGAAGAGCAGAGCAATGAGGCCACAATTCCAATTACTTATTTAGCCACCCCTTGTGAATTCTGAAATATCTGCAGCTGTCTAACCCTATCCTGGACATCAGGGAGGTGCTTCACTGCCCTCTTTTCAGTACCTGTCTGTTGGTTCTAATAAACTTTTGAATATTTTCAAATACTTGTTTTTAACACCCTTGTGTTGATAATTTTTAAAGTTGTGGGGATTTTGTAAGCCGCTTAGAGGATCTGTTACAATCAAATGGTATAGACATGTTGTTAAATATACTGTATGTATGGGCTAGTAACTTGCTTTTTAAGAAAATTAAAAACCAAACTGTTGAGGAAGGCGAATTCTCCATCACATTACGTCATTCTCTGCTTTTCCAGGCCTCCTACAGTGCTGCAGAGAGGTCACAGCCCTGCTGTACATATTTAGACAATGACTGCATCTTGTTTTGGGTTCTGTTCCCGAGACTCTTTATTGTGCATCCGGCCTCTGGCATTGACACTCCATGCACACAGCAAGTGGGATATAGCATCAGTGCCACTGGGGACACCATATGGTTCCTGATCAAGGAGGGAATCTATTCTACCACTGTTTCAGGCAGGCCACCCTATGACCCTGCTGGGTGCTTTCCAGGGCTTTCTGTAATGTTGTGAGATCCATAAGAAAGGGTTGTTTCTAGGCCTGGCCCGCCGTTAGTACCAGATGATGGCACCGAAAATCCCTATCACCACAACTCCCCCTATGCTAGCCTGTTCTGCATCCCCTAAGAAGGGTTCCATCCTCACTATATCAACAGTTAAGGCTCCCCCTAAAGAATCCTGAGAACTGTAGCTTGTTCAAGGCCATGAGAGTTGTTAGGAGACCCCCTTTTCCCCTCCCAGAGCTACAACTCCCAGAGTTCCCTTGGAAGAGGGACTGACCGTTCAACCATTCTGGGAATTATAGCTCTGGGAGGGGAACAGGGATTCTCCTAACAGCACCCTGGACAAACTACAGTTCCCAAGACTCTTTAAATGTATAGTTCAGATGGGGCATAATTTTCATCTGCCAGTCTGGTTGGATTCTATATATGGAATTGGGAGGGGGATTTTGTCTTGGGGTGGCCCTGGTTGCTTCAGAGGTGAAACTGGAAACAAGTGGGGTGCCAAATAGGCATGGCCTCCACTTTCTAGATTCCATAAGACATCCCCTTCCCCATGCTGGATTACAAGCAAAGGCCCATCTTGGCCAGCATCCTGTGGCTAATACTGGTCAGGCAGAATCTCATGGGTAGGCCATGGGGAAAAAAACCAAACCTAGAGAATATATTCTCTGTCCAATCAATCAATGCAATGAAATCAGAGTACCAAATGATCAATCATATATTTTTATAACGTAGCTACGAAAGGATCTCAAAAACTTTACAAAGAATAAATCTATGGCAATTATATCCAATGACATCCAAATGACCGCATGTGACTTCACAACACTAAAAAGCAGACGCGTACAATAAATTGATGTGATATTCTCTGTAAAATTTGTTAATCCTTCCACATCTGTGTTATAAAGAACACATGATATTCATCTAGCATCTTGCTTCATTGTTTCTTTTGCAGACCATAGAGGAGGCCCAACGCAAAGGGATCTCTTGCATTCTACCTTAAACTGTTCCTCTGTCGGATGTATTAGTCCGGCATGCAGTGTGATGGATCAGGTTGGGGGCCATAACCATAAGCAGGTGTGGCCGACGCGTCTCCACATTGGAGGGTGACAAAAGCTGAGCCACTTACCAGGGACCCCCGCTTGTAATGACTATACCACGTGGCCGGCTGCTCTTTGGGCCAACGAGCCATTTTGCTCTGCAAAATACGAGAGGGGTTAAAACAAACCAGGAAGCTGAGGGCAGGATCCTCTTACCAGTTTACCGCGCTTGAATTCACTGAACCAGGAGCCTGGGTTTTCTTTTGGCCATGAAGTAATCCTAGCCTGAAAGTGGCGGAAGAGGCGTGACCGGAAGGAAAAGAACAGAGGAGAGAGAGAGAGAGAGAGAGAGAGAGAAGAGTTACACTCAATGGCACATGAACTCTCATTGAAATCTCTCCCTCCTGTTAGAAAAATTAAAATTAAAACCCTCAATCCCTTAAACCTTCTGGTTGTCTTCATGCCATTTGATGCCATGGGAGGGCTTCCGGAAATAATTTGTACAACGGTATTTAGGTAACGGTCTCTGTGTTCAGCGCTCTCCGCATCTGTGATGATGGCACAAGCATCCCTTCTACCAAACCTCCGCTTTGGAACTCCCTGCCTATCGACATCAGGCAGGAGCCCTTGAGGTTAGTATTGCCTCCTACACGCGCGTGCTCAGACAATGTACAAGATATTATTGTTACATTCATTACCTGCCCTTCACCAGTAGGTCCCAGGGCAGGTTGCAGCAGTTTAACATTTGATATTAAAAACAATTAGAACAATTTATAATCGTGGGAATAGGGTGGGTCTTGAAAACACACATCTCAGGTCTCAAAGGCTAGGGCAAAGATGTATGTCAATACAATGAAAACATCTAAAAAGCAGGTAAAAACAACACAGAAAACAGCAGATACTGTATATTTTTAAAAACCAAGGCAACTTAGGCACCCAATGCCAGACCCGTTTGTGCAGCTGGGAAAGTTTGCTGAAACAAAAACATCTCCCAGTCCTGCCTGGAGAGGCCACAGCGGCTCTTCCCCAAAGCCCAGCGTTCTTTGGAACATTAATATTAATGGATCCGACACGGGGAATTTTTAGCTATATTCAGAACTATCAAATGGTTAGGGAAAAAAGAGAGTGTTTTCTCCCTAAATGTCCCCCACTGCCCACTGGGAAAAAAATTAAAATAAAAGGCTGATATTATTCATTAATATGCTATACATCAACCCGCTCCCCCCAGCATATTAATGGGGTCTCATGATTTCTTTATGAAAACTAACACAGCTATTTTCCTACATTGATATATATTTTATATTCAATCATGAAAAAGCTACTTTCAGGACAATGAGCTATTAGGCTTATAAATAATATGTACTGTGAATAAGCAAGTACTTTTTCATCACAGGGATATATATCCTGGCCTTTTGATCAATAGCATCTCACTTCAATGGTATTTATGGGGAATAAACCATTTGCAGAAACTGAGTAGCCTTTTTAGGGCACAGTTACGAGGAAGGTGGGAACACTTGGCTCTAAATAAGCTTTGCAGTAAACAGGGACAGACAGATCTAGTTTGTGTTTCTCGTTTTTTCCAATCGTCAGTATAGTTCTTCACATGCTCACAGCAGTGTATCGTTTTTTAAAAAAACAGAAAGTCCTCATGAAAATTCACCAGCATTTTAATGTGAATTTTTCCTAATATACAAATTTGTGTTTGCAAGTTTGCCTTGCAAAGCAATTTCCCCTAAAATAACACATTCTTAAATGTAATTTTTACCGATACGTCCATTTATATGCCCAATTTTACTCTAGCAAATCCATTTTTGTACACATTGCAAATGGAGAAATGCACTGCAATATTCAGAGAATTTTGAGGCATGGCTGTGTTTCAGTTCGCATATTCGTTCAGAAAATGTAAATTGGGTCAGTTTGCGTTTGAATGCAAGCTGAGTTGGGTTCTTCCCCATCCCTCATGGTAAACCAGCCATGCCCCCCCCTGGAAACCCACCTGTGAAGGGAGAGCAGTGGTCCTGCCCATTGGGCAGAAGAGGGAGAGAAACCCACCTGCCTTGCACAAGCCCCATCAGAACTAGCACCTGGTTTCAGGATTGTTGCAAAAGGCTCTGCCCATATGAGGGCTTTTTACAGAATTATCACCGACAGGGAAATCTTGGTTCCTTAGCTCTCTTTTCAGAGGGGTGGATTGTAAAAGAAATGCAGTTGTAGAACCACTCTGAATATTAACAGACACAGCTGGAAATCTCTGTAGAATGGGATTAAATATTCAAAGGCAGACATGCTGTTCCTCAATCCAAACAAAACAGGTTTACCTGGATCTAAAGAATTGGGGGGGGGGGAGTTTGTAAAAACTATTGACATCCCATTTGTCCTAATGGACCAGCCTCTACTGTAGACCATAAAGGTGGTATTGCACTTTAGCCCTACTCAGAATAGACCCATTGGAGTCAATAGACACGACTAACTTAGGTTCATTAATTTCAATGGATCTTCCTTGAGAAGGGCTTAATTGGATACCACCCCAAACAAAGTATCCAAGCGCCATATATAATCAGTCTTAATGCACAACAAAATGATACCTGACCTTCCTATAGAACACAATCAAAGACATTTTTACAACATGCCTTTCAATGTGAGAGCAAAAATGAGAAGAGAGAAAAATCTTACCCCTTCTGATTTCTTATCCGGGAAAATGCAGGTTTCTCCCCCAGCTGTGAAATTACAGTAAACTTTGAAGGAATCCCTGGAACAACCTTGATTAGGATCTACCCAGTATTCACCTGCAGTTGAGATCACAACGTTGTTTTTTTAAACAAAGCAACAGTGGTTACAAAAGTCATATTCAACAGTTAGATCATCTAACACACTCCTACTTTTGTGAAAAGCATATTACTAATCAGTTTCATGCTATTTCTTTTTCCCTGCTTTTTAAAAAAATGACGTGTATTTCACAATGAGTCCAGTTTGAAAATATAAGACAATGTAAGTGGCTTGTATTCAGTGAAGTTGTCCCATTAATGCAGGAACTTCTGCCTGTACGAGGAGACTGCCACTCCCTTTCCTCTCCCAGCACCCCACCAAATCTGTTCTGGGTTTCCCCCCAACCCTTCAGAGCTGATTTGGGTGGTGCTTCAGGTGGCATGCAGGGAGAGGAGAGTGAAAGTCCCCTTGACCATGCAGAAATCCCATAAACAAGAACCCTTAATACATTTTTTCATTCCAATGTTAAACTGGACTCTTTATGAAAATCCTTAATTATTTTCAGTGACGACAACATTTGCATCTATATGGCACCAATTTCTTTTTGCAAGCATAGAGACGGTGACATCCGAGGCACGCATGAAATTTCATGCGCGCACAAGCATTTTGTTTTGGTCCCCAAACAATCCCGCTGATGCGCACGCCTACCATCTGGGAAATCGGGATGGCAAAGTTGCAGGTCTTTGCAGGTGCGAGCCGGGTTGTGCTGAGTGCCCAACGGGTGCTTCATCTGCTCAATTTCCAGTTTCAGAGAGTTCAAGGAGCCGAAGATCTCCTCCATGCCGTCGGCGTAATCCATGTAGTTGTCAGTGTTCCCTTCGTCGACCAGCTGGCTCGCATCGATGTTTCGCCGGGTCCTCTTTGAGGACTGGATGGGAAGCGGTTGGATCACTTCCCCCGGAGGACCCTTGGGTGAAGGAGGAGGACAGCAAGAGAGTTTGATTGGTGCCAAAGAAAGTGGAAGCAGATCCTTGAGGAAAGGGTTCCAAAACCACATGGCGGGGGGCAGCCATACTTACAGGAGGGCCTGGTGGCCCGGGGTGGCCCGTTTCCCCTTTGGGACCTGTTGGGCCCTGGAAAGACAGACAAGCAGAAACCAGTGTCTGTTAGTTAGGTGGGAAATACTGTCAGTCACATGTCAGAGAGACCGAGGAATGGAAAGATCTGTCTCTTTTGGTTCTCTCAGTTTCTCATTTTCCCAATGTTAAATTCATTCTCTACATTTCTGCAGCAAACTGCAATTTTTTAAAAAAATCCTCATGAGAATTCTCCACTATTTTAGTGCGAATTTCTCCAACAAACACATTTTTGTAGGCAGTTTTGACAAAGGTACCCATTTTTGCAAGCCATTTCTCATCACTTCATGCCTTTTTGCATGTTATTTTCACTCATGTCTTCATTTTTATGCACACTTTCCCTCCATACATGCATTTTTGTATATGTTGTTTAGTTGGCAAACTGCATCCCAAAATTCTAATAAATGCAAATTTCAAAGGACGGCTGTGTTTCGGTTTGCATATTGTTTTGGAAATTGCGAATTTGATAAATTCTGCTTGAAATCTGAAGTGAATTGAAAATCTCACCCATCCCTAGAAAGACCATGTTTGCCATCAAGGGATGTCTCCTTCCATGTGCAATGCTAGTTCTACTAGAGTAGACCCCAAGTCAGTAAAAGCGGCTAATGGAGATCCATTAATTTCAATGGGTCTACTCTGAATATAACTTAGTTGGAGACAACCCCAAGAGTCTTTATAAGGGAGAGATGCATGATGAACTGCGAGGGGGTTTCTGGCCTTTTGAGTGTAGTTATAAAAGCTGGCAAGTGTAGGAGTGGGGAGTTGCTAGGTACCAGTGACATCAGCTTGGGAGTTACTTCATGGCAGTGCCACCTGAGTTTATGCTGTCTTTAAAAATAGTTAATGGGTGATTTGTCCATGTTATGTTGCTGTACTACTGAGTAATATCTGGTGCTAGTCATATTCAAGAGTTTTATTTATTACATCTCTATCCCAAAGGAGCTTAGGTGGTGGTATACCTGCTTCTCCTCCTCTCCCCATTTTATCCTCACAACAACCCCGCGAGGTAGGTTAGGCTAAGAGAAATAGTGACTGGCCCAGGATCACCCAGTAACCTTCATGACAGAATGGAGACTTGAAGCCTTGTCCCCCAGGTCATAATTCAGCACTCTAATGATTACCCCACACTGAAGCTCCTGAAGACATTAAGAACGTAAGAAGTGCCCTGCTGGATCAAGCCCACCTAGCTCAGCAACCTGTTCCCAGGGTGGCCAACCAGATGTTGATGGGAAGCCCTCAAGCTTTCAGCGAGTCTACTCTGAGTATGGCTAATGTTGGATGCCACTCATCAATTTTTATCGTGTGTGTAGGAATGGTTTTCACTGTTTTCAGGATTTATATTTTTTAAAATTTATCTTATTTTTATCTTGTTGTATACCACTTTGGTGGCCTCGGGCTGTGAAGTGGTTTATAAATTTGTAAAGTAAACACAGTTCTTTCCTTCCCACCAGATAGGGTGTAGGTAGCCTGAAAGAGGTCATAGTAAAAAAAAGGTAAAGGTGTCCCTGCACTTGTAGTGCGAGTCGTTTCCGACTCTTAGGGTGACGTCCTGCGACATTTACTAGGCAGACCATATATATGGGGTGGGATTGCCAGTTCCTTCCCCGGCCTTTCTTTACCCCCCAGCGTATGCCGGGTACTCATTTTACCGACCACGGATGCATGGAAGGCTGACTGGACCTCGACCCCTTTTACCGGAGATTCGACTTCCTCCTTCCGTTGGAATCGAACTCTGGCCGTGAGCAGAGCTTCGGCTGCGTTACCGCCGCTTACCACTCTGTGCCACGGAGGGTCCTGAGGTCATAGTAGTAGCAGCAATAAAACTGCTCTCAGTTTCAACTTACCGATGATCCTTTAGCACCTTTTGGTCCAGGGGGACCCTACAGCATGGAGAGAGCCAAACCAACAGTTAGTGCAGTCAGAGCAAAATGCAATAATAACGCACATATATTAATGTAAACTACTGATTAAAGAAAAGCAAACACTAGTTTGAAATCAGCGTATTAGGGGTACGTCTCACCTCTCCTTAAATATGAAGCCAACAAACAAATTCAAACCATTTAAAAACACTTGTTTAACATTTTTGTTAAAATGCAGAATTCCTGTGAGTTGTATTCAACTGTGTTTTACTCGGAGCAGACCCGATGAAATTAATGGGCTTAAGTCAGTTATGTTCATTGATCTCAGCAGGTCTGCTCTGAGAATAATTCAGCTTGGATACAACCCTCTAACATTTTGCATACAAACATATTTATCTTGCTGAAAACTGTAGAAATGTCAAATGATTCATTCTTGTTCTATACAGGAGTTGGCCAGTGAATCCAAGAGACTGACTAGCAGAATCTGAGAAAGATCCAGAGCTGCTGTACTTTGGAATCTGGGACAGGACAGAGCACCACCCAGCCTAGAGAAGAGTTGGCTGTCCTTATGTTGGAGCAACTCATTGCGCCATCATTTTGGGGATCAGAGTCTCTGCTGCCTTGCTACTTACCGGTAGACCTGGGGGACCAGGAGGTCCGATTGGACCCGAGGGGCCTGGAATACCCTACAGAAAAAACAAACCCACAAACAGCAAAGTGAATGTTTATTTAAGATATATCCAGAAGGTATCTGTTGCTAGCTACAATCTTTGGAGGAGCAGAACCTTCTAAATAGCAATGCTTAAAAAAAAGAAAAAGATTCAACTTCATCAAATCGCTTAATTAATTTAAGATACCTCATCCCTACTTGGAAGTCAAGTAGTGGAATGCTTAAGAATGGGTGAGGGATTTCGTAGATGCTTACCTGTTCTCCTTTGGGCCCCGATCCCCCTTGAGGACCAGGGAGGCCCCGGTCTCCCTTTTCACCTTGCTCACCAGGAGGCCCAATCAAACCAATCAAACCTGGATGACCCTAGACAAAAAACAAAGGCCACATTTCAAAAACTCTGAAGTGTCAAAGTGAAGAAAAACAGGTGTGATTTTATTTTATGTATTAAATGTAGTAAATGTAACACATTTGTTCAATTTATATCCCACCCTTCCTCTCAGAAGGAGCCCAGGGAGGCAAATGATAAAACACTAAAAAAAGTCTTGCAGACAAAACATCTTGAAAAGACCTTAAAAACAAACCATTTGCAGCGGTACTGAGAGTTAACTCAGGAGGCACAAATTCAGCTACTTGACTCATAGGTGTGGTCCTAGATAGGTGATCCCCAAACTCCCCCCTCCCAAAATAAAATACCACTTGAAAATTGCTGAGGGTCTTGGTGGACCACTTACTGATTTTTCTGCCTGCTGCAGCATTTGTAATGAGCTATGGTAGTTGCGGGATGGTTTTTAATTTGTGTTTCTGTTGGTTGTTTTATTTCTTATATATTGTATGTTTTGTTTTCCACAGAATTCAAATTGTGATGCAATGAAATACAATATAAGAAATAAAAGGAGCAATAGGAATACAATTAAAGATCAATATGCATATTTATTGCGATGGGTGTGCTGTCTCCCCTCTTCAGCTACTTGACCACAGACATGCTGCTGACCACCTGAATGACGCTTGTGGGACACCAGTGGTCTGCAGACCACAGTTTAGCTCAGATCAAGCCACACAGAAATATTCTTCGTAATGCAGACATCCCACCTTTTCACCTTTTGGACCAGAATCACCCTTCAGGCCAGGTAAGCCAGGTGGTCCCTTTGGAGAGAGAAAGGAACACACTGTAAATAAACAGCATTCCCCCATAAACTATATATATATATATATATATATATATATATATATATATATATATATATATATATATATATATACACAAACATGGAATCTATGGAGGGAGGAGAGGAGTTAGGGGTTCTTTTGAGTAAGATTGTATTTACTATTGAAAATGCACAAATAAAGTATTATAAATATTAAATAAATATTAAATAAATAAATATTTTAAAAAATCCAGGCTGGACTGATGTGCTAATATCCACATTAAAAAAAACCCGTTATCCATCTTTGGGGGAATCTCATTATTTCAAGCTTCTTAGATCAAAATTTTCTCACCACAGGCCAGTTCTGGTAACCCACATAAACAAGGTTTTAACATACAGATGGCAGATGGGGAAGGCTGAGGATCATTCTCAATGCAAATTGGACTGTACACCCCATTCAAAGCAATGCTGGGTGGGCAGATGGCAGAGAAGTCTTTGCTAACCTGTCGCTTTGGACTACACCAGGCTGGTGAGAACCGTAGCCAAACCCTCTGGAGGGTATCCGATTGGCAAAGGCTGGCACACAGCCCCTGCAGTGCTCAAAACTGCAATACAAGCAGACCTCCTTCACTGGGTCGGGGCACCTCATGTTGGAAATACGTCTGAGTCCAGGAACATGGCTGATTCTGACTTTATGGGAATGTTTGTGTTCAGCTCCAATGTGAACAAGCAAGCAAGCAAACAAAAACATGCTAAAATTTCCAGACCTACCAGTGGGCCTGGAGGTCCGTCTGGGCCTGGCGGTCCCGGAAGGCCTTGTTCACCCTGGAAAACAATGATTAATTATTAGCTTTTATTCCATTACAGTATTTTCAAGATGGTTTTTCAGACACTGACTTCTCACAAAGCAGGATCATGTCAAATTATAATGGATGGACGAATGGATGGACAGAGACAGACAGATATTTGCATCAGCCACTGGCTTTTGCAATCAAAATATAGAACACAGACAGACAGACAGACAGAGAAAGATAGATAGACAGGCGGGCAGGCAGACGGACAGACAGACAGACAGAGAGAGAGATAGGCAGGCAGACAGACGGATGGATGGATGGATGGACGGACGGACGGAGAGACAGATGTCTCTGTTTTCAGTACTCACCACTGGGCCAGGGATCCCTCTAAGTCCATCTGGGCCAGGCTTCCCTGGAGGTCCCTGGGGGCCAACAGGGCCAGTTTTCCCTGGAGGGCCTTCCAAACCTGCCTCACCCTGAGGCAAAAAGCAAAAGAGAATCAGGCTGTTGTTGCAGGAAAACAAGGACTGAAATTGAACACAGATTTGACCTTCTTTTCCCCTGAGAGTTTCAGCATTTTACCTTGGCACCTTTCTCTCCTTGCCGGCCTTCAGGACCTGCTGGCCCAGGTGGACCCTAAATGAGAAGAATGGGGGAAGGGAAGTAAGTGTTAGAATCAGATCCATGTATCCCTATATACGTGTGTTCTGTTCAGTATCCAGGGTCCTGCTCTCTGTGTGTCCCAGTCAACTGAAGTTAGCATGCAGGTTCCTGAGCTCGCGGAGCAGTTTTTCATCTATGTTTGGATACAACTGGATGCCATTTTGAATCCAGATGGCGGACTGGACCTTTCAAAGCTGCACTGATTTTAACCACTGACTTCAAAACTGCACTGACGTTTTTGGTTTCTTAGAAGTCCCGAGCCACGCCGGGTACGAGGCTGCTGGCATTTTACATTTTAAGGCCTAGATATTGGTGGCATCTTGTTACAGTTTTCTTAAGTGCAAAATGAAGGGCTTAAGACTGGGGCAGGGAACCCCCTGCCCTGCAGCTGAAATTGGCCCTCCAGGTCTCTCTGTCCATCTGCAACGTGGCCTTGAAGGTGATAATGCTCCTTGCATAACTGCATAGAGAGAGGTGTGCATGGAGGCAGAGGACGGTATATGTGTAGAAGCCTCTTACTTTTGTGTATGCCTGGAATACTCTATCCACTTCGCCTCTGGGTGAAAATAGTTCCCCATTCCTGACTTAGACCCAAGTTGCTGTACATGGGCTGAGAGGAGGATATGATCTCTGTTCACATTAACAATGCCTTTTGCTTCAATAAACAGGGTGGTTCATGACAGATGCTCTTGGAGGTCACTGATTCAGAGGGTCACCATAAGTCGTAATCAACTTGAAGGCATATAACAACAACAACAACAACAATAATAGTTCCATATTGTCTCTCCTGAATGAAGATCCTCATTGCCCTTGCCAGGGCACCTCTGGGCTCAGTGGAATTTTCTGATACGCCTTGGTACTAGTTATAAGGACATGACACCTTCAAGCAAACAGACCACTTACTCTTTTCCCTGGTGGACCTGAAGGACCCGGCTCTCCAGTTGGACCAGGGGAGCCCTGAAGACAAGAAAGGTATGCAAGTCAGCGTATTGTTACAGATCCGAGATGACAGACAGAAACAGGCCAGATGCTGATTAAACTCTAGAAGAGGCCACCAGTGATGGGCACCAACCTGGATGGCTTTGAAGAAGATTAGACAAATTCATAGAGGATAATGCTATTGTCTGTGGCCTCGATGGCTTTGTTTTCCCTCCCCCATTGGAGACAATATGCCTCTGAATATTGGCTGATGGGAATTACAAGTGGAGAGGGTTAAGCACTTAAACATCCTAGCAAGAAATAAAAAAAAATTGTCCCCCCAAATGTCAGTAATTTACAGTATACTGAAGTCTCTGAATGTGGTTGTGGTGAGACCCAACATTTAAATTTAGAAAATCTTCTCAACATGAACATATGAAAGTGATGTGCACTCACTTCATGCAACTGGGCAAATGGCTGTTTACAAGCTTGCCATCAGGAGCTGCCCAAGTTTTGCCCAGCTGCCCTGCCTCAGGGCTACAGACTGGAGCATTTCTCTAGGTGGTGGGATGACTCCACACACCCACCGAGCTGGACCACTGGCTCTCCTCAAAAGGCAAGGCAAAGACCCATCTCTTGAATAGTCTAGGACTTTGCCCTTGCAACAATAATTGGCCAGTTCTCTGGAACCCCCTCCCCCGGCTTTGACCACTGGCTTGCCCCTCACCCTCTTAATGCCCCCCTGTGGCTCACAGCTGTTTGTATTAAAACAAAGAAGGGCGAGTGACTGGAAACTCTGGTCCCTAGCAAACAGATGCAACACACCAACAGTTACTCACCGTCTGGCCAGATTCACCGTCGTCACCTTTATCACCTGGTGGACCATCTTGGCCCTGACAAAGAGGGAGAGAGAGAGAGAGAGAGAGAGAGAGAGAGGTTCATGTTCCCCATCCACCAATTCATGCTTATTTAAGCAACTGATTCTCAAGCATAAGACATGGGCAAGGACGGAGCACGAATCAAGAGTTGGCACAACTGGGCATCTGCCAAGGGCTCACATGCCAACAGGCAGCCGCACTGACAACAGCCCCCTGAACTACCTCCTCCTCCTACTGCAACTAGATTGCTCTGGGCCAGTTGGCCATGGTTGTGAGAAGGAGGGCAGCAGACGCCCTGCCTGCTTGCTCGATGGCTCACTGCCTGGCCAGCAAGCAGGCAACTGCAATGGTGAGTAAGAGGAACAGCAACAGCCGGTGACAATGGCGGTCTAATGTCCCATCATCAGTGGCATCATCACTATCTTCAGCTGCCAGTCCAATCAAATTCTGGGGGAGAGGGGGTGGAAGCCATCTTTTCCTTTGCTTCAAGCATTAGAAAATGCTGGGGGTGGCAGTAACCTTGCCTTATTCCCGTTGAGTCCCCTAATCTAGCCTGCTCTGAGTTGAGTTGAGTCCCCTAAGTTAGCCTGCAGACCTCAAATACAGTGGCAGACTTCATGGCCTCATAGGCCCCTTTCAGCTCTATGATTCTATAAAATAACAGGGCAGAAGGTAAAACCAGGCCTCCTTGCATCCTGCCTAGAGATGAGTAATGCTCTGTTCCTCCATGACCTTTACCTCCCTCTCCCTTCTTCCCTGTCATAAGGCAACAGAGGCAGGATTATTAATTATCATTATTAATTACCTGCCCTTCACCAGAAGAATAAAATAAAGGTTAGTCTTTGATCCTGCATTTGCTTACAAGGAAGCCAGCTCCACTAAACCCACTGGGATTTACTTCTGAATCTTGCACAGTGAAGACATACTTCAAAGATGAAACTGGAAGGAGGAAATTGTGCAAATGAACACCTTCATGGTTGGTACTTACCGCTGGGCCAGGTTCACCTGAAGGCCCCGGATCGCCAGGGAAACCAACTGGACCCTACAAAAATGTGAAGAATGGAACAACATAAATCTGCAGCTCCTTAGTTGGCATCTTCCAAGGAACATATATTTTGCCAAATGAAATCCTGGAGAACAAGCGACTGTTTCAGCAACACACCGGTTTGTATCCCAATGTTAGTCCAGCTCAGAGCGGGCCCATTGAAATCAATGGAAATGGCTAATGTAAGTTCACAGATTTCAATGGGCCTACTCCAAGGAGGGCTACACTGGATATAAACTACAGACAGCAAAGCATGGATGAACGGAGAGGTCACCGGGTTGGCGACCTCTGACAATAGACATGGGGAAAGCTGTCCTTGTTTTGGGGATCAATGATTTTGAAATGCACATGGGGGCCACTTACAGGGCTGCCTTTGGGGCCATCATCACCCGGAGGTCCTTTGGGGCCTGGCGGCCCAGCGGCCCCAGAAGGTCCAGCTTCACCCTTCTCTCCTCTCTCTCCTTTAGGACCCTGTCAACGGAAGAGGTCACACATGAGTATTATATTGCCCAACAGTTGAGGAGGCCTCTACTGTAAAATGAATACACACCCATAGCTGAAAAGGGGATTGGATTGCTATTGGGATTAGGGATGGAAGGATCTGTCAATTTCAGCTCTCTCCATATTTCATTGTTCCAGTCTTAGTTCTCCACATTTCTGCATTAACTGGTGATTTTTAAAAAAGAAATCATGAAAATTAACCAGCATTTTAATGCGAGTTCCTCCTAATGAACACATTTTTGTAGGCAGTTTTGACTAATGTACACATTTTTGCAAGCCTTTTCTACTAATATGGCACATTACTGTATGTTATTTTCATAAATGCATTCAATTTTATGCACACTTTCCCCTAATATGTGTGTTTTTGTAAATATTATTTGGTTGGAGTACTGCATTGCAAAATTCGTATTTGGACACATTTTGAAGGACGGACGTGTTTTGGTTCTCATATCATTTTGGAAAGTGTGACTTTGACAGATTTGGCATTAAATGTGAACTCAATTGAATTCCTCCCCCATCCTTAACTGGGATTGTGGTTGAGTTTATATGAACCCCACACTGAAAACGTCTGCTTTCGGCTAATGACAGCTTCAGCGTATCAATGCCATTCCATTCCACCTCATTTCCAAATGCAGCTGTTTTATAAAAAGAATCAAGAACTTACTGGTGGTCCACCATCTCCAGGCAAGCCAGGTTCTCCAGACTCTCCAGGGTCACCCTGTAAATTGCAGGACAGAACCATGAAACATGGCCACTCCCTTTGCTTTTGATATGGGGAGGAGCTGGACTAAAACTCCCATCCCCTTTTAATTCACATTCTTCTTTCTCTGACGGCTCCAACAGCTCAAACCTTCCCCCATGTGGCTCTTAGGACTTCCCCTCTGTCAGACCCACTTGAGGTATTTCTGGAATCAAACTTCTTAATCCTTTATCCCAAGGCCTTTCCTGAATGTGTCCTCCGAGTCCTCACCATTCTATGCAGGAATTATTGCAACATTCCAAGCCACAAACAAATCTCTTCGCTATTGCCAGCTCCTTTCTCCTTCACCTTAACTGACACTGTGCAACTAAAACCTAGCAGTGTCGTGGGGAATGGTGAAGTTCCCATTTAATTACACAACCAAAATGTTGGTGGGACACCTTTCCAAAGCAATCTGCCTACTGGCTTGTCTTGCTTGTAGGAGTCAACTAGCAAAGGACTCTTGAGCACGTTCTCAATTTCCCTGCCCTACAGGTTCCACCTTTTGATCGTTAAGAGATCCCTTGGTGAGAGAAACCCTCACAATGCCAAAGCTAACTCTGTCATTGGCTTTCAACCAGAGGTCTCATCCTTGGGAAATGTCTTAGCTTGGTGGTAGACCATCTGCTTTGCATGCAGAAGGTCCCAGGTACAATTCCTGGCATCTCCATGTAGGGCTGGGAAAAGAAGCCTGTCTGGAACCCTGGAGAGCTGCTGCCATTCAGTGTAGACAATACTGAGCTAGGTGAACCAGGTGGATCTGACTCAGTATAAGGCAGCTTCCTATGTTCCTCAGCTTGGTTTTGCCTACATCCTTCTGTAACCTACACAAGGTCCATAGTTTGACTGACCTCACCTATATTCAGGTAAGCAACATTTCTTGAATACCCCCTCCCACTCGCCTTCTCCTCTCAGACTCAGGCACCCAAATGACTTCTCTGGAACTGAGCTCTGCCAAAGACGGGTTACCTTCTCGCCGACAGATCCAGGATTTCCAATCCCACCCGGTGGACCTTGAGGTCCATCAGCTCCTGGGGCCCCAGATGGACCCCTGGGCCCTGGGGGCCCCGGGGGACCCTGGTACAAAGAAAAGAGACATTTCATTGCTGGAAAGATAAACCTTTTGATATATGCATATCATGGTAATATCAACACTTGAGGGGAAATAGGATTAAAAAAAACAAAACAAATTTACCATTTGGCCGACATCTCCTGTTTCTCCCTTCTCGCCAGGAGGCCCCGGTAAGCCCTGCGGAGAGAATCAGAAGGGTTTTCCCCCCTCTTAATCTTGAATCACACATTTTTTTCTAAAAGGTGTGCCCTCACTTTGGGGACAAACTTGTTTTTGGAAACGCATGCATCATATTTATGCAATTTTAAATTTATTTAAAGTATGCTTAACCTGCCATTCCTTGACATGTGATCCTAAGGGAGGGGATTAAAAATCTACCAATCTCAAACTAGCAGGACAGATAAAACAACAAAAAGCACAGCGGCAACAAATAAAAACAGCCCTATTGGACAAATGGCTGCGCAGGCAAGGTTTTGAAAACAGGCCTTTTCAGTGGTGACTCCCTATTTTGTGGAATGCTCTCCCCAGGGTTTTTAGACACCAGGCAAAACCATTTCTTTTTGCCTTTGGCCCATAATTTTCTTCTCATCTTTTAGTGTTGTGGGGTTCAGTCGCATCTGCTCTTTTATAAACATTTTTGGTGAGCATTTTAGATTGTTCTTATTCTTGTTTTTAATGTTTGTTTTTATAAGTCACTTGAGTTCACTTTTCTGGAAAATAAATAAATGCAAGCAATAAATAAACAAATAAACAAACAAACAAGATGCACAGAGCTGCAACAACAGACTCCTAGTTGCTCAGATCAGCGAACAAATCTGATCTGGTCACTCTCGCATGTCGTTCTTTTGGCTAGAGCCAGCTGGAGCTGCAAAATCTAAATCCACAACCCGACGTTGCAAGGGCTGTGAGTTCAAGACCTGCAGTGGCCTTAGGTCCTGCCCCCTCTCCCCAAAAGGTGCCTTTTGTTTGCTTTGGAAATTACCTGCAACCCGACTGGGCCGGGAGGGCCGGGGAAGCCTCTTGGTCCTTCATCTCCTTTCTGGCCAAAGAGACCTTGTTGTCCTCGAGGTCCAGGCTCCCCGTCAGCGCCCTGGAAGGAAAAGAAGAGCAACCAAACTGATCAAAGGTATGGAGCAACTCCCCCACGGATGGCAGTTTACACCAGTGGGGCCTTTTTTTGTTCAGAGAAAAGTCAAGAAAGAGGAGACTTGGCAGTGATGTGTAAATGAAGCATGGCGTGGAGAGAGAAAAGTTTTTCTCCCTCTCTCACAACACTAGAACTCATGGACATCCAATGCCGCTGAATCTTAGAAGATTCAGGACAGGCAAAAGAAAGGATTTCTTCACTCAGTGCATAGTGGAACTGTGGAACTTGCTCTCACAGTGATCGATTAGCCAAACTCATGGAGGGGATTGACCATCGCCGAATTGAGCACTGGCTGGGGACACGGCTGTAGCAGTGAAGAGGGAGAGACTACCTCTTACACCAGGGAAATGTCACAATATATTGTGCGATTAACCACAGTCACCATACTCACCGCTGGGCCTGGCTGGCCAATCGGGCCTTGTGGACCAATGGGACCTGGTGGACCCTGGAAAGAAACGTTTGGGCTCAGTAACATGACAAAGCAGATGCAGAGTCACCCAGGTTGCTCAAAGTCCTCTATGGAACGGGGTTAACCGCAGGAGGGGGAGTCCCCCTCAAGTCTACTCCATCCTGTGCCCCTGCATAGTTTGTGGAGAGTCAGTGGGGCAGTGAATCCGCTTCTGGATTTAGCCCCAGCTTTTGTGGAGCTGTCCAAAGTGCTGGACCTAGTTTGTTACACCTTGGACAGCTCCTTGAAAGTTCGGACTGAAACCAGGAGCAGATTCACTGCCCCACTGACATTGCAGCCAGCAGTCTCCACTGGCAACTTTTAAGTGGTAGTGATGCAATGCTGGAACTGGCCCTAGTCATCAGACTCTCCTGGCACCATCCAATCATCAGTTGGACATGAATGCCTTCAGTTCTTAGGTCTTGGAGACTTGCCTGGAGATGTGCCCCACTGAAATTCCCACTGTTGGAGAACTGGCCTCCTCTCCTTGCTCAGAACTGGCCAGTGGGGAGGCTGGTCCTTCAGGGCAAATGAAGCGCTGCCCCCTCAGCCAGCCCCCACCTGCCCACCTTCTTACTTAGGACCAGCCCAAAGGGTGTCCATGGCTGTCCACTTCCTTTTCCACCTTAATCTCAGGGTTGCCTTTGTGGAACTCAGGAGGAGGAGGATGGGGGCCAAACCAAAATTAGCTGCCTCTGCCCATCGTTGGCTCTGGGCTCCACCTACTGTTGGATCTCTGCCTTCTGCCTCCCCAGTCCCAATGGGCACCAACCACCCCTGGAACCAGCCATTGCAATTCCAGGATTCAACACTTCCAGGACAGACTCTTCTCTGGGAAAATGCCCTTTCTAGCCGAGCCTGAGAGACCAACCATTGTTCCGGAATTCCAGTCCGCAAGCATTACAGTGAAATAGCTCCGACCCTCCTGTCAGCTGCCAGCGAGGGATGTGGAAGAAAGGTTGTCAGAGGTAGGACAGATGAGACCAGGAACAGGTGCGACAACACACCTCAGTAGGAAAGCCCACACCTTCCTTACCTGTTCTCCTTTGTCTCCTTTGCTGCCCTTCTGTCCTGGCTCGCCAATTTCGCCCTATCAGACCGAGGGGGAAAAAACCACATCATTGTACATCACGCAGTCCCTCTGCGAATGATTTTCCCACCATGGATGCGCAAGGAAGCGGGAGACAGAGCTGGCACCACTTTCTTTTCTGGCTTTTTCTTCTGGCAACATGTTAGAAACTTTACAAAGGAAGAGTGGGCCATTTGGCGAGCTTGATCCAACTTCTTGAGGAAAACACCAGACTAGGAAAGGGATTGTTGGGTGGAGTCCAGTGTTGGTTCTGCTCAGAGTAGACCCATTTAAATGAATGAACATGACTAAGTTCTGTTAATTTCAGCGGGTTTACTCTGAGTAGAAGACAACTCATGATTATTTACATTTAAAGCAAACCTTTCCTCTAAGGAGCTCAAGGTGGCTGCACGTGGTGCTCCCCCCTCCTCATTTTGTCCTCACAACAACCCTGTGTGGTAGGTTAGGGTAAGAGATTGTGACAAGCTCAAGGTCACCCAATGAGCTTTCTAGCTGGGTGGGAATCTGAACCCAGGACTCCCAGGGCCTGCCCAGTGAACCTCCAGGACCCTAACTGGAGATGTCCTACCTTGTCTCCATCTTCTCCTGGTGGACCAACAGGCCCAGCTGGACCTGGGAGACCAACTGGACCTTGGATGCCATCACGACCTGCTGGCCCTTGGGGGCCTTTTTCACCCTAAAAAATTGAGGGGGGAAAAGAGAACAAAATCCAGATCAAATTCCTCTCAGCCACATAGCTACATTTAATTTATTCTGTTTAAAGCCAGCCTAACTCACATCCTTATTCTGAGAATTAAAAAAATAAGAGACAAGCCTCTCTCATACACTCTTCCTTGGGACAGAACGGGCGGAAGGATCTATATCAGTAATTAAGTAATGAGCGTAGGCAGAATGGATCTCTTCCCCAGTCTGATTTGCAGTCAATGCCTCTCTTTTTTAAAATCAGGTTAGGAAGACACATTGATCATCAGCCTTACCTAGAGTCAGTTCCTTTGTCCATCTATATTAGTATTGTCTACACTGACTGGCAGCAATGGCTCTCCAGGGTTTCAGGCAGGAGTCTCTCCCAGCCTCACCTGGAGACGCCATTGGGGACTGAACCTGGGCCCTTCTGCATGCAAGGCAGCTGCTCTGCCACTGAGCTGTGCCCCATCCCCTAAAAGTAAAGTAAGATTCTAGTCCTCTGAGTTCTGAATAAAGGGTTGGATGAAACAGGAACATAGGAAGCTGTTTTATTATTGGTCCAGCTAGCTCGGGACTATCTATGCTGACTGCCAGTGGCTCTCCAGAGTTTCAGGCAAATCTTTCCCCAGCCCTACCTGGAGATGCTGTGGACTGAACCTTAGATCTGTTGCATGCTCTACCTACTGAGCTACAGCCCTTGTACAGTGGAAAGATCCCCTCGTACATCTCAGCCAAGATGCTGATAATTTCAGTGGGCAGTCTTTGAGTTTCAGGGGTCACTGCTGCCTCTTTGTTCCTCAAACTGATTGGACCAGGAATGCTTCAGATATCAGCTCAGGTTCTGGTGGGCTGCTGCTTAAAGCATTTCCTTTCCTTTTCCTGATCCCTTTTGCTTGCAACAGGATGAATGCTCAGGGTTCCTCTCTTCCAGGACTATCACCTCATTCTCCCCTTGCATTCGAGGTGCTGTGTGTGCGGCAACCGATGCAGTGTCAGATAAATGACCCTTTTCAGCTTTCTGAAAACATTTCATATGTACAAAGGGGACGGTGCAGATGCCGATGCCGTCGCTTGGAGAGGAGATTAGTGCCTTGGGCCTGGCTGCCATCTTTCAAAACCTCTACAGACACACAGCTCAGGGTGGTGGGCAGGCGGGAGAGGGAACAGCACGTTGAATAACACAGATCCATATCAGGAGAGACATCTCAGCTTAATGCAAAATCATTGCACCTGTCTGGTCTTCCGAGCTTTTGAAAGACAGAAGCTGTGTGATGGGAAAGCAAAGAGCAACTTGGCCAGAGCAGAGAGGAGAAAAAATAAAATAACTGTATCCATCTTCCAGAGAGAAGGGTGTAATGGAAAAACAGCATCGCTGGATCAGGCCAGAGCCATCAATATCTACCACTTGCTTCCATCAGCAGTTGCCTAAACATTTGGAAAGCTCATAGGCTGGGCATATAGGCGGTAGCGATGCCCCCTTCCTCCCAAGAGTATGTTCTCAGCAAGTGGCAGCGAGGAGATGTACTACTTCTGAACATGGAGGTTCTACTGAGCTATCATAGCTGATAATAATAAAAATAATAAATAATAATCCACAGGCCTCTCCCCATGAATTCGACTCTCATCCTTTCGCAGTGGAGATGGGGAGGAACGGAGTGGGTGGGAGATACATTTGGTGCTTGTGGCATTTTAACACCAGCTTAATGCCATCCTACCTAATCTGCACTCCCTGAAAGAGTACACAGACATAGTTATCCTTCAGATATTTTCATTTTTCTGAATTCCAGGATGCAGTTCTCCAACCCAAAAATGTGTTTACAGAAAAGGATACTGTATATACAGTAGGTAGGACATATGAAAAATGCACTGCTCGGTGAAAAAAGCATGCAAAAATGCATCATATTAGAGAAAAAGTGTTTACAAAAATGTGTACATTGAGGAAATGCACATTAAAATGCTGATGGATTTTCATGATGACTTACAGTTTTTAAAAAATGAACTCATGCAGAATTGTAGCATAATTATTTTTCGGGTGCCACAAGACTCTCTGTTTTTTTCAGATGTGGGCATTGGTCCAACTACTTCAGTTTTGTCTACAGTGACTGGCAGCAGCTCTCCATAGTTTCAGACAGGGAGTCTCTCCCAGCCCTACCTGGAGATGCCACTGGGGATTGAACCTGGGACTTTCTGCATGCAAAGCAGATGAGCTACAGCCCTTCCCTGATTCTAGATTTATGTACAGCCATCCACAGTCGCAACCTTCCACTGCCACCTCCAAGCTGTTACATTGCACGCTCTCCGAGCTGCATCCCTGAAAATACTGGCGTTCCAATCATCCACTTGGAGTGCTTGCACAATCAGCCTCCTCCTGTCCCGCTCACGGCTCGCAATCCGAACACAGGACTTACCGGGGCCCCTTTCTCACCGGCAGGGCCTGGTGGTCCTTGGGGTCCAGGCCTCCCTGGTAGACCGATCGGGCCAGCAGCACCTGCGGGACCTCGCTCGCCGGGAGAGCCCTGGATGAAAGAATGAGAAGGAGAGTTGGTGGATGTTCAGTAATGAGACAAAAGCAAAGCAAAACAAGGTCAGCAGGAACAGGTTTTGCTAACTTCAGGTCCAGGGATACCCTGCTGGATGCTTGCAGGCCCAGCACCCTTTTTCCTCTTGTACTGGGGTTAGCTGGCTCACTAATTTGAGGAAATCACCTTTTTAGAGATGGACGAGCTTCCCCAAGGTCCTTCTCAGATCAACTCAGAAAACCTCTGAAACTCCTTCCTCCACAAAATTGGGATTCCCCCCACGAACCAATCTAAGGGCTTTGGGGAGAGGGAATGCCTCCGCCAGCCCTCAGGAGCTTGTCTGTTTGCTATCACCCTGAAAAAGGGATGCCCTGACCTCTTTCCTTCCCCTTCATCACCCCCACATGCCAAGCAATGCAGCATCACAGGGCGCAAGGGGTGATGGGAGATGTCGTTCTTCCAAGGGCTCCCGCACAGTCTCTACCCAAGTCTGGCTCAGGAGGGCTTTGACGGCTTCTGCACTCCTTTTGCAGGTTCCAACACCAAAAATTCAGGGTATGCAGGTCCTAACTACTCTATGTTTACGACTCTGACTTTGAGTGGCAGCCAGGACTCAAATCAGAGGAAAAAAGGATCCATGATGCAGTGCATCACTGGCTGGAGAAGAACGACTCAGTTTGCAGTGAGGGAGCTGGAAGTGGCTGCAGGAAGATTTTGCTTCCCACGATGTGAAGATGAGGTTATTTTCTTCTGCTGTCACCTCCAGCCATAAAGGTGTTTTGTTTTTTTTGCAAGAATACAAAATCCTTCAAAAAAATTATCCATCTCAGCAGTGAGGTAGGTCTCTGCTAGGAATGTCAGAGGATTTCAATGGAACAGGAGTGGAAATTGCTGAGGTTCATTCATCCCAAATCCAGAATGGAAATCAATCCAGCAAATATGATTAGTTTCCACTTTTGTTGTTGCTTTTAGTCCACGTATGT
Organism: Rhineura floridana; assembly: GCF_030035675.1. Lineage (NCBI taxonomy): Eukaryota > Metazoa > Chordata > Lepidosauria > Squamata > Rhineuridae > Rhineura > Rhineura floridana. The sequence continues at coordinate 21,151,620 of NC_084499.1, read as the reverse complement.
TACATAAATAACAACATCCCCCCTGCATTTGCACTGAAATGAAGAGGGTAGAGTGATATGACAACATAATTTATGCAATTAATTACACTAATTACGTAAATTCTGTAAGTTGTGTAATTTCACCACAGCGGACAGTGAGACAATTAATGTAGTTTTTGCAGGAAGTTAAACTGCAGAGAAATGGAAACAGTGCAGCATGTGACAATTACAGGGCGGAATGGAAAAAGTTGCTTTCTTATGGCCCTAGTCTCTGCCTTTGGTCTTTATTCCATATTATTTTCAGACCTATCTTTCGTTATTGTTTTTTGCACTGTTTTCAGAACTATTTGTAGTTGTTTTTGTGGTATGTCTGCAAATCATCTCATGTAGGAAGTGATTCATAATAGCAGTGCATTTTCTGGTAAAAAAAAATGAGGGTGCCAGTACTCACAGCTTGATAAAAGTGTCATGGGAGCCAGCGCAAACTGGTTGCCATGGAGAGCAAAAAAAGACGTGCCGGTACTCCATACCAGTGAGTACTGTCACACACAAAAGTACCCTGCATAATATTAATAAAATAAAATAAACAGTGTTGACATAAGACACTTTTGTTTCTGTCTCCTAATGAGACAGTAACATGCTAGCTCTCAGCTGAGAGTAGAATCCCACATCTTCCGTAGAACAAAGGCAGATTTTCTCCCAAAGAATTCTGGGGCCAGACGCTGGATGCCTCCCAGTTTTGGGTGTAACTATTTGCTAGAAATAGAAAACTAGAAAGAAACATCCAGATCCTGCACAACTTTTCCAGTTTGCCATCTGGGTGTGAAGATTCTAGGTATGATCACTACCACCACCTTCCACATATATATCTCAAGGCGATGTACAAAACATTACGGAAACAACTAAAAACAGTTTTAAACAGTGGGGGCTGGTGGCTCCGTGTCAGTGGGGCAGTGGAATCCGTACCGGGTTTTAGTCTGAACTTTCAAGGAGTTGTCCAAGGTGCTGCAGCAAAGTTTGGACTGCAACCCAGAGTGGATTCCACTGCCCCACTGACGTGGAGCCACTAGCCACGACTGGTTTAAAACAACACAAAAAACTACAGAATATGAATTTTGAAAGGCAATAGAAAATAAAATCCCACGGCAGAGTCCTATTCATCTGGCTGGCAAAGCTCATGGGGACAAAAACGTCTTCAGTTGTTCCCAGAAAGTGCAGATAGTGTGCACCTGCCTTATCTAAGCAGGGATGCTGTTTCATAGAACTGGGGCAGCCACTGCGAAAGCCCTGCTCTGAGTTACAGTGGAGCAGGCTTCTGATATTTTAGAGGATTTAAGGAGAATGCAGTGATCCTTCTGGGTATATGAGGGATAAAGCAGTCTCCCACACAGCCTGGTCCTGAGCTGCACAGGGCCTTATATGTGAATGCCACAACCTTGGACGTGGCCCGGGGGCAGACTGGCAGTCACTGCAAATCCCACAAGCAAGGTGTTATATGCTGGGCAGAGTTTGCCCCCACAAGCAACCTAGCAGTGATCGTTGGCAAAGGCTGTGTACTTACCGCTGGGCCTGGGGGCCCGGGGGGTCCTTCATTGCCCTTCAGTCCGACAGGTCCCTGAAAGACAAGATGACAGGAGGGAAAGGAAGAAAGGTCATCCCAATGGAAAGGGAGTCAAAGGCACAGAGAGATGCTTCCAGTGCCAGACCTTCAACTTACAATTGGGCCAGGGAGGCCTCTGTCTCCGGGGAACCCTCTTAAACCAGGTGGGCCGTCTTTCCCAGGAAGACCAGTGGGACCCGGGTCACCCTGCAAGGAAAGGTTCGAGACTCGGGATCTTGGAAGAAGAAACTTCAGACGCTTGTGCTTTTTTGCGTAAGCTTTTTTCCCCCCAATTTATTTCCAGCTCACTTTTTAACCCACGGCTTCAAAGCAGAAATAGCACAAACGTGACAGTGTAAATCTTAAGCATTAACGTTTTCAAAATGACTTTTAAAAAGCAACTTAAATCAGGAAGCAGCATTTTGAAAACAGCAATTCCTATCCCACTTGCAAAGTCATTTATTTTGAAAAAGGGTTCTTTTTTTCTTTTTCTTTTAAAAGGGGGGAACCAATCAAATGGATCTAGCATGTTTCTGAAGGAATTTCTCAACTGGGAGACATCATAAAGAACCCCTTATTGCCCAGACAGGCCAATCTCACCCAAGCTTCGCCCTCCGGCATCTCCAGCTAGGACTGGAATTGTCCTCTGTCTGAAACTCCAGAGAGCTGCTGCCAGTCAGTGTGAACAGCACTCAGCTAGACAGACTGACGGTTTGACTCTGTACGAGGCAGCTTCCAATGGACCTCGCAAAGAGATCTAACCATGGGCCGTCTATTTCACGTGAAGGGAAGGGAGAACCTCTTTGACGACTTTCTGCCGAGTTGTGCCGCTGAGTCTCGGCCTTGAATTCATCAGAAAGGGTGGCCAAGTTCATTAAAATCCGGTGTGATTAACCAAGCTCTCATCCACTCCAGGAGCTTGGATGCCTTTCCCTGAGCTGCAACAGGTGCTGGGATCCCAAACTGAGAGCCCATCAAGAGAGGCCTACCTTGGTTCCTTCCTTTCCAGCCAGCCCTGGGAGTCCTTGTTCGCCCGGAGGCCCAGGCGGTCCTGGGTGCCCACGCTCACCCATGGGACCCGTCTCTCCAGTAGGACCCTGCACGAAGAGGAGGAAGTGTAATTAAGTGCAGAGAAGGAGACTCTCCCTTTCTGTACAGTACTGAAAGCAAAAACAACATAGGTGAAATACTGGAGAAGAAGAGAGGGACCTTGATTTAAGAGAGCGGTGCATCAAGCTCTGCGGCTTAGCGGGATGAAGCAAAATCACATGTGAATGTAGGTAAAACACTGGCCTACCTTAAAGGGTTGTTGTAAGGACTTCAAGACTTATTTATAAAGATACCTTTCTCTCAGTCTGCATCTGGACTGGAATAGTTTTTAGAGGTGTTTTGTCACTGAGATGTTTTTTAAAAGACGTTTTGTTTTTAAGATTTTGGTTTTTTAGATGTTCTTAAGATGTTCCTAAAGATGTTTTGTTGCTTGCTATCTGCTGCCCTGGGCTCCTTTGAAAGGAATGCCTCTGACTCTGTTATGCCACCCTCAATTCTCCAAGAAGAAAAAACCAAACAAGATCAACACCATACATGTAAAGCACATTTATACCACTTCCACAGTCATGGCCCCCCTCCAAGAATCCTGGGAACTATAGTGTACCCGTCACAGAGCTACAATTCCCAACACCCTTAAACTACTTCTTCGATGCCCCAAATGCCACTGCATCATCCAAGTGGGGGCAAACAGTTGCTGAAAGCTCCTTTCAGGTGTGTGGAGCATGCATGTGCCCTTGGTAACTCACTAAAGCGCATCCGAAACCCTCTCAGAGCAAAAGGCACCTCATAAATGTCAAGCTTTTATGACTATGCATTTTGGCTGGGAAATGCCCTCATCCCTTTATTGGACATAAAGAGCAGATTAACTTTGCAACTACATGGCAATTATTGATCTGTACATGGGGACTAATGTCACCCACAGAGCCATTATCCTCAAATGCTTGTTCTTGAAGTGGCTACAAAGGGAAAATATTGCAGAGCAGCTATTACATCTGGCAATATATATATATATCGATCTTGTTGCAATGAGCCAAAGTCTTTTTTTTAAAAAAAGCATCTCAACATTATCCATTTCTTTCCAGTAATCAGGGAACAAAATGGAAGGGAAGCCCAGGGAAGTTCCCTGTGAGAAAGCAATGCATAATGCTGAGGGCCCCCAAAGGACGTGGATGGGGAAGACTCCAGGGGGCTCGGGATGAAGCAAGAGATATGAGGGGGGTCAGCAGGAGTTCCTCAGTAAGGCTCCATAAGAGAAACAGAAAAAGTGGGTGCGTGGGAGTCCAATAATATATCATTACAAATATGCAACTCGGGGTCACTGGAGGCTGTCAAGATCAGAGGTGGCCAACATGGTGGCCTCCAGATGTTGTTGCACTCCAACTCACATCAGCCCAAGCCAGGGATGGGAGCTGGAGTCCAGCACTATGGACGGCACCACATTAGCTAGTCCTGGTCATGATCAGCTGGAATTTGCCCCAGAGCATTCTGGTTACTTAGGATAAGCAACTCAACTCTGCAAAGCATGGAGAGGAAGAAGAGGTGGGAATGTCCTTTCCAGGCCCCAGTTCAGTCCATTGGCTCTTCTAGACCTGGCCTGGGGCATGCAGGGAAAGAGGGAGGAAGAAAGAGCTGAAGCAACTAAGCAGGTCAGGACCCTGGACAGCTCCAAGTGCACCCTGTTGGCTGAGATTTGTCAGCCAAGGTGTTGTCTCAGCCAAGAGGTGAGGGCTGCCTGAGGCCTTATGTAGGCTGGCAATGCCTACATTACAGTTGGCCCCACCTCCTTGAGGAGCTGGCTGTGCTGACTGAAAGGGCCCTTGTCCAGTATTTCAAGTGCTGCCTTTGATACCGAGGAAGGGATATTATTGAGGGCTTGTCCTTCAGGTCTGAGGAAGATGGGCCAGAGGAGAGAGGTTGAGTGGATGGCCAGCCAGATGGGCGACTAAGAAATCCAATAAATAAATAAATAAATGTGAGCAGCCTTGAGTTGTATCCAAAAACATTTCACTCAGAGAAGACCCACTGAAATTAATGGACCTACGTTATTCATGACAGTTAATTTCAATGGGTTTGCTCTGAGTAGAACAAACCTCAAACAACAACCCATAATAGTGTGAGGGGCCAGGATGGGACGGGGACAGGAGAGATATGACCGCTTTCAGGACAGCCAGATTTTGGCCTTGCTAGTGTGATTCTCTAACGTTCTCCCTCCCTGCCTGCCCTTTCACCTGACATCCGCCCACACCCTCATTCCAATCTTGCCTTCTGGTTGAACTTTCCGTGGATTTGACCCACCAGTTCCAGCTCAAATTCTGCTGCTCAATATATATATAGTTATATATACTACATAGCATATATCGTGAGAGCCAGTGTGGTTAGAATGTCGGACTGGGACCTGGGAGACCAGGGTTCAAATCCCCACTCGGCCATGAAGCTCCCTGGGTGACCTTGGGGGCCAATCACTGTCTCTCAGCCTAACCTACCTCACAGGGTTGTTGCAAGGATAAAATTGGAAGGGGGAGAACCACCTTGAGCTCTTTGGAGGAAAGAGGCAGGATATAAATGTAACAATAACATAAATAAATATCTCTTTGAGAGTGATGCTTCCCGCACCACTGTCTTCTTGTATTTTTAACACTATATATTTTAAGGCAATGTATTTTGATATAATTTATACTTCTTTTCAAAAAATAAATTTATTTTATAGGCACAAATAAACACAATATAAACAATAAAAAAGTTGTACGGTATCAGAAGGGAGTTTACAGTTAGGGCCCCATCCACACTATCCATTTAAAGCACTATCACACCACTTTAGACAGTTATGCCTGTTTCCCCCAAAGAATCCTGGGAAGTGTAGTGTGTTAAAGATGCTGAGGGTTGTTAGGAGACCCCCATTCCCCTCACAGAAATACAATTCCCCAGAGTTCTCTGGGCTGACTGTTAAACTACTTGGGGAACTGGAGCTCTGTGAGGCAAATAGGGGTCTCCTAACCACTCTCAAACAAACTACACTTCCCAGGATTCTTTGGGGGGGGAAGCTGTGACTGTTTAGTGTGGAATAATACTGCTTGCAGTGTAGAGTACAAATGGGGCCCAAGTTGCAATTGTATTACACAGGATGGATCAAAACCTTTTTCTCTTGTGCGTTTCAAGACTATAAAAGTCCTTTTATATGTGGATATCCTGCCTTAAGATCAGTATGATTTTTTAATAGTTCTGTGACCTATTCTGGGGTGCCTTAGAGACTGAAGGGCGTGGCGTTAAATAGTGCAAGCGAATGAATGAACGTCCCCATGCATAACATCTTTTTGGGTCTGACCTTTCAGCTTCCTATATCCTCAGGCCAGCTGCCAAGGAGCTGCCTCTCACAAAGGGAAAACAAACAGCAAGCAACTTCTCGTTGAGGCCATTAACAATGCCTTGGCAATGCCACTGTTGCTGAAGATTACACTAATTACGTTTCAGCATCTCCAAACATAATTACCAGCCAGTCGACTTTTACACCCCAGAAAGCAGACACAAACATGCCAGGCGACCTAGTGCCACAGAATTTAATCTGCCATTAATCCGATGGAGTCTACTAATTGCTAGATAATTGGATAGTTGGCAGCTTTCCCATGCAGTTGGAAAAAGGAAGTTGGCAAGAGGGCCTGGGTGGTTTTTGTGATGTGTGTGCCTCTGTGCCTCTGCGCCTCTGCGCTTACCTGAGGACCGACAACTCCTGGAGGCCCGGGGGGACCCGTCTTGCCTTGGAAACCCTGTTTGATAAAAATAAGAAATGGTCATTTAAAAGAACAATGGATAAAAAAAACCAGTCAATCAATCAATCAATCACAAACCTTTTATCCTACAACAAAATAATCCAGCTGCCTTTGACGAACTCTTTCTTCCCCCCCTTTTATTTTGATTCATATTCTTTGATTTCATTATTTTAACACTGCAATTCATTAAGATCCAACTCGAACAAATTAAATTTAAAATTTAAAAGAGAAAGGAAAAGAAAAAGAAAAGAATAAACAGAGCTAAGCTAAATTAATTTGCAAATTACAATCAGGAGCAGGGAAGAACGTAATTCCATGTACATAATAAAAATAGTTTTTTTCTGGTGTTATTCATTTAGAACACTACAGGTGTGCTAACCGCTGGCTTGGGGCTGATGGGAGTTGCAGTCCAAAATATCTGGAGGGCGCCAGCTCTTTTGGGGGGGAGGGGAAGGTTGATTTATACAATAAGACTCAGATTATCGTTCTCTGGTAAGAAAAAGGGAATTGCAAGAATATAAGAAAAGCCACAGAAGGCCCACTGAGTCCAACATCCTCTTCTCACAGTGGCCAACCACATGCCCTAATGGGAAGCAGACAGACAGGACCCGTGTGATTGTGTTGACCTAAATCCTGTTCGCAAGCATTCCCAAAGGACATCTGATGAAAAAATGGTGGCCACCGCCAACCGGAAGACTGCTGCTGCTGCTGCTATGGTCTACATTCTCTCCCCCCTGTACATTTTACTGTCCACTGAAAATTGCTGAAATGTCCCATCAAACGTCCCATGTTGTAACAACAACAACAACAAAAGCAGGGTGCCAGATAGGGGGCAAGAGAACACAGGCCAGCCATAGTGTCCACCATTGGTTTTCAAGGAATGTCCAGGGGAACCCTTAGAAGCTCAACTGTGGCTTCTCAGAAGAAAAAGATCAGCAATGGCAGACGAGGCCACAAAAAGATATCTGGACTGACATCATTGGTCTTCCAACAGCACATCCCCAGGAGAAAGCTGGTTGTGTTGAAGGAGGAGCTCTCAGTTTACTCCAGCCTGGACAGCCACCTGTCGGGTATGCTTTAGTTCCTGCACTGAGCAGGGGGTTGGACTCAATGGCCTTACAGGCCCCTTCCAACTCTTCTATGATTCTGTCCCCCAGAATCCTCTGCAGACACACTGAGAGAAGAGGCACAAGCCAGGCAGAATGGTGGCGATCTCCGTGTACTTACAGTTTCGCCTCTCTGCCCAGGGTGTCCTGGCAACCCATCTTTTCCTGGTGGGCCCTAGAGAAGGAACAGAGAACCGTCAGCAGAACTGTACACATGTCCAGCATGGTCTTCCCCACACAGAAGGCGCAGACCTCTGTGCCTGTGGGCTCTCTTGCAGGAGGTTCCTTTTTATAAAGCGAGAGCTCTGTTTTGGCTCAGTAGGTGCGTCTCCCTTTCGCATATTTACCGGAGGTCCTTTTGGTCCGGGGAAGCCAGTCGGTCCTTGAGGTCCTGGAGGACCCTTAGAGACAAGAACACACAAGAAGATTAGTGCCGAGGGCTGTCAAAATGAGCAGAAATTTAGCCCTCCTTTCCCTGATGAAAAGCCGATGTTATCTCTCATCTAAGCTCCTATCCTGGCTGGTTTCATCTTACCCTTTCGCCTGGAGGGCCCGGGGGCCCATCACCGCCAGAGGTGCCCTTTTAAGGGAGAAAAGAAAAGAACATTAAAGTGATTAGACGGCCAAGGCTACAAGGGCGTAAACAACCTCCCCACATAGACCTGGGAGAGGGCTTTCCATTGTTCCTTGGGCTGTTTTCTTCCTTGGGTGGGCTTAGGGTTACTAAATTCATATATCCCCTTCCATGACACACACGAAAAAAGAGGTCACCATTGCAGATTGAGGACAGGGCTCCACTCAGAACTGAGTTAGGAACACATGAATGTAGGAAGCTGCCCTGAGCAGACCCCTGGGTCCATCTAGCTCAGTATTGTCTACACTGACTGGCAGCAGTGGCTCTCCAGGGTTTCAGGCAGGGAGTCTTCCCAGCCCTACTTGGAGATGGCAGGGGGGATTGAGCCTGGGACCTTCTGCACGCAAAGCAGATGCTCTACCCACTGAGCGACAGAGCCTCCCCCGAGGATATTTATTTATTTATTTATTACATTTATATACTGCCCCATAGCCGACGGTCTCTGGGCAGTTTACAGCAATTAAACAATATGGTTTCTGGAATGCCTCTTCAAATTACCTTGGGCCCTGGTTTGCCGGTGATACCTCTCTGGCCACGTTCTCCTCTGGGACCCTTGAGAAGAAAGGAAGACATTACTGCGTGGCCTGTTTGAGGATGCAAAACAAGTGTGGCCTGAAGGCCAGTTCTCGAGAGACAGACAAACAGGAAAAGTCAATGTATCTTACTGTTGGGCCCCGCTGTCCTCTCGGCCCAGGTTTGCCAGGAGTACCCTAGAACCAGAAAGAGACCTTGGATCAGTTTCTTGGGCAATCCGATTTTTATGTATCATTATTTATCATTATCACTTATTGTTTATCCATCTCCTTCCGCGCACGTCTCAAGGTGATGCCCAACATGCCACAGAAACAGTTAGAACACGGTTAAACACGACACAGAAAATAACAGCAGATAAATCTAAAAATACAGAACAGACACCCATGGTGGCAAAGAACCATTCATCCATCTCGGGAAAGCCCGTCATAACAAAAATGCCTTCATTTGTTTCCAGAAAGTGCAGATTGTGGGCGACTGTTGCAGCTCAGTGGGAGACATTTACAACCCAGCTGATGCTGTCCCATTCCAAGGGTAATGGCATATTAAAGAACCAACCCCATAAAACCAGGGGGCAGCCAAGGTAGCATCTTCCAGATGTAGTTGGACTCCAACCCTAGGCAGCACAGCTAATGGCTAGAGAAGATGGGAACTGGAAAATCCAATGAGATTTGGCCCTGGGATAAAATAGCCAATAGACATATAAAGCTGAAACGTAGGAATGCGATCTAACCACCGTCTACGGCTCGGATTCATGTGTTTATGATTCTGACAGATGTTTAGGAGATTGTGATTAAAATGGGGAAGGACAGCTGGGTCCCAAATATGCCACCATTGTCAACCTCCATCACTGAGTTCTCAGTGTTCTGCAATCCAGTCTGAGCAACTGGAATGTTAGTGAGCATTCTGCTCCATCACATCAGTTCGGCCAACGGGTACAGAGGATCACTATGAACAGAATGCCAGTGGCTGTTTTATAGCCTGTTGACTTGGCGGTGGTTGTGCTTGCTCGGCCCTTTTGCTGCTAGATTTCCTTGCTGCATGGTTTGGTGATCTCCATGACTCAACAGGGGACAGCGAGTGACATTTCTTGCTCATCATATGATGGCTTCCTTCCTCCTTCACTGCTTCCTGTGTACCCAAACAATTTGGTGGCAGGAACAGCGGCCAAAAACCTCTCCATATGGTGGGTGGAAATGGGAGAGGATTTCTGTCTCCCAATCAAGAGATGAAAATTGTGCACTAGAAAAATAAGAGCAGCCAGGGATGGCAGCTGGTGCGGGGAGGGAAGTTATACTAGACCTCCTCCTGTTCTCAAGTTATGTAAACTAAATTTAGATGGCACAATATTAACATGTTGAAAAGCAATTTATATCTCCTGCACTCCCATCAAGTGTGCCCGTTAGAAGTAATTTGAATTTAAATGAGAGTTTAAAAGGAAATTGAACACCACCCCGGCTCTCTTGTTGTAATGTGGACACTGCTGAAGAGGAACAGGCAAGCCCGGCCCCCTCTCCGATCCCTTCAGACATTTGCTCTCAGAATTATGTAGCCGGGGTTTGCTTTGCAGCTGATGAGCCTCACTGGCCAGTTAACCGAACCCTTCGGTACTCTCTAATGGCAAGAGATGCTTGTCATGAACTCAGGGGAAGAGGCTAACGAGTCAGAGGACATATTTGAGTAGGAGGAGAATTTGTTCTCTGAAATGTGCCCTCTGAACCAGCCTGTGATGTCCCTGCTTTCTTAAAAGCTCCAGCACCAGAGGAAGGTTTGATGCCAATGCCTCTCCAGCCTGAAGAGGCCACAATAACCTCTGCAGACTCCAGGGACCCCAGCTCGGAGGCCGGAGTAGAAGCGCAGCCAGCCTCCCCTGTGCTGTTGGAATCCACACCTCCTAAAACAGGGCGGGCCCCTTTGGAAATAGAGGCTCCACCCATTGGGGCAGGGCTGCCTGCTCAAATGGAAGGGAGCAAAATTCATCCCTGACTTGTCTGGTTTCCAGCCCTACCTTTGGGGAAAGTGAGGCGGCTGCCCTTGGGTGGCAGATGCAGGCGGTAGTGCTATGTTGGTGAACAGCACTTTGTGCACTGCACAGCCCGCCCTGGGTCCCTAAGCTACCTTGCGCTGCTCAGGTGCGGTGAAGGATGCTGTCCCCATGACCAGTGCTGAAGTTAGATGCAAACTGCCACTCTGGTAAGTTTCAGAGTGTGGAATAGGGGTACAATTTTTGTCCAGGATATATATTGGGCCACTCCTCGGCCCCTGAGATGGCACAATATTAACATATTGGGGTTGAGGCAAGCTAGGGGACTCGACATTAATCATTGAGAGGAAGAAGAGTGAGATTAGAAAATCAGGTAGTAAAAGCGACCCTCAAGTCAGCAGCCGGACCCCACGCAGAGACCCTTGAGTCTGCCCCTGCTCCTAAGTGAAGGGAAACCCCAATCTATGCTGCCCATTCACAATTTCTATGAATGCATAATATTTGGGGAGCATAATATTTGGGGAACATCATCATCATCATCATTAGTTTTAGTAGTATTAGTTTTATTTAATTAGTCAATCTACGGGGGGAAATCCTATAACACAATTCAAACAAATAAATAATTAAAATCAATAATAGTGAACTAAAAGCGATCATCACTAAAATAACAAGCATAAAGAATACCCTCCCCCACGCCTGACACAAGATTATCACCAAAATCTTATTTAAAACAGACTACTCAGATTCCTGGAAAAATAAGAACATTTTCACTTGGCGCCAAAAGGTGTCCAAGTTGGTACCAGGTGAACCTACCTGGGGAGGGGATTTCACAAAAGAGGGAGCAGGGAAGAGAGAGAGACTGCCACTGAAAAGGCCCATTTTCTCACCCCCCCCCCGAATGTTGATCAGGGGTAGGAGAACATTATTCATTTATTGACTGGTTGATTTAATTTCTATTTATGAATCACTTCCCATAAAACATCTCAAAGCTATTTTGCAATAACAACAGCAGAAATAAAACACGATTACACATGGAGAAGATCCTCTGATTATGATCTCAGGGTCTGGAGGATCTCACATGGGGAGAGAGTGGTCTGTGAGCCATTGGGATCCTGAGCTGTGCAAGGCTTTACAGGTCAAAACCAAGGGTTGTATCCAGCTAGGTTTTATTCAGAGTTAACCAACTGAAATTAATGAATCTCAGTGATTCATGTACATTGATTTCAATGGGTTTCCTCTGAGTTGGACTAGCATTGGATACAACCCAAGCACCTGAAATGAATTAGCAGCCAGTGCAGCTGGGCAAAAATAAAATAAAAAATAGCAGTATTATAAACTGGATTTGTGAATCATATGTGTGTGAGGGTGCAGACAAACTTCAAACTATAATCCTGCCTTTGGCATGAGAAATATGCATTAGAGAAAAAAATGGGTTTTTTCAGAACAGGACAAAGAGCCGCAGCCAGTGAGGAGTCAACCATTGCAGGGAAACAATTGCAGGCTTACCCTTCCTCCTTTCTCTCCATTTGCCCCTGGAAACCCTGGAAATCCAATGGAGCCCTGAATTTAAAAAAAGAGAGAGTGCAGAAAGACAGTGAAAACCTTCTGCAAAATTATCCATGTCTTTTACTCCATGTCCTTTACGCTTGCAAGCAGATTTGGAGGCAGCTCAGTCCCACCATTCCACTTTGTACAGCCATGTCACTGCCATCTTTTAATCTGCATTGACTAAATTGGGCCTTGTCTATCTGTTTGCACCCCCTTTTGATGCAGTTTCCCCCAGCATTCCTCCCGCCCACCTCCTGTCCTGAATATTGCCTCCATCCCTCTTCAAGCGACACTAAGTGCCAACCCTGGGCAAGCAACTTATCTCCTTTGGAATTAAATGCAATTCTCCACATTTCTGCACCAATTTATGTTTGTGTGTATTTTAAATCCTCATGACAACTCATTATCATTTTACTGCAAATTCCTCACAATAAAAACATTTTGAATGCAGTTTTGTCCATGCATCCTTTTTGCTGGCACTTTTCCTCAGCATAAAGCATTTGTGAATGTTATCTTCACTAATATATTCATTTTTATGCATGCTCTTCTTGAATATATGCATTCTTGCAAACACTGGTTAACTGGAGAATTGCATCTTGAAATTCGGACAAGTGCGCATTTTGAATGCTGGCAGTGCTTTGGTTTATGTATTGTTTCAGAAATGGCAAATCAGGTTGGCTCATCTTTATATGATCATTCTCTTGTTGTTGGTGGTGGTGCCTTATATTGTATTGGTGTACACTGCCATGTTATGTTGTATGCATTGGCAGTATACACTTTTATACATAAATACAGCAAGTAAAAATAAATGTGAACTGAATTTAATCTCTCCACCATCACTGCCCAGGGCCCAGAATGCCCCCCTCTCTGCTTTTTTCCAATGGGGGTCGAGCCTTTCCACACGTTCCAAGTGCTTCTAGCGCCCAGTGCATGCTCACCGGGGAAATTATGCTATCCCACTTCAAGCTGCCTTTTCCTACTGGGATATATAGTCCCAGTGCAATCCCCAGTGGGGAGAAAAGATACACTGTTGGTGTGGGCGTGCACAAACCCACCTCTCAGGAGCACTGTTCTTTAGAAGAGGATTAGACAGATTCATGAAGGCTGTCAATGACTACTTGCCATGCTGTCGATATTCTGCTGCCACTATCAGAGGCAGTAAATGCCTCTAAATGCCAGTTGGTGGGAATGGCAGGTGGGGAGAGTTGCTGTTGCATTCAGGTCCTGCTTGCTGGCTTCCCATTGGGACATCTGGTCAGCCACTGTGAGAACAGGATGTGGGAGTAGATGGGCCCCCTTTGGCCTGATCCACTTCTCTATCTGTCTTCCCCTTGCTCAAAGGTAGCCTTTCAGGGGAGCTCACAGGACAGGGTGCAAGCTCATCTCAGTCCTGCTCACAACCATCCAACCACATTTGTAAGCCAGCCTGGGGTGAACAGAGCCAAGAGTGGATGCCTAACCAAGGTCTGCTAACTGTTGATCCTCGTGAGCACACTAAATTTTAGCAGAGCACAAACTGCGAAAGAGGACGCACTTCTGAGTTAGAGAGGGGTGGGGCCCCAAAGAAAGAAAGGAAAGAGCAACAAAAAAGTGAAATTGCCTGAGCAGACACTTCATAGGAGATGAGCAGCCTGTGAGCTAAAAGATGCACATAAAGAAATGCAAATTTGGAGAGGTGGCTGAGGAAATGAAATAAATGCATGGGCAGGGAAGGAGCTTTTTTTGGTTAATTACATCTCCAGCGTCAAACAAGCCTGTTTTCCCGACCATTAAACATGAATAATAAAACATCATTCTATTTTAAAAAAAAAAATACAGTAAAAGAAACACAGCAACATTAACAACAACAAAAAACCCACCGGGTCTCTGGGGTGTGATAAAGCACACACGCAGAGAGACACTCGAGAGATTATAACGGAGGCACCGGAAACGTCTCCTCGTTATTTCCATCCAAAGCCAAAAATGTTTGGACATGGATTCAAAAGGAAAGTGGGCGTGGTGGCAGTGCCACTTTTTATCCTGGAATCGCTTTTACATTAAGGTGGCACCATCTCATTAGCAATCTCCTTAATTAATTATCGAGTGGCTTGAAATGAGAATAATGTGGGAGCCTGGATTTTGCATTCTTCTTCTCAAGATTGCTCAAAGTGGAAGCGCATGGAGAGGCGGTTGATGCCGGCATCAAATGCTTTCCTTCCGGCGGCTACAACGGCATCCCCCGCAATGCTTTGATTTCTTTGCCCCTGCCGCTCCCTGTATCTCTCATGTATATGATTGGCACCTGAAGTTGCATCTCTGCTTAATAATTTAAGGTTGATGAAGCAGCTTGAATACCAGAAGTCTGTGCCTTGGAGGGGCATTTATTATGATTGCAAATTTTCCTAGAAATTTGAAAAGATTTGCAGGCTCTAAAGATCCATTTGTTTAAAATTGCTTTCTTTCCCAAAGAACAAAGAAAGAAAGGAGTTGATTGTCCTGCTGTAAGGTATAGTGCTGCAATTGTTTTAAATTATTTTATTTGATCATTGTAGTGACCAGGCTGATTGTTGCTGTAATCAGAGGTATTGCTTGTTCTTCGATGGACAAATCTGTCATTTTCAGCTTCTGTTTCCAACCTTAAGTTCATTTTGCCAATTTTCCACCTGACCTTTTGAATTTTGTGTTTTTTCCCCAAAGTCCTCACAATTTCCCCCCGTATTTTAGTGTACAGTAGGGCCCTGCTTTACAGCGCTTCACTTTAAAGCGTTCCGCTAATACAGCGGTTGTCAATTGCAGAAAGGCCCGGCTCCGATGGCCCTTGTTCCGCTTTTACGGCGGTTTTTGCTTGTCACGTGCCATTTTCGCGTGACACGCACCATTATCTTCAATGAGTTCTGCTTTACAGCAATTTTTGCTTTACGTTCCGGACCCCCGCTGTATGAGTGGGGCCCTACTGTATATTTCTTCTAATATACGCATTTTGGCAAGCTTCCCCCCCCTTAAAATGCATTTCTGTATATTATTTAATATATGCATCTTTTAGGCACATATTTCCCTCATATATGCATTTCTGTAGACATTTTTGGGTTGGAGAACCGCATTGCAAAACTGAAGGTGTGAATTTGGAAAGATAGCTTTCTTTCAGCTTGCGTACTATTGATTTAGGTAGTGCAAATCAGGAAAGCTTCCATTGAAATGAGAACAGAAACAAAATTCTCCCTACATATTTTGTTGTTATAGTATCATGTGACTATAACTGATTACTGATCACATATCCTAATCCCATTATGTCAAGAGATCCCCAGCTCCTCCTGGAGTCCCTGTTAGATTCCTGGCCCCTGAGGTTTGACACCATTACTGGTTGAAATGAGAGCATCTCTCAAACACATATTTCCTCAGAAATAAAACAAATTTACCTTGGGCCCTAGTCTCCCAGGGTACCCTGGCAACCCAGGAACGCCAAGCTTTCCCTGTAAAAATAAAACAATATTTTTTCATTTTAGAAAAACAAAGAAAACAGATTTTATTTTTGGAATCCTACACGTAAACTAGCTCTGGGATTTGCCTTCATTTTTACAACGGTTTTTAAAACAAACAAAACCAGAGCTTTATTCAACATGAGTCCTACGCAGAGTACACCCACAGGATTGTGTCAAATACTCCTGCACAGAGTATACCCACTGAAATTAATGAACCTAAATTAGTTATGTTCATAAACTTCCATGGGTCTACTCTGAGTAGCAGCAGCACTGCATACCACCCCAACCCATTAAAATTAACTAACCTGACTGACTTAGGTTCGTTAGTTTCATTTGGTCTGCTCTGAGTAAAATTTACACCATACATTTAAACCGCTAATATTTAAACAGTCATGCCTTCCTCCAAAAAGTACTGGGAAATGTAGTTTTTGAAGGGTGCTGAGAGTTGTTAGGGGATTCCTAGTCTGCTCACAGAGCTACAGTTTTCAGAGTGAGTTAACAGCTAATCCGTCTTCCCAGGGAACTCTGGGAATTGTAGCCCTATGAGCAGAATAGGGGTCTCCTTTCAGCACCTTTCACAAACTACAGTTCCCACGATCCTATGGGGGTAGTCAGAACTGTTTAAAGTGGAATAACCGTAGTTTAAATGTATGGTGTGAATGTGGTCTTACTTGCATACAACCCCAAACTGGTGCGTATGTGTGGAGAAAGAGGAATCTCTAAATTTGTGCCATGCTCCAGAACTGAGACTAGGCGAGCTTTCAATGAGAGAACAGACAGCCCTTTGTCTACCAGCAGAAGGCTTTATGATTCCAAGGTAACTTGGAATCCAAGAAATGATACCATACTGGTAATAGACTTCGATCCACCACTGGCCTCCTGAATCATGAGAGTCCTACTCAGAAAAAAAATTACAGAAATTTTGAAAGAAGATTGTTATCTTCCTTCAAGATAACCACAAAATCCTCCCTGGGAAATTTTGCTGATCCTACTGGAATTAGTTCAATAGGATTAGCAAAATTTCCCAGGGAGGATTTTGTATCTCTCTGATCAATAGAACGCTGGACTGGGACAGACAAAGAGGAATAAAATCCTAAATTCTGACTGTTCTAAAGCCCAGCAGGGCTCCTTGCATGCTCTTTGGCAGAGGTCCCCAAACTGTGGTCCACCATTGATCCGGGAGCTTCAACCAGGAGGTCCGCAGCATGTCTCTGAAGAGGGGGGGGAGGGGGCTGTGGCTATCAATTGTGAAGAGTGGGTGCAGCGGCCGCTCTGTTGTTCCTAGAGCCTGGCGGTCTAGCCGGAGGGTGAGTGGGATGGAGCAGAAGTGACCTTGGGACAGGGGGGAGGCGGCACTCAAAAGGAGCGGAGAGGATTAGCAGCAAAGTTGATGGGACGCTAGAATTAAGACGTGTAATCTTGATTCATGGAGATGTATTTCTTATAGGATAATTTAGTTTGGAATTCAAGTTCTAATTCAATAAAATGCAAAACATAAGAAGCAATAAACCCCAAAATTAAAAACCACACAGCGTCTAGCAGAAAAATCATGAAGTGGTCCACCCCAAGACCCTCAGCCATCTTCGAGTGGTCCATGGGGGAAAATGTTTTGGAACCATTGTCCCATGGCACCGTTCACATGTGAAGGGGTGTGTCTTACTTTTTCTCCAGCAGGGCCTAGTGGGCCAGGGTCTCCATTGGGGCCACCACGACCTTTTGGACCCTCCGGACCATCTTCGCCCCGTGGACCAGGTGGGCCAATTTCACCCTGTTAGGAATTTGACAAAGAGATAAATTTCTCAGTCCTATTTGAACCCCCCCTTGAACTCACCTTTGAGTTGCAGGACAATATTCAAGGGGGACATTGAACAGAGTTGCAAAATGGAATGCAATATTAAGGTAGCCCTGCCCAGACCTGGGATCTGAGGTCTCCTTGGAGGAGGAGCAAGGGGAGCAGGACCCCCTCCTCGAAAACCATACCCCTACCCCACTACCAGTGACACTGAAGTGTTAATGGATCCACATATCCCTGCCCTGTGAGTGGACATCCCCACTACCAATTGCCAGGGTGGTTCCTAGTCAGCTTTCAGATTCTCCTCCCCACCTCCCCCAGGATCACAGGGTCAGAGGAGACATTGAGCCAGGCAGGAACTTTGGAACTAGCTGTACATGAGGCTACTTGGGGGGACAGGGAAGCGCATGGAAGCCGCTTTCCATTATCAGTACCTGACTGAGAGTCAGGAACGGGTGAACCTTCTAGCTCTCATGCAAGCTCCCCATCAGAGCTGCTTCATTGCTGAAGCAACATCTCCCTTTTAGCTCCAACTTTCCTCACCTGGACACAAGGTCAATCTGACACATCAAAGGAATTTCTGTGACAAATGAAAAAGAATGCTAATAGGGCCAAGCTGGCAGGTGCTGTACTACAGAACTATGGGACGTACCCTAAAAAGAAAGCTTCTAGTCCTCATTGCTCTGATGAAAGGGCTGACTTAAATAGGAACATAGGAATCCGCCTACACTGAGGCAGGCCATTGGTCCGTATCCCTCAGGATTGTCTACATGGGCTGGCAGCAGTTCTCCAGGTGTGTCAGACTCAGGGGACATTCCAGGCCCTACTTGGAGATGCCGCTGGGGATTGAACCTTCTGCATGCAAAGCACGTGCTCTGTCCACTGAGCTACAGCCCTTCCCCACCTTTCACGGTGGACAACTAGAATATGTGGAAGTCATAGCAATACAATGTGCTCCCTTCCTCCCACTTTCAGGGCTTGTCCAAAGAAGGGAGGGAGAGATCGTCATTGTCTAAAGAGAAAGCACCCTCTGCCCAGAGGATCCACAGGCCTTCAGAGGAGATTCGGAAGCGTTGGCGGCTGGTGGCTCCATCTCAGTGGGGCAGTGGAATCTGTTCCGGGTTTTAGTCTGAACTTTCAAGGTCCTTGGACAGTGTCTTGAAAGTTCAGATTACAATCCAGAGTGGATTCCACCACCCCACTGACACAGAGCCGACAGCAACCACTGTTCAGAAGGATAGGGAACAGGGAGCTTCCCCAGAACATCTCTCAGAGCTCTGGAGTTTCTCGTTCTTGTTATTATGGGATAACAGCTCTAGGACTGAGCGCCAGAAGTAACCGCAGTATCATGGTGACATCAAGCAGCTTGAAGCCTTTGTTTCTGAAAGCTCACCCTGTCGCCTTTAATGCCCATGTCGCCTTTGAATCCTGGGAAGCCGTCTTCTCCCTGGATGAGGAGAAGTCATTATGCGTTATCTAGCACATGAGAGGAAATGATTGAAGCAACCCTAACCTGCCACCACCATTGAAGGATTCCTCCCTTAGAGCGTACGTTGATCACAACCCTTGCTGCATGCCTCAGATTTACCTAGGTTCTCCACAACCTACGAGTTCATAGGGCAGCATTGTTGTTTTTTCAAATATCAAGGAACTGTCCAACTTGATGTCATGGGAGCATTCTCTGCATACTCACCTACCATGTGATCCAGAGAACTAGTGCATGGATTATTTACTGAGGACAACAGCCAGCCTTGTTGGATCCCATCTCTTGACCCAAGAGTATACCTAGATTAGGTATAGCCAAGGTACCGGACTACAATTCCCACCATTCCTTACTGCTGAGCCATTCTGGCTGGGGCTGATGGGAGCTGTAATCCAAACACATCTGTGTGTGGGTGTAGGGGGCATCACATTGTTTATGCCTGACAACATAATGGAACCAATGACCTCGGAAGCTGGTTGGCTCTCTAGCGCTGGAGGCATCCAAGAGACAGCTGTCCAGTATGCCTTGAGCAGGGGGTTAGACTCAGTGGCTTTATGGGCCCCTTCCAACCCTACTGTTCCATGGTTCTCTTCTATGACCTGGAGTGGCTCACATCCGCCCACCCATGGATGTTGCCTGTAGCACAGATTTGGAAACACAGGAAGCTGCATTATTCCCAGCCAGACCATTGGCCCCTCCAGGTCAGCACTGATGACACTGGCTGGCAGCAGCTCTCCAGGGTTTCAGAGGCAGGGAGTCCCTACCAGGAGATGATGGGCATTGAACCTAGGGCCTTCTGCATGTACAGCAGATCCTCTTCTGCTGAGCGACGGCCCTTCCCCAAGAGGCTTCCGAGGCACCCCAGAGTTCTCCGGTGCACTTTGGAAAAGAAACAAAAAGAAAAGCCACTTCCCATCCCAGGAGCCCTGATTTCTCTACCACTCCCCAAAGAAGCTTTTGTCTTCTGCACAGAGGCGGGGCAGTTTTAATGGTTCACCAGGTTTGCCTTCCAGCAAGAATGAAGAGCTTGTTTCCACGGCAACCAGGTTCTGCCTGGGGCGAAGGAGCTACCCACTAGTTCTGGGCCGATAAAAACACAGCTGTGTCCCCCCTCATCTCCCTCCTCCCAGAAATAGGTTGCTATCGTCTAAGGTTCTGTCTCCTTGGAGGAAACAGGCATTCTTTGGTCTTGACAATAATACATCTCTGATCATGCCCCATGGAGAAATCTCGCCGAAGGCCCTCTGCTGTCAGTCTTCCTCCCCCCCGACCCAGTAAAAACCCAAGGGTGCCCTCTTTCTGCTCTGCCCGGAGCCAGGGCTGTCAGCTCAGCTGATATAAATACTGGGGCCGGCCACAAATTATTTTCATCGAGGCCATTTCATACCAGTCTTTTCAGAGAGAACTCAAGGACAGCGCTAATATTTCTTCCAGCCGGTGAAAGGTTTTAACTGCAGAGTTTCAATCGATAGTGTATCAAGTCCTAAAGCAAGCCTGTCAGGTACTAAAGCACAGATGCCGTAACCAAAAAACAACATTGGGGGGTTTCAGAAGGCCCCAGTAGTCGGGCGCCCTGGATATAATTGTCAGCTTTGCCGGTGATGGACTTTGGGATATGAACAAAGGGGAGGCAAGGGAGATTTAAGGCTGGAGCAAAGCTGGAATACTAGACAAACTCTGCTGCTCCTTCGGGAGAACATTGCCGTGTACCTGAAATATTCAGAAAGCCTGCTTGTCAAAGTCCCCTTTGAGCACAGTGTTTTAATTGTTGCTCCGGCTGCTGGAATCCTCCTCCACGTTACATCCCCCAGGCACCTTCTACGCTCCAGTTTCCAAAAGGTGTAAATCAGAAACTTCTATTTATGTAATTGGGTCTGTGGCCTTGTTATATACAAGGAAGATAACAAAAAAAGGTGGTTTTGCTCTGCGGACTCAAGAGGGAAATGGAAGAGAACAGCGGCACCTTAAGACCTCCAGATCCCGTAGTACGGAAAGGGAAATTCTGTGAGGATTTCACCACTTAAGGGTTGTCTCCAATGCTAGCCCTTTTCAGAGTAGACCCACTGAACTTAACGGACGTAAGTTAGCCACACCTATTCATTTCAGTGGGTCTACCCTGAGTAGGACGAGCACTGAGTACAACCTCAGCATTTAGAATTGGGCCTGGAAATGAATTAGCAACCAGTGCAGCTGAACCACATATAAAATGATTGTGACCTGGATTTGTGCACAAGAATAGGAAAGACTTTAAATTACACAGGCGGGGAAGCTTTTTCAGCCTGATGGCCACATTCCGTCATAGTCAACCTTCTGGGGTCCATGTGCCGGGGGGGGGGGAAGAGGCTAAAGTGGGTGGAGCAATGGATGCGGCTGAGCTTTGTAGAGCAGGCTCTGCTCCAACTATGCAAAAGCCAGAGGTTTCTATATCCCCCGCAATGCACACACGTGAGTCCGCATCTCCTGGTGGCTCCAACGTCAGCAGGGCAGTGGAATACGCTGCAGGTTTTATTTCAAACTTTCAAGGAGCTGTCCAAGGTGCTGAGACCAATTCCCAAAATAGTTTCAGACAGCACCTTGAAAGTCTGGACTAAAACCCAGAGCAGATTCCACTGCCCCCACTGATATCGGAGTTTTCAGCCACTGATGCTTCTCAGGCAAAGAAGAGACCATTTCACAGTTCACGGAAACATTCTGGTCTGCAAACAAGGGCGCAGAGCTGCAGATGGGCATGTTGCTCTAGAGGGAATCAGCATAGCCTGAGGGGAGTCCTGAGGGCTGGACAGAGAGGCCTTGAGGATTGCATTGGACCCATAGGAAAGAGGGTCCCAGCTTTAAATCCACTCCAGCAGCAAACAAGGAGGCTGGCGCTCCTGTCATCCAGGCACCATCTTATGCCTGGTCCTCCTGATGTAAACCCTGCACATCAAGAGCGGTGTCTGAATTGGCATCTGAGGGGTGTCAGGAAGAGGCGCATCCTGTGGGCCACTGCAGCCAATCTCTGGCCAACGTTATTGTATTCTTGTAGGACTGGGGGGGTTGAGATGGATGGTGTCATTGGCACCCCTTCCCAGCCTCTGATTTGGAATCTGTACAGGTGGAGTTGTAGCTCTGCTGGTCAAGCAAGTTCCTTTCATAAGCTAATGGCATCTTGTCAAGTGGCCCCATTAACATGTGCAGGGATTTGGCTAAGAGAAGATCTGTTACCATAGTAATGAGGGCATCCTTCCTCCCAGTATTGTCCCAATATTATGGAACTCCCTTCCATTTGAGGTCAACCCCTCCCTGGTTGAACTTTCCTGCACCTACTGAATTTTTTTAATCCCAGTAGGCATTTTAACTGATTCTGATTTTATGATGTTAACTGACTTTTATCTTTACTATGTTGAGTACTTGCACACTGCTCAGATACAATTGTAATTAAGTGGTATTTATAGATTGTCAAGATAAATGTCATAGAATCATAGAATAGTAGGGTTGGGGCCTATGAGGCCATCAAGTCCAATCCCCTGCTCAGTGTAGGAATCCAAGTTAAAGCATCCCCGACAAGTGGCTGTCCAGCTGCCTCTTGAAGGCCTCTGGTGTTGAAGAGCCCACCACCTCCCTAGGTCATGGGTTCCATTGTCGTACCGCTCTGTGAGGAAGTTTTTCCTGATGTTCAGTCAAAATCTGGCTTCCTGCAACTTGAGCCCACTATTCTGTGTACTGCACTCTGGGATGATCGAGAAGAGATCCTGGCCTTCCTCCGTGTGACAATCTTTCAAGTACTTGAAGAGTGCTATCCTATCTCCCCTCAGTCTTCTCTTCTCCAGGCTAAACATGCCCAGTTCTTTCATTCTCTCCTCATAGGGCTTTGTTTCCAGTCCCCTGATCATCCTTGTTGCCCTCTTCTGAATATATAAAAATAAAAGAGGGAATTATGGGGTAAAGAGGAACAGCAAGCCTCTGAAAAGTGGGTCCTGTGATGAGTTTGAATCCTATGATAAGTTCCAAGTCAGTGTTGCAGATCAACACCTGCACCTTCTCTGGGCTTGGAGACAGAGTAGGAAGACAAAAGCACCACCTGCTGAATTTCCCTGTCACCCAGATGCAAAAGGGCAGGGGAAATAAAGGTGACAACCTTTGAGAAGAGGAGCAGGGATAAGAGCACAGGTAGAGAAAGAGGAAACTTTGCAAAACCCATAAAAATGTGCCACAACAGAGAAAAGAAACCCTCCAGTCAATTATTCAAGGAGCGCTAACTCACCTTCTCTCCTTTTGTTCCTTTCAAGCCACGGACACCGTCGGCTCCCTTTGTGGGACAAGCAACAAGAAAATATATCAGGACAGCTTGGCACAGATGGGATGCAGATGGGGCGAGGGAAGCGGCTTGTTCATTGGTGGCACAGAAGGCTGACATCTCTTAGTGAACGGAGAGAGCGGCCTTTGACTGAGCCAGACCCTGGCCCTTCTAGCTCAGAACTGTCTACACTGACGGGCAGCAGCTCTCCAGGGTTTCAGGCTGGGGTCTGTCCTAGCATAGTCTGGAGATTCAGGGAACTGAGCTTGGGACCTGCTGCATGTGAAGCAGATGCTCTGCTGCTGAGCTATGGCCCTTCCCTAAAAACAAAGATTCTAGTCCTCATCATTCTGAATAAAGGCTTGAATAAATAGGAACATAGAAAGCTGCCTTATAAAAAGTCACAGTATGAGTCCTTCTAACTCAGTATCATCCACACTGACTAGCAGCAGCTCTCCAGGGTTCAGGCAGGGGACATTTCCAGCCCTATCTCAAGATGTCAGGGACTGAATGTGGAGCCTTCTGCATGCAGAACAGCTTTTCTAACATTGAGCTACATCCCTTCCTGTGGCAATGAGGAAGATTTTGACATTCTCACCGTACAGAGTCAGGCAACAAGGCAGGTGAAAAAGACAGCCACTTTAAGGGAGTGTAATATTACACTCAATGGGACTACTCTGAGTAGAAGTTAATGGGCTGCAACCCAATGGTATCCAAAGTAACATAATTCCAAAAAGCCTTGTGCAATATTTTTGGCATACTAGAATTAAATTAAACCGGCTGAAAGCATGAGTCAAGAAGCATCAATTCTCATAATTGGTTTTTGATGTTGGCTTGGTTTCTTTAAAAAAGGAAACAAATATTATGATTAATTAATGTATGCCCTCACATTTCTACAACAGTACACACGGCGGTTTAAAACAAAACTGACCAGATACAAAGTATGATAAAAATGCCACCTGAACAAGACAAAACAAAAGCTAAAAACAAAAAACAAATCAACAACAGTTTAAAACAAATTGTGTCAGTTTTAAAAGTAGAACACACAACAGACGATTGGGAGCCTTGGGATAAATAACTAGAAAATTGGGAGACTTGGGATATAAAACTAGAAGATTGGGAGCCATGAGATTTAAAACAAGAAGATTGGGAGCATTGGGATTTATAACTAGAAAATTGGGAGCCCTGGGATTTATAACTTGAAAGACTGGGAGCCATGAGACTGCACTCTTCTCTCCTCCTGCCAGACTCATGCAGGCTTCCCTCTGAACGAAGATTTGACACCAGGATCTGAAGCTGCTTCCTTAGTTAAGAGGGAACCTCCTTAGTGGTAACTGTAGTGTAAACAGGCTCTCTTTTTAATAAATAAATAAATAAATCTTTTTCTTCCCTCATCTTGAATTCAATCTACTTCTTTGATATATTAATCAGACAAAGAGGTTCAAGCTGTGATCTGTGTTAGGTAGGTTAAGTCCTCCTCCTTCATTCACAAATCTGCATCTCTCCCTTGTGGCCATTCAGCATAGGGTTGGGGAGACTCCATTGACTGGACACCCTCTTGTGGCACAGACTTGTTATGCCTGCCATTAGATACGAATGAACACGGCAGAGATCAGAGAACCCTCATTCATTTGGCCACCAAGTGCAACCACAGCCCAGCCCCAGCAATGGCATCTCTCAGATGCTTGCCGGCTTCCTGGCACTAGCCAAAGGAACCACAGTAGCATGTACTGAAGGAACCGGAATGATTACCAATCAGGGATGGAAAGATCTGTCAGTTTCAGTTCTCATTTTCACGTTTCCAATCTCAAATTCAGTTCTCCACATTTCTTCAGCAATTTGCATTTTTTTAAATAAAACAGTCCTCATGGAAGTTCTTCAGCATTTTTGCACAAATTTCTCCTAATGAACACATTTTGTATGCACTTTTGACTAATATACACATTTTTGCAATAAACGTCTCCTAATATAAAGCATTTTGTATGTTATTTTCACAAATATATTCATTTTTATACACATTTTCCCCAATATATGTATTTTTGTAAACATTGTTTACTTGGCAAAAATCGAGTAAGTGTGAACTTCAAAGGGTGGCTGAGTTTCAGTTCTCAGAGTGTTCTCGGAAAGCGTGAATTTGATGAATTCAGCTTCAAATGCAAACTGAATCTAATTTCTTGCCCATCCCTATTACAAACAAGCCTCTAGGACCAACTCAAGGTGCCATTTTTGGATTGCCCATCCCAGCCCAGACCTACGCATCTTAGAGAATACCTTAAGAACACAAGTAGAACCCAACTGGATCAAGTCAAAGACCCATCCAGTCCAGCATTTTCTTCTCACTATGTGAGCTCATAAGCAGGACCTGATTCCCAGCAGCTAGTATTTAGAGGCATAATTGCCTCCGACTGGGGAGGCAGAACATAGCCACCATGCCCAGTAGACTTTTCTCACCTGAGCTACCTTCAGTCACCAGGAGAGGCTCCAATCCATGGGCGTCTTGCATCAGACACTACTTATACTTACGGGATCACAGAGGAGAGGACCTTGCTATCTATAGCAAAGGAGCTCAGGGCAGAAAGCAACAAGCAATGAAAACATCTTGAAAACATCTAACTTGCTTAGGTTTTCCAGGAGGGTGCCCAGGAAGATTCCATGTCAACAGACCTGAAATGTTTTGAGGCTGCAGACTACATTTCAGTGTCAACAGTGCTTTATTAATCTTGCCAGGCAGACAGAACCCATCCAGAGCCATTGAGGTGGATCCATTCATGGTGGATAAGGCTATCAACAACTACTTCCATGGCTATGTTCTTCTTTCACAGCCAGAGGCCATATGTCTCCGAACGCCAGTTGCTGGGCATCACAAGTGGGGAGGAGTTGCTGTTGTGCTCGGTCCTGCTTGTGGGCCAAATTTCTCCTAATAAAAGTGCAAATTTCTCCTAATAAACACATTTTTGTAGGCAGTTTTGACTAAGGCACACACTTTTGCAAGCAATGCCCCCTAATATAAATGCATTTTTGTATGTTATTTTTACTTTTTTCCCATTTTTGTGCACACATTCCCCTAACATATGCATTATTGTAAACGTTGTTTGGCTGGCGAACTGCATCACAACATTCCGATAAGTGCACATTTCAAAGGATGGCTTCAGTTCTCACATTGTTTTGGAAAGTGCAACTTGGATAGATTTGGCTTTAGAAGCAAGCTGATTCAAATTCCTCCCTCGTCCCTATTAGTGGCTAAACTGGCAGCACTTCCCCACCATGACTCCAACCTACGTCTACTTGAGAGCCACAAGTTATTTGTTATGACCTTTAGCAGAGATCCAAGGACTGGGGGGGGGGAGTTTTGGAATCCCAGCTATGAGCAACCTGCTATACCTTTTAACACAAAGTTGGACATTCTCACCAGCTGCTCCAGAGGGGGGCTTCAGAAGTTGGGCAGTGGGGGAGTTTCCTGGCATGTAACAAAATCAATATTACTAGATCTGGAAGCTGACAAAACTCTTGGCGGACTGCCGCAGGGCCAAGAAAGGTGAGGAAGGGAACTGCCTCAGAACCCACTGTGTTCAGGGATCATTGTCAAAGCCAACGGCAAACAGGATGTACCTGAAATTCCTTGGGGGAGTACAGTGGGAGGAGGAAGGGGCAGGAAGGATTCCCTCTGGATCCCGGAGTTCAAAATGACTTGGTCTCCTTTCTACGTGGAAAAGATGCATTAGGAACAGGAGTCCCTTCTGCTCTCGTGGGGTGTGTGTGTGCATTTTAAATCACACTTTAGGGCACAGCATGGCTCATTATACCGTTTTTCAGCTCATTTTCAGGCAGAGGCAGTGACTGGGTCCTTCTAGGCTTGTCTACATGTTATTACACCAAACACAGGTACAAGCTTCTCTACACACACACAAGAGCATGCACCCTTGTTGATGTGTACAGCTCAATACCGCATACGCAGGTACACAGACTGTACATTCATTGAACATCACATGTGTATGAGTGTATAGCTCAGCTATCTGTGTACACAGATTGTACACTCATTGAATGTAATGTGTGAACACCCCCTGTCCTCTTCTTCTTTCAGAACCTGGCTTGATGGATTTACCCAACTGGTGGGTTAACCTTTCCTGGTCTCCAGCTTCCAACTTCCATCATCATCCCTGACCATTGGCCATGCTGACACCTACAGCAGATGGGAATTGCCATCTGACAACATCTGGAAGGTCAAAGGTTCCCTGACATCTGGTTTAGAACCTAACTGTGGCTTGTCAGAGGAACTTGATGCAACAAAATGCTTGAGCCACCATTGCAGGGCAGTCTCGTTTTACCCAAGACATTTCCTGTTATTGAGTCCTGTTATATAATTTTTTATTTGCACCATCAGCTCTTGCCAAGAAAAGAATGAAATGAAGCATCAAGCCACAGATGGCAGGAAATAAATTTCTGATCAAACGGGGAGGATCAAATTATGCACCGTTCCGGTTCAAAGGAGGTGCACGCCTTCTCCATTGGAACACGGCTCTCTTATGCAATTGGCCGCATGTGCTGCTTTGCATACAGCCAAATAATAAATAATGGACAAGGGAGGGAAATGTTAGGTTTTCTCTCCTTCTTTCTGGAGATGCAACATTGTGCATGACCAGCAAAAAATCAAACGTTGCTCTAAGAGAAAATAAAAAGAAAAGAAACATTTTTAAAAAATCTAATTTAATTTTCCAGTTTTTTTGTTTTAGGTGAGGGGGGGGAAGCAATTCACTCACCTGGTGAATTGATGCAATTTTAGAAAAAGTTTGGTGTGGACAGAGAGTAAAATCATTTTCATCTCTTGTACTTTCAGAACTTGGGGTGACCCAGTAAACTTAACTGGCAACAAGGTTAGGACTGAGAAAAGGGACCAACAAAATGGCCACTTTCAAATTCTCATTTTCCCCCCTCCCGGTCTTAAGTTCAGTCTATATCTGCATCAGTTTGTGAACTTTTTTTTAAAAAAGTCTGTACAAAAATTTGCATGCATTTTTGTGTGCACATGACTTAGTTAATATAGGCTTTTGTGAGCACAATTTTGCCTAATATACACATTTTTGCAAGGATGTCCCCCCTAAACTAATGCATTTTTGGCCATTATATTGACCAAGAGAATCATTTTTTTCTGTATGCTTTTCCATAATAGATGGTCTCTTTTTGGTATGCGCTGTTGTTGTCGGAGAACCACATTGCAAAATTGGGAGAGCTTCAAAGGATAGCTTTGATTCAGGAAGTGCAAATTAGACACGTTTTCATCAAAATGCAAACCAAACTAACTTCTCCCTTGATGGTCACTAGTCAAGTAAAGTTTTGTTTAATGTAACCACAGGTCATAACGTAACAAGTCAAGACATATGCAAAATACATCATACATCCAATAGGATTAAAAGCATTAACCCAAACTAGTTTAGATGGCTATAAAAACAATTAAGGAATTTGTGGAGGTCAGATCTGCTCATTGAACATGAGAGAACTAGAAAAGGTCCTCAAATGCAAAGATGTATCACTGAACACCAAAGTCAGGATTA
Source organism: Rhineura floridana (assembly GCF_030035675.1). Lineage (NCBI taxonomy): Eukaryota > Metazoa > Chordata > Lepidosauria > Squamata > Rhineuridae > Rhineura > Rhineura floridana. Next base: position 21,122,866 of record NC_084499.1, on the reverse strand, counting down.
TTCAGACCATGGTATTCCCGATCTCTATGTATGGATGTGAAAGTTGGACAGTGAAAAAAGTGGATAGGAGAAAAATCAACTCATTTGAAATGTGGTGTTGGAGGAGAGTTTTGCGCATACCATGGACTGCGAAAAAGACAAATAATTGGGCATCAGATTAAACCAGACCTGTCACTAGAAGCTAAAATGATGAAACTGAGGTTATCATACTTTGGACACATCATGAGAAGACATGATTCACTAGAGAAGACAATAATGCTGGAAAAAACAGCAGGGAGTAGAAAAAGAGGAAGTCCAAACAAGAGATGGGTTGATTCCATAAAGGAAGCCACAGACTTGAGCTTACAAGATCTAAACAGGGTGGTTCATGACAGATGCTCTTGGAGGTCACTGATTCAAAGGGTGGCCATAAGTCGTAATCGATTTGAAGGCACATAACAACAAGGAACAGACAACACAAGAAGGTGTTGTCTTTATGCCCTGCCTATAAATACCCCAAAAGTATCTTTTTGGGAACACAGGAAACTGCTTTCTACAGATCAAGACCATTGACCCATCTAGCTCAGGAGCATGAACTACACTGACTAGCAACAGCTCTCCCGGGTTTCAGGCAGGATCCTTTCCCACCCCTACCTGGTGACACCAAGGACCGAATCTGAGCCCTTTTGAATGCCCAGAATGCTGGACAAGATGGAGTATCAGTCCAATCCAGCAAGGCTCTTTCATGTACAAACCAGGTCTCCGTAACAAGGCTTCCAGCACTTAACAATGTAAGCGAAGCATGTAACAATGTAAGCAATGGCATCTCCAATTACTCCTGCTTAACTCTGGCTTCTCAGGGCCAATTCTCAAGGTGGCAGCGATGGGAGGGGGAACGGGTAAACTCTCATAGCTGCACCCAGGTCAAAAGGATTTATTTCAGCACTCGCCCAACCCTCCGCATCTCTCTGTCAGATGGGGAAGGTTCTCACTTACCTTTACACCACGAGGGCCAGGATATCCAATTGGGCCCTGAGGGCCAGCTGGACCCTGTGATTAAAATTAGAAAGAGATTTTGTTTTGTTTAGCAGTGGTGATTTCCTCCTGCCCAGCCCAGAGAAAACATATCCTTGCAGCCCTTCAGGATCTCAGAATAAAGACATTTCCAGCCCTACCTGGACATGCCAGGAAGTAAACTTGGGACCTTCTGCATGCAAAGCAGGTACTCTGCCACTGAGCTATGGCCCCACACTGGGAATTTTGCTCACAACATAGCTGCCTGTTTGCAATTCACATTTCATACTGAATTTCAGCAGCAGTTTGTTGTACCATCTGTATTGTGGTTTTAAAAAGCACAATTCATAAATTAATGATGCCCCCCCCAATAACAGATGTTCCCACTGACCTCAGTAAGGCTGGAGACAGAATTCTTTGAAGGGGAGGCATGCTGGGCATTCTTGCACAGGGACTGCTAGATAGCTGTATTTGGACCTGTGGGTTGTCTCAAATGCTAGTCCTACTCAGAGTAGCCCCATCAAAAATAATGGGTAGGACTAACTTAGATCCATTCATTTCAATGGGTCTACTCTGAGTAGAATAGTGGCCCCATCTGCACTACATCTTTCAAACACTCTTATACCATTTTAAACAGTCATGGATTCCCCCAAAGCATCCTGGGAACTATAGTTTGTAAAGGGCACTAAGAGTAGTTAGGAGACATCCCCCCCCCATTCTCTTCCCAGAGTTACAGTTCCCAGAGTTCTCTTGGAAAAGAGATTGATTATTAAACCACTTTGGGAATTGTAGCTCTGGGAGGGGAATAGGGGCCACCTAACAACTCTCAACACCCTGAACAAATCACAGTTCCCAGGATCCTTTGGAGGAAGAAGCCATGGCTGTTTAAAGCGGTATGATGCAGCTTTCAATGTGTAGTGCAAATGAGGCCAAAGTTGGATACAAATTGTTTTTAAAGTATTCTTGTATGCTTCTAAATGGAGGAGTTTTAAACAAGGAAGAGCAGCTGTGCATGTGCGTATGTGTGAACTTCTTCAACTCTTCCCCCTTGTCCCTCACATCCCAAACTTGTAATTTTTTAAAAAAATTGCATGCACGTTATTTAGCATCTCATCAACTTGGGCTCAAATCTCTCCTTTCCTGGCTTCTCTCTCCTCTCCGACCCTGACAAGCCCGCCATGTCGCAATCCACAGGTGCCTCTCCATTCCCATCGTTGAGCCAACAAGAACAAATCGAGGAGGGCCGCTGTTGCTCTGAGGTCATGGTGGCTTGTGCCATAATGCGCAGGGAACGCGGCAGCCGAGGGATCCGGCCCTCCCATTCCAGAGCCACCTGCGGACTCCCTGCCATTTGCTAAATGGCTTTCGTGATGGATGAGCCTGCTTTAGAATTCTGTGGGCGCGGACGCTTGCAAATTCCTGTCCTTGTGCAAAGCCAAGACGGGGACAAGGCGGCCCCAGGCAAGGCTGCAGCTGCAATTTCCTCATGACTTTCTCTGTCCCAAGGCAAGGCTGCTCTGAACTTCAATCAGCTCAGCGAACACACCCTAATGAAAGCCTTCTTTGGAAATAAATGAAGGGGGCGCAGAAGCTGCCCAGCAGAATAATTTAAGCCTGCCGTCCCCGAGCAAAGCTTTCTAAATGATGGCGGACCCTGATACTGGAAGGAGGGAGGAAACTCAGGGAGTGCAGCCGGCAGATGGGCGCGAGTGCGTCCACGGCCTGAGCAGAGGCTTTGGAGAGGCCCTTCCATTGCTTAAAGGCTAGGGGGGCTCTCACCGTAGCCTTAGGATGAAGGGGGAGCAGGCTCGCTTTCCTCCTCTCCTCTGGGTTCTTTCGGTCTGGTGGGGCTCATTATGATCTCGCCCCTCCATCCAGGGAACCGGTAGCCCTCCAGATGTTGTTGGGCTCCAGCTCTCGTCAGCCCCAGCTGGCATGGACAACGGTCATGGATGATGGGAGTTGGAGTCCAGCAACATCTGGAGGGGCACAGATGCTCCCAACCCCTGATCTAGCCCAATGCTGTTCACCCTTCCTGGAAGAGACTCTCAATTTCAGGGCGGGCACCAAAGATCGGCATGGTCGGATATCTGCTGAGAGCCCACAGCCTAGCAGGGGGCCTGCTGAGAAGAGCCCATTGGATCTGCTGCACTGAGGAATTAGACTCGCTAAGGGACAGAAGATATGGAGTGGGTCTTTCTCAGGGGCCCTCTAAAAACATAAAGAAGGTGCTCAAATTTTTCCGGTCTAGGATCCTTTTTGCTGCAGATGTCAGGGATTGGAACTGGGACCTTCTACATGCACACTGTGTCCTGTACCCACTGAGATATGTGCCCCCCATTTCTTCCCAGGTGGAGGATTCAGACATTGATCTCACTGTTTCGTGCACCTCAGCCCTTCAACTCCCCCTCACCCCCACTTCTAAGTAGGGCAGTGCAATTCAGACATGCTGAAGAGTGTCCATCTGGGTGATGATACATACCTGAGTTCCCTTCTCACCAGAAGGACCTTCTTTGCCAGGGTGGCCCTGTCATTAAGGACAGAGGAAAAGAAGCAAATCCATCAGTTAGCATTTTCTCTGCGAGTTTGAAAAGACTGGTGGCCCTTCCAACCTCAGAAGTGGTCCATTGCCTTGCACTGCCCTTGACTGGTTGGAGTTTTCAGCTGATGTATTACCTGAAAGACCTCCTGACACAGTATATGCCTGTAAGATCTCTTTGGACCTCCAGATGTTGCTGAACTACAACTCCCATGAGCTTAAGCAAGCCTGGCATCATGGGAGTTGTTGTTCAGCAACATCTGGAGGGCCAAAGGCTCCCCAAGCTTGATCCTCAGGGGAAATTCTACTTGTGGTGCCGTACCCTACAGAATATCATAGGGCGGTGACACAAAACTGGGCATTTTCTGCTGTTGTCCCTGTGCCACGAGATGCCCTGCCCTCTGCCATACATGAAGCAGCAGCCATCAGTTGCTTCAAATGTCTTATAAAGATTGATCTTTTTGCCCTGACCCATCAAATTGCATGAATCTCCTGAATTCCTGTTTTGATTTGTTTTTATAATGTTTTCCATGCTGCTATTTTACTGGTTTTATGCTGCATTTTTGTTTTCCAGAAATGGTTCACCATTTTTATGTCATACACCTCTTAGAGATTTGTAAAATATTAAGTGGTTTATAAATGCTGTAAAACAAATAAACAATTGTTGTTTTACAAATTTATAAACCACTGCACAGCCTGAAGCCGTCAAAGCAGGGTACAAGGAGATCAGCGTGAAACAAAATTCAAAAAGTACCAGTTCTAAAATAAAGAGATAACTAAATAAAGCCACTTCTGCAAAATTTCTGGACTTCTGGATTTCTGGAAGGCTGGGGCAGAAATTTAGTAATGAATAAATAGCTTTCAAAAGCAATACAACAGAAGAATTTCTACAGATGTAGAAAATAATGTGGCCTCCTCAGAGGGCCTGATCCTCACAGACCATCCTTTTTGGGGAGCTAGCCATGTTGCTGGTTGGGACCTTTAGAGCCTTTAATGGCTTTGCCGTAGACAGCTAGGCTCTTCTGATGTGCCCCATTTATGGCTTCTAATACGGTCAACACAAAGTCCATTCCGGTCTTAAATATATCACAAGTGGGCCAACAGCCAGTAAACCAAGGCAACTTGGGTGGTTTTCAAAGAGGATCAGGCAAATTCATGGAGGATAAAGCAAATCCATGGAGGCCACAACCCTCACTGGCCCTGCTTCACCTCCCAAATGCTTTTGCTTGGCTGCAATGTGCCCTTGAATTATGACAATTCCTCTTGCTCCTCCAGATTGGAGGATGGAGAGGAGTGTGGGGGCGCATCAAGAGACTGGCCTCCTGTACCAAAGGTAACATCCAGGTGTGTTTCTCCACCCAATTTTTCCTCTGGCCCCATTCCCCTGGCCCTCGGAAGGTTGCCCAGAGAGGAATGTGGCCCTCTACAACAGAGGCGAGGCTCCGCAGACCCAAGGCATGAATGTGGCTCTCTGGGCCTCTCCATTCGGCCCTCGGGACTCTCTCCAGCCACACCCCCTCCTTCCGGGCCCTACACACAACACCCTCCTCAAGGGGTTTCTTGTTTGCCTGAATGGAGAGACTGTAAACAGAGACACCTGCTGGGTTTTGTCTGGCTGGAATGTAGCCTACTGGCCAGAAGGATGAAGGGTCACATCTGTTACTCCACCCACTTTGCCTCTGGCCCAGCCCACCACTGGCATGCAGCCCCCAGAAGATTGTCCCCAAAGCTTACCGGGGGGCCGTCTGCTCCAGGCATACCAGGAAGCCCAGGTTTCCCCAGAGGACCCTACGGGAGAAAAAGGAGTGAGAAACTGAATCCCTTCGGCAACTAAGGCCCACCAGGGAAGCACCAGCAGCCCAACCAGCCTTGTTAATCATTTTCTTGCATCAAAGGTCCCTCAAGTGGTATTTAATTGGGGTTGCATCCAATGCTGTCCCTCCTCAAAGTAGGCCCACTGGACTTAATTAACTTAAGTCCACTCAGTTCAATGAGTCTACTCTGAGGAGACTTTAGTTGGATGCAACCCTCTGTGCCCATGAACTTGGGGTTAATCACAAGTGGTTCACATGAGTCTGATGCTCCCAGGTGGTACTTTGGAGCCTCCCCCCTCAAAAAAAACCCCAGCTTTGTGGAGATTGTTTAATTCATTTGCTACACAATTGTTTACTAAATGCTTAAGGATTTGGGATGTTAAGCTGTCAATCCTTTCCTCCAAGAAGGCCTGTGCACCTGTCAAAAAACACTTGGAACATTGCAAAGGATTATGGGATACATTCTAAGATATGCACATACATTTTGCATAGTGTATTGTTGGCTAAATCATCGAGGTCTCCATGTTGCCTTATGTGAACAGAGAGAGTGCCCTAGAACAATCCAATGCATCCCTCCGAGTTGCAGTTTTCAGAAGATGACTGATGACTGACACAGGAATCTGTCTTGCACAAAGCTGGATCTTAGGTTCCTCTACCTCAGTATTGGCTGCACTGCCTCGCAGCAGCTCTCCAAGGTTTCAAACAGAAAACAGTCTTTCCCAGCCCTACCCGGAGATGCCATCAGAGGCTGAACCTGGGACCTTCCTGAATGCAAAGCAGATGCTCTGTCACTCAGCTGCAGCCTAAAAATAAAGTAAGATTCTCATCCTCTTCATTCTGAATAAAGGGCTGAATTAAACAGGAAGCTGTCTTATACAAATCAGACTGCTGGTTCAGCGTGCTCAGTATTGTTTACCCTGACTGGTTTCTTGTCTGCCATCGATTGGATTTCTCAACATGGAACTCTTCGGAAGGAACCCCTGGGCTTCCCAGAGCACAGTCTGAAAACCACTTGTATAAAGACTATCTGGTGAGGGAAATGCCATCTAACTGGCAGGCAACCAGAGAGGAATTTCCTCAACCCTGGTGCTCTGAGACTCTGCTCACACATGAAGATACACCACCTAACTATTCACCTCCTGATGCCTTGTAGACACATGTGTGAAGTAGTTCCACTGAAAAATTGTGTGATTCTGGTCACACCCATATCAAACTTTTAAAATCACATGGCTTTCCCCATAGAATTCTGGGAACTGTAATTTGCTTAGGGTGCTGGGAATTGTAGATCTACCAGGGGTAAACTACAGTTCCCAGGATTCTTTGGGAGAAGCCGTGTCCTCAGAGAGAAATTTTTGCCCGTGGCCATTGATGATCTGCAATGGCTTATTCATAAGTGCTGCAGCATCCACCATGAACATGTGTTCATGATGATGATGACTCCAAAGTGTCTCTGTGTATATTTATCCGACAGAAGCAACCTCTCACCAGAGACTACTTTCTGACTGTTTTCAAATGCTCTCTCTCTCTGGCTAAGCCATAATGCAAGCATTAGACATTTGAAACACATGCAAGCTGTTTTTGGGTTCTTTCCATCAAGTCTGGAGCAGTATATTACATTCCCCCAGCCGTATCGAACAAGCAGATGTTGCAGATGGAAGTAAACGATATCTAAAAGATACATTCTGAACAGCAACAGTTATTGTAACTCACAGCTACTTTTAATTAACATACTTTGTTTCCGGGTGGACCGATTGCACCTTGAGGACCGGGAAGACCCTAGAAGAAGGGGGAGAAGTGATGGGGGAGGAAAAAAGAGATGTGTTAAGAAACAAGTACATGAATTTTTATCTGCCACAGAACCCAGAAGTGTGAGTGTAATGGGTTGTATCCAGTGCTAGCCCTACTCAGTGTAAACCCATTGAAAATAATGACCTAGGGATGTGTAGGAATTCCACCCAATCCGGACTGGGCACCGCATCTTATCACTGAACTGAGCTTTCCAGGGTTTCAGGCGGGACACTGTACTCAGCTCTACCAGGGAGTGGAGTGGGAACTTTCTGCCCTTCTCTGATGTAACAGTTCCCCATGTAATAATTAATTAAGCCACATGAAACATCTCTATTTTCCAATCCTGCAGCAAGATGACTGATCCACCATTAAATGGACAAAGTGGCTTCATTTTCGCCTAGCTCACAAAGCGCCATCTCACCTGGGCACCTGGATTTCCCTGTTGACCTGGGGGTCCGGGCTCACCTTGAGGACCCTTGAAAAGAAGAGACAATGTAAAACCACATGGCTGAAAAACACAGCATATTTCATTGATGTCCAATAAAACAACAGCAGTGACAACAGAGGCAGAACCTTGCCCATGATTCTTGCAGTTGTTATAATAGTTATTCATATAGTATCATCAAAGTAAAGTGTAACTAGCAGGAAAAAAATGGTGAGTACTACTTCTACTAATAGTTGCTAAGAGCAATTATATTTAGAGAGACCTGAATTAAAAATGTGACTCCTGAATGTGAGGGGTCTGTGTGTGTGTGTGTGTGTGTGTGTGTGTGTGTAGACATGCTCATTTGAAGATGTTCACACACATTCCAATCTATTTTTACAACAGTGGTGGATGAAGCACCTTAGCTAAAACTCGGAGTGGTTTCCACTGCCCTACTGACATGGAGTCAACATTGTGAATGCCTTCTCCCACCACAACAGGCATCCTTAGGAGCCAATCAGCATGAATGGGGAGTGTTAGCTATTAAAAGGAGTCTTCTCAGAGGCTGATTCACCTCCTTTCACTCTGATTGGGTCCAATCAGCAGGAAAGGACAAGGAAACAAGTTAGAAGACTCTTCTCAGTGGCCAACAAACTCTCCTTTCATGCTGATTGGCTCATTGGACACTGGAGACATAAGCACCAAGCTCCCAAAAAAGTAAAGTGTCTAAGACCCCCCTGAGACCTCGGAAGACTAAACCCCTGCTTGTACACATCATTTCATTGGAAAACTGCACAGCAAAATTCAAAGAAGTGCGAATTTCAAAGGACAACTGAGTTTTGGTTTGTGTATACTTTTGGAAAGGTGTAAATTAGGTAGGTTTTCATTCAAATAAATACTGAACTGAATTTCTCCTGCAGCCCGAGATGAAGGGGTCTCTTCCTTCCCTCGGTTCTACCACTTGAGTCCAATAAGTTGTACATGCAAGCAAGCATGTCCACAAATGCCACATATAACACATACGTGCGTACGTGTGTACACCCAAGTACGCACACACACACGCACAGAGGCCTTGGTGTACGGATGTTTTAATGACCGTAGATTACCCCAGTGTGTTTGTTGACTTTTCCTCCCTAAAAAAGGGAAGCAAAGTACAACACCACTGGAAATCAATTTCAAATTAAAAATTAATTAGCAGCTGTGGTTACTTTCAGAAAGTAGCGCCTGCAACATTCGCCAGCTTTGAAATGAAGGCAACTTGGAAAAGCAATTAGTAAATGTAATTTACAGAACACAAACAGACATATACATTACCCCCCGGATGGTTAGACAGAGAAAAAAACCTACCACATTCCCTTTGGGACCGGTCTGCCCATCCATGCCGCCTATGCCCTGGGTGGAAAGTTAATATATACAGGTATTAACACAGAGTGAGACATTATCAGCATATTCTGAAAAAAGCAGAGTGCCAACATTTCCAGTCCCAATCCAGCCTCCGAACCAGCTAACTGTGCAATTCCCAAATTGCATGATGCAAAGGAGCTGCTAATTGTGCGATAATCAGCCCTACCTGCAGAAGAGGTTGGAACAGCAACACCCGGTGCTGTGTGGGACTGGTGGGGGGAAAGGCAGGGAGGCCAACAGTGGAGGGAGCCAGAGAGCCAATGGCAGGTGGAGTCAACTCATCCTAGTTTTGCCCCCATCCGCTTCCTCCTCCCTGCTGAGATCTACAAGGGCAACCCGGAAACTAAGGAGGAAGGAGTGGACAGCCAGGGCCACCCCGTGGACTGGAAGTAAATAAAAAGCCAGGTAGGTGGGGGCTGGCTGAGGGCAGATGCAGGACGGTTGGAAGCCATCTGTCTGCAGGAGCTGCTGCTCCAGGCTTGTCTCCTTCCCATCAGGTTAACCCTGGGAAGCAGAGTGTCTCTGCTGTTGAGGAGCCCTGGCCTCCGGTGGCAGGGGCCTTTTGGCTGAGGGCGCTCTGATTAGACCGGAGCCCTGAGGGCCAGGCCTGCGTAGTTTCCGTGGGCTTGTGGTGCTACATAAAGGAAGATAATTCATAGAGAAGGGATTTTTTAAAAAAAATCTCACATCTTTGCACTGCAACCGCGCAATGTCCAAAAGTTCTCTTGGAAGAACTTTCCACTTGAAACTAGGGGGAGTGGGGTGTGTGTGGAAGTTACCCCAAAATTGCCCCCGAATTTTACCTTTTCTCACTGCCACCAGCTTTGCAACTGTGACTGGGCAGCTGGTAGCTTCCTTTGTAAAGACTGACAAAAGCTGCCTTTGAGCCACCTATTGTTGGTCCATCTAGCTCAGTATTGTCTACACTGACTGGCAGCAGCGGCTCGCCATGTTTTCAGGCAGAAATCTCTCTCAGCCTTACCTGGAGATGCCACTGGGGCCCGAACCTGGGACCTTCTGCATGCAAAGCAGGGGCTCCAACCACTGGACTCCCATTTGTATTTCCCACAAGACCCCCCTGGGACAAATACGACATCATCACACAGCCGCTGCAAGGAAACTCCCCCTTTTACCCTCCTCCAATCATTTAAATGCCTCCCCCAGTTCACCGTTTGTGTGATGGGACAGCAAAATGTGGGGGTGCATTTTTGCTGAGCCTTATCTCAGCTAAAATTACTCTTTTGCAACGTGAGGGGTGCTCCAAAGTCCTGGGGAGCGGGAAATAACTAAATGGCAGCGAGAGACGTATTGATGTAATTTTGAAAAGCAGCATGCTACTCACCGGAGGCCCCGAGGGTCCTGGGGGTCCCTTGGGTCCCAGCAAGCCACGGGGGCCCTATTAGAGGAAGGAAACAGAGTCTGAATATGCCCGCTAGGCTGAGCTGAAGATCACATCCTGTATTGCAATGCCAGTTTAATTCTCTGAGTGCTATCGCTTGTGGAGACAAAACCGTGTCATCCCCGCACTGGACGGAGATTCGGTGAGTGGCCCCGAGGTATGCAGAAATACCAAAAAGAACTAGAGGGGGAGGGAAGGAGGTTCTTATCTCTGGACAGGCCAATCTCAAAGTTTCACACTGCTGGCCAGCTGGAAGGGACGAAGTTGCTCACCCCGATTTCGTGTTTTGGAGTTTATTCAGAGTAGACCCACTGAAATGAATGGACCCAATGTAGTCATATCCATTAAATCCAGTAAGCGATGGAAAGCCCTGCCAGTTCGGACTCTCTCGGCTTCTCATTTTTCCATTCTTAAATTCAGTTCTGCACATTTCTGCAGCAACGTGCAATTTTTTAAAAATTAAAAAATTCTCATGAAAAATCTTCAGCATTTTAGTGCATACTTCTTCTGATAAAACATTTTTGTATGCACTTTTGACTAATGTACACATTTTTGCAATAAACCTGTCCTAATATAATGCATTTTTGTATGTTATTCTCAAGATATATTCCCTTTTATGCACATTTCCGCCTAATAAACATTGTTTGGTTGGAGACCTGCATCGCAAAATGCAGAAGGAAGTCCAGACTTGATAGATTCAGCTTTAAATCAGGTCACACTTCTTCTTGAATTTCTTCCCTATCGCTAATTCAAATGGGTGTACTCTGAATTGTAACATTGGATACAACCTTTAAGCTATCTGGACCCTGAACTATGGAGAGGTGAACAGGCATAACACTCAAGCTATGATCAACCCCGGAACTGTGTAGAAAAAAATTATATAAAATTAAATGCAAGGGTTCAGCGTGAGCCCTATTCAGAGCAGATCCATTGAAGTTAATAGTTATGACTAACTTGGACTCATTCATTTCAGTGGGTCTGTTCTGACTAGGACTAGCATTGGATACAACCCATAATACCTCCAGTGCTTAAAGGGGGATCCAAGGCCTGTGAAGACACCATCACAGAGAGTTCCTTAGCTACACCTCAGTCAAAGGCTATGATGGTCCACTGCTCCAAAAAGCCCAGCCACCCACCCAGCATCTGAGACACAACTGTTCATTTGAACTGGAGGAATCCTTAAGTCCAGCAGCTAAGGCTGATGAGTGTGTTATGTTGAGAGGGTCGAGCTCCCCAAATCCATCCCCCCGGCCAACCCTCTTGCTTCTTCGCCATCCATGAATGATCCAGAAAAAAATGCCCCAATTATTTATCATCATCTAAATGCCTTCTTAATTGCCGTCCATATCTGCTGGCTTGGAGTGTTTTTAAAAAGGTCAGCAGACTAGAAGGGATTGCTTACGGCTGCATACGGAGGAAATATGAAGGTTGACAACGCCTCGGCAGATTTTAACTAGACACCTCAAGTCTCATTCAGACATGATGAGCTTTTTAATATTCACTTCTCTGCTTCCCCCCACCCAACACGCACATGCAGTTTTGTCCCGCTCCTCAAATGAAGGCTTCCTATCTTTTTTTTTTGACAAAGGCTGTCATACCAGTAAGCTCAGGTTTTTGCAACAGCAGTAATTTTTTAAAAACCTTTTCAAAACTCTGCTGACAGCTTTCTATTAGAGCTGAAAGGAAACTGGGGACTCGTGTGTGTGTGTGTGTGTGAGAGAGAGAGAGAGAAGTATCACTCAGATGCACTGACAGTGACCTTAACGTATCTATTTATTTTATCTTTCAAATAGCTTAAGCTTATCCTCACAACAATCCTGTGAGGTAGGTTAGGCTGAGAGACAGTGACTGGCCCAAGGTCACCCAGTGAGCTTACTGGTTGAATTGGTGTTTGAATCTGGATCTGCCAGGTCCTAGTCCAACTGGCTTGTATGGAAGATATGAACCAGAAGTGATCAATACTAGGCATCCTCTATGCCAAGAACTCACCAAAGAGGAGCCCATTCCCTCCTTCAGCCTCAGTTCTTTGATCTGCAAAATGGGCGTTTAATTAGGAATGCCCAAGGTATTCATCCTACATGAATTCTGAAGCAAAGCCACCTGATCCTCACCTCCTGGACTAGCATGTCGATTGGAACACTGTTCTACTTCACAATCTGCACTTAACCAAGCTGTAAAAGGTGGCCTGAGTGGTCCCAGTGGGTGCACTTGGCCAAACCTACACAAACATGTACGCTGGTGGTTTTAGGACTGTACGTGTATAATAAACAGGGTTGTCCAGTTCACACATATGCTGTCTTAAAACAGAGTCTTAGGTGCACACCTCTAAAGCGTAGCCAAGGCATAAGACTCTGTATTCTATTTTAATTTTACTGCGGCAAGTGACTTACAGGTTCACCAGGGAGGCCTCTAGATCCAACTTCCCCGTCGTCGCCCTGTCAGAAAGCAAAGAAATGGCAACAAGAAATTAATTTAAAGCTGGTGTTATGTCAGCCCTGTCACAAGCGTTTTACTTTTTGTCAATAAGTGCACAGGAACAGCGACTCCGCGAGAGTCACAACAGACAGGCTGTGCAGAGAGAAGCCCTCATCAGCCGGGGGCATCATACTGTGCGTATAGGAGTGAGTCGATCAGAAAAGCTGAAAGCGATACTGTCATAATTTGTGTCAGCATCCATAAAGAGGGATTTGCTTCAATGCGAGGGGGGGGAGGTGCAAAGGAGAGGATCATTTTGATATAGGAAAGTCAGTCAGTAACGGATCAAGGAATAACCAGTGAAGAGGCCGAATGAAGAAACACAGCAGGAGAATTAAGCATGGGGTCTTCCACTCTTTCACCCATCACACCCACAGGCCTACGTGGGACTCTGAATGCAGTGGAAGAAATGCCCGCCCTGCCCCACCCCCCACAAGGGTACCTAACAGTAAATGCACTCGCCACAGCAGTGATTGATCTGCAAGGGCTGCATTCACACATGCAGGCTGCCACGTGCTGCGGCCGGTGAGAGAAGAGCAAGCCCATGTGAATCTGCCCCACGTTCCTGAGAGTGACAGGAAATGGGGAATGAACTCACCCTCTCGCCATCCTCCCCTGGGCCTCCTGGAGGACCGGAAGGGCCGGGGTCACCCTAAGAAAAACAAAGGACAGAATCAGCCTCACTGTCCCCCGTCCCCCCAGATTTGTATCCTCTATTTTTTAAGAAAATCCAAATAATTTTATTCCGATATTGTCATACTATATAGCTTTCCAATAAGGGCATATGGGTTGCAGCCAACTCAGTCCTACTCAGAGTAGACCCACTGAAATTAATGAACCAAAGTTCATTTATGTCTATTCACGTCACTGGGTCTACTCAGAGTAGGGCTAGCACTGAATACCACCCAAAAGTACAAGTATCCAATGCTAGTCCTACTCAAAGTCAGACCCATTGAAATTTATGGGCAGCACTGACTTGGTTACATTATTTCAGTGGGTCTACTCTGAACAGGACTAACACTGACTACAACCCGAGGTTAAGATAAATCCTTACAAACTGGAGAAAGTTACCGCCAAAAAAAATAAATCAATCACAATTCTTTTGCATCACGTCAACCAAAATATAAATGCATTAATATTAAATATGGAAGTTAAAAGAGACTCTTACGAGTTACAACAATAAGAGGTCCACCTGTTCTCCTGCTCTCCCAAAAGTCTTTTGATTTTAAATTTATATTTCCACCCACCCTCCAAAAAGAGGCCCAGCTTGAGAGGCTGAAAGGACTCTTAGGCCGTTTCCTCCATGTCTGCCATCTTGCACGGTGGAGGCAACTTGGATCTTCTAAGCCAAGTCAGACTTGTCAGTTTGGAACCTTCTCTTCCTTGTTTAGCTATACTTGGCTGAATCACTTTGTTACATTATTATTTTAAAGTCCTCATGAAGATTCGTCAACATTTTAGTGTGCTTTTCTCTTAATAGACCCTTTTTGGCAAGCAGTTTCCCCTAAAATATTGCATTTCTGTTTATTGTTTTCATTAACGTATGTATTTTGATGTACACATTCAATTTTGCATGCATGTTTTTTGTGGGAGAAGTGCATTGCAAAATTTGGAGAGGTACAAATTGTGAAGGGTAGCTGTGTTTTGGTTTATGTACCATTTCAGGAACAGCAGATTTATTATTATTATTATTATTATTATTATTATTATTATTTACCTTCACCCGGAGGTCCCAGGGTGGGTTGCAACAGTTTAAAATCCATTGTTAGGTAAGTTCATGAACCAAACTGAATTTTCTCCCCAACACAACTGGAGGCAATAAAGAGCAGCCAAGCTAATCAGACACCATCATTCTGTCCACTACTGCATGTAAGGTCACCCAGACAAAACAAAATGAAAAACTGCGATGGGCTTACCCTGTGCCCTTTCTCTCCAGGCAATCCGGCCAGACCATCAAAACCTCGGTCACCCTACAATAAAAGGTTAGAATGAGATTTTTTTTAAAAAAGGAAGAAAAACCAGCCGCTGCTTCCTAGAAGATGTAAGTAAGTGGACATTCTGAGGACCAGGGCAAAACCTTCCTTGCAAGCTTTTCGTGCAAGTGTGTGAACCACCAAGGGCAGATGGGAGGGAGGGTGTCTCATCTCAGGGCATTGTTTCACCAGCAGCAGCAGGCACAGTTTTGGGGCAACATCTAATTCTGTGCTAAGTTACCAGATATTTAGGACATGGCATTTAAGCTTTTAAAACAAGATCATCTGTAAGAGGAATCTTTGCCCTCTGGATGTTGTGGAAATAGATGTCCCACCATCCTGGACCATTGGCTGTGCTGGCTAGGAACAAATCAGAAGTGTATTCCAACAAGACCCAGAGGGTCACAGGCAGTGGAGATTGTAGGAGTAGGTTTCAGCACCTTGGACAGCTCCTTGGGAGTGCAGACTAAAGCCTGGAGTGGATTCATTGCCCCCTTCACAACAGAACCACTAGTCTCCACTGCTCATAGGTTCCCTATCCATGATCTGTAACAGAAGTGAGGGACTTCAGGCCCAGGAGCTAGATGTGGCTCTCTGGGTCTCACTATCTGGTCCTTGAGCACTTCCTCAAGAACATTTGCCTGGTAGGAACGTTTCCTTCATCTGTGAAGCATGAAGAAGGGCTGTAAGCTCAGTGGCAAAGCACCTGCTTGCATGCAGAAGGTCCCAGGTTCAATCCCTGGCTGTATCTCCAGGTAAGTCCGGATGAGGTGCGCCTGGCGCCGACGCTACTATCTTTTCGGCACCAGGTGAAAACCTTTTTATACTCCCAGGCATTTTAAAGTGTATTTTAACAGTATTCCACTATTATTCTGTATTTTGGACGTTGTTTGGTTCTTTTATTGTTTGTTTGTTTTTGGTTCTTGATTTATTGTATTTATTGTACTTATACACTGTGCTTGTTTTATCTTTTATGTACACCACCCAGAGAGCCTTCGGGCTTAGGGCGGTATATAAATTAAATTAAATAAATAAATAAAATAAATGTCCTAAGCCTGAGATCCTGGAAAACTGCTGCAAATCAGTGTAGACAATACTGAACTAGATGGACCAAGGGCCTGACTCAGCTTTCTATCTTCTATCTATGGAGGTGTGTGTGAGAGAGAGTTTGTGTATGTGTGTGCACACATGCACCTGGGAGGTGTATCCAATGTTAGTTCTACTCAGAGAAGACCCACTGGAAATAATGGGCATGTCTAATTTAGGTCCATTGATTTCAGTGGGTCTATTCTGAGTAGAACTTAATTGAATCCAACCTTGAATTTTGGACTGTATCCTAAAGCACAAGGAAAGATTCACATCCATTGCTCCACCCCCTTTTTCCTGTGGCCCTGCCCACCACTTGCATGTGGCTCTGGGAAGGTTCCACATGAGGGAATGCACCCCTTGGAATGAAAAAGCCTCCTTGCCCCAATCTAGCATAACCAGTATTGCTTGGAGAAATCCACCTCCCTTTGCCTGCTCTTCTTGCCTGCTCACAGTGGAGAGGGATTTACTTCACACCCAAGGGCACAATAGCACATGGCAAAGAATTCAGGGCTGCCTGCATTCCTCTCCTCTTCTGCAACATTCAGTTCAAATTACCCTGTGTCCTCAGGTGGTTCATTATGTGTCTGACACCCCCCCTTTCCTGACATCATTGGCTGCATTGCCAGGGAAACACAACCTCATCACCATTGTGAGGTCAGACCAGAAGGTCAGTTGAGCAAGATATTACTGAGGGGAGGGAGGGAGGTGGGGGAAAGCAGCAAGGGGGCTGGCAGTGTGGGTGACAATCCTTTTCCATGTGTACTTCTGCCCTGAATCCAACAAGTCCCCCCAGAGCTCATCTTGTGAACACAAAAGATGGATGGTTAGTGCGATTGTGGAAGTAATCGAAACTGCCGTGGGAGGACCCACAAAAGGTGAGCTGATGAACGACAAGCCTCTTAGGTTCCAGAATATCTCCGCACACCTTTACATGGTAATCAATTATACAGACACTTCCCCACCCCGCCCCTCCACAACATCTGCCTAATGTTCATTCTTTGTTGGGATATTAAGAAAGAGTGGCTGTAGCATGTCTGGGACCAATGATTTGCAATCTCCTTCTCTGCACCCCCCACCCCCATCTATTTCCATGATAAGTACCTACATAATCAAGCACTTAAACTGCCAGGCAAACTTCCCTGCATTCAAATTCACCGTTTAATGGCTTCTGCCTCTTTTGATGACAGTGGAGTGAACTCCGAAGGGAGGGAGGAGGAAGGCAAGAAAAAGGGAGATTTCTTTCCAGATGTAAACACAAATACAAAGGCTGTACACGGTTATTAAATTCGCAGCAGATGTCTCTCTGGGAATTGGAGCTTCAAGGGCTCCGGATCTGTGACCAGTGGTATCGCCCCATCTGGAATATAGTTCCTCCATGTAAACGGCGTGTTTCCTAGAACAGATGTGACTTTTTAAAAAGTAACGGATACAACCGGGACGTGAAACATTGTGGTTCAACTACCTTTGGCCCAGTCTGGCCTGGCATCCCTCGCGCTCCATCACTGCCAGCGCGTCCCTAGAAAGAGAGAAGAGAAGAAATTAAGCCACAAGGGGCCTGATCAATACCAGAGAGGCATCCATTCTTGTGTCGAAGGCTGTGTTTCAAGTCTCATGACTGCTGCTGTGACTGCAGTTGGCTGCAGGTCAGCAGGTTGCGTGATGCATTATTTTTATCCCAGAAAAATAAGGCTGAATCCCGCCCCCTACCATGCAGCCAAAATTTAGAAGCTTTACACCAGTGGCGAGAAAGCTTCGGCCCTCCAGCAATTGTTGGACTCCATCTGTACCATACATAAGCACATTGCTCCCTCCAAAGGATCCTGGGAATTGTCGTTTGTTAAGGGGGCTAGGAATTGTAGCTCTGATAGGGGTAAACTACAGTTACAGCTCCCAAGATTCTTTGGGGAAAGCCCATGTGCTTTAAATGTATGGTGTGTGCACTCAGCCACAGAGTGTGTATCTGGTCACAATCTGAAGATGGGCCCAAGTTAGTCATGTCTATCAATTTCTATATGTTTACTCTGAGCATGACTAACCTGAGATACATTCAGCCCAAGCTGATTTTCTATATACTGATCAAGAGTTGTAGCCAACTCAGTTCTACTCAGAGTAAATTCATTAAAATGAATGGATCTCAGTTCATCATGTCCATTATTTTCAATGGGTCTACTCTGAGAAGGACCATGTTGGCTGGGGCTGATGGGAGCTTTCTCTCTTTCTCTCCCTCCCTCATCCTGCAAGACCAACACGATCACTAACACTCTCTCCAACTGCTCCCTTACTCATGTCTGTAACCCTTCACAGCTACAGGTGGTTCCAATGGTTTGGCGTGAAGAGACCCAATTGTACTGCCTGCCTCTCAGCAGCTAGCATGTTAAGTTCACAAAACCATGCAAAGAGTTTTCTTTTTCTCACGTACCCGGCGTCCTGGTTTTCCTGATGGGCCCGGAGGGCCTTGAACGCCTCGTGGACCCTGAAACAAACGGAATCAATGAGAAAAATAAGAAGTTGTCCTGCCCGAACTCAAGGAACTCAGACTCAGACACAGCTGTAGTTTTCTCTTCTATTGAAGCAAGAGAAAGTTTCTGTTCAGAGCACTTCATGGATCAACCTACAGCTTACTTAGAACCCAGCAGCCCTCTCTATCTAACTAGGCACAACTTGGCAGCATTAAGATGTTGACTCAGCAACTAACCCTCCCCCCTTGCCCAACTTAAGTAGAGCCGGCCAGCCCCCTGCTTGCGTGTACCCCGAGTCACGGTTGGAGGCAGGCACATAAGCACAAACTCCTCCTGAGCTGGGACTGTTGAATCTCCCACTGTGCCCACCTCCTGGACCTGGGCAAAGGGGGATCTCTGTGCCAGTCCCACCCTCTGCCTCTGCGGGGGGAGGTCTGTCTGGTGGCGGCGGTAGCAGAGGAGTAAGGGGCCGGGCCGAGGGTTCCTCTTGGGGGGTGTCTGGGATGCCTGAAGGTGGCCTGTGAATGCCTGGAGTGGGGGCTGCTTTGACATCCCACTCCTCCCAGGGTCCTTCCCCGGCCGGGACGTCCCAGTCCCAGTCTTCCTCCCCCCCCGTGCATCGGTCCACTCCCGGCTACCATGGCTCACGACAGAAGCATGGGCACCTGCCTCAGAATAATGTTAGGCCTATCAGATGACATTGTGTGTGTGTTTTTCTGACATACCTGGGGTCCCATGTCGCCTGCCTCACCCTTGATTCCTCCACTGCCTGGGGGTCCCTATGGGAAAAGGAGGATTAGGGGAAAAGTACATGGCATAATGAAAATAAATAAATCCTTACCGCCCGCCCACAACTCCAACCACCCACCTTTGGCCATGGTGGATGGGGCTGAAGGCAGTTTGTGTTCTTGCCATCATTTTCACACACACGTCTCCTGATGAGCACATTTACTACGAGCAATTTTCCCACAGGTAATGCATTTTCCTAAGTTATTTCCATGAACGTGTGCATTTTCATGCACGCTTTCTCCTTGTATACACGTCCCCTGGTGCGTGGTTCGGTTGGAGAAGTGCATCGCAAAATTCGGGAAAGTACAAATTGCAAGAGATGCCCATGTTTTGGTTCACGGTTTGCTTTGGGAAGTGTGAATTAGGCAGGTTCTCATTTAAAGGCAAACCAACCCAAATTTCTACCCCTTTCCTCCTAGTTCTGCTCTAATAAAAATGCTCCCCAATGTGAAGCCAGCGAGGCGGCATCTTGCTTAGAGATTTTTGCTTACTTACCAAGGGTCCTGGCCTTCCGGTAAGACCCATTGGACCAGCTGGTCCTCTCAGTGCCAGCTGCAGAAGGAGAGATGGAAAGCATGTGAAAACTGTGCACGGCAACTTGAAGACAGCCATTCGCAGGGTGAAGCCACACGGTGCTCCCTGAAGCAAGTTTATCCCGTGACATTCCAGGGGAACTTACTCCCAAGAAAGCAGGCACAGGTGACTGCAGGCTTGCAGCCTGCTCCGGTGCATGCCTAATTGGAAGAGAACCCCACATTCAATGAGACTAACTCCTGAGAAAGCCTGCCTATGATTCGAGCATGTTTAGCCAAAGTGGGGCCCTCCAGATGTTGCTTGGCTAAGGGCAGCTGGAGTCCAAAAGCATCTAGAAGGCACCATGCAGGCTCCTAACCCTGATGCCTATGCTCTCCTCCCACTGTCGGAGGCTGTATGCTTCCAAATACCAGTTGCTGGAAACCATGACTGGAGGGGTGAGCCACTGTTGCACTCCGGTCCTGCTTGTGGGATTCCCATTGGGGCACCTGCTTGGCCACTGTGAGAACAGGATGCTGGACTAGATGGGCCACTCACCTGATCCAGCTGGGCTCTTCTTATAGAGGTGTATTGTGACAGCAGAACCCTCATGCCCAGGGGCAGTCTACCTCTGAATGCCAGTTGCTCGGATTCAAACTTGGGGAAAGTGTTGCTGTGCTCTGGTCCTGCTTGCAATCTTCCTATTGGGGCATCTGGTTGGCCACTTTGAGAGCGGGATGCTGGACTAGTTGGGCCTCTGGCCTGATCCAGCAGGCTGTTCTGATGTTCTGATGCTAGATTAGCGTCTCGGTCATAAATGATCAAGGCTGTTCAATTTTTACCCCTTCCCAAAAGGCAGATTGCAACCAATGCAGAATACTAAACATTACATGGAAGTAAAAAAGACATTTGGAGAACAGATCTGGGACAATTAGTTACTTATTGGTACCCCTATGTCAGACTTCCCTAACCTGGGCTCTCCAGATGTTTCGGATTACAACTCTCATGATCCTTGAATATTAGCCAACATCTGGAGGGCACCAGGTTGGGGAAGGGTTCCCTATATAAAGAGAACAAGAATGCAACTTCAAAAATGTTATAATCTAGGGGTTTTTGTGTTGTGTTTTGTTTTAAACGTCTAATTAAAAAGTCGTGTAGCCAGGGCAGAGTCAATAAATCTTTTGGCAGGTAATGGGCCTGTCCACACTTTATAACGTCGCCAGGACAAATTTGTTCCATTGCAAGAATTCAATCCCTTAAAAGACCTGTAATTATCTGCATTCTCTGGTAATTAAAATCCACCCAGAGCAGCAATAGTTGTGTATGTGTGAAGAAATGCTAGATTATTTAGTGAACTGTGTGCTGTGTGTTTAACTAACTGCTCCCCCATTAAAAGGGCAACTGGGGAATGAACACAGTTTTGGTCTCAGAGGCAAAATCCAAGTTGCTGAGAAATAAATAAAAGTTAAAAAATTAGCTGAAATCAGCAGGATTCAAGGC
Organism: Rhineura floridana; assembly: GCF_030035675.1. Lineage (NCBI taxonomy): Eukaryota > Metazoa > Chordata > Lepidosauria > Squamata > Rhineuridae > Rhineura > Rhineura floridana. Next base: position 21,101,707 of record NC_084499.1, on the reverse strand, counting down.
CTGATTTAAATTCCATGCAGCCACACAGTAAGCATAGATCTGAGCAGGCCATACAAATGTGGGTATACCTTGCCTTGTATACCCCTAGCCAGTCACTTTGATTCTTGGGACAGACATTGTTAAAAGTGCCGTATGTTCCTGAGGTTTGTCTTATGGCCACTAAGACCAGGGCCTTCAGTGTGGTGGCTCCTGCCCTTTGGAACACACTCCCAGTTAATACCAGGCATGTACCTACAGCACTGGCATTTAGGCGCCTGCTTAAAATACACCTGCTCGCCCCGGCTTTCCAAGAAGGGTGATCCATGGCAGAGCCACTCTTAACAGTGCCATAGGCTCCTACGGTCCGTTTTATGGCCACTAACACAACCAGCAACCAGAAGCGATTGTAACACCTGAACCTGGGGAGATGTAACTATTATGTGTCATTAACTGGTATGTTTTAATTGATGTTTTATGATGACTAGAGACGTTATAACATTCATGCAATCAAACTGAGTTATTTGTCGGATTGTTGTGTTTTTGAATGACTTAGTGTTCGATTGTCACTGATGTAGTGACCTGCATTTTCGTTGTTCCGTTGTTAGCCATTCTGAGCATATTTATATGGAAAAGCGGCATACACTTTTAAACAACAGCAACAATCACCACCACCCCACAGCTTCTATGCAAGTTCTACTCAGAACTGATCCACTGAAATTAATGAACCCAAGTTAGTCATGTCTATCAATTTTTAATGGGTCTCCTCTGAGTAGACTGGATACAATATTTGTTAAAAGAAAAATACAGGTTAAAACCAATAAAATAGCATAAAAACATACAAACATATATAAAATAGATTCAGGGGATTTGTATGTGTTAATCAGGGTCCAATCTTATGGGTCAGGAAGGGGGTGGAAGAAAAATACAGGGTCACCTCCAATTCTAGCCCTACTCAGAGTAGACCCATTGAAGTTAAGGGATAGGACTAAATTAGGTTCATCCATTTCAATGGGTCTCCTCTATAATCCAGAGAAAATCAGGGTGGTCCCACCTCCAGATTACCTCTGAGGAAATGTGGCCTTTCACCTCCACACCCAGCATGGACTAGACACCCTGTCTTTGCAGAGTAGCCCCAGGTGCCTTCTGGGCCCCAGACATGCGTTAAAGCGATAGGAGATGACGAGCTCAGTGCCCTCCACTTACCCGGGCCTGTTGCAGGATGGCTTGCGCCTGGGACTCCTGAGCAGACACCATGGGACCTTTCGAGCCACTGTCGCCTCCCCCGCTGAACCGGAACTGCGGAGGGCAAAGCAGGGAGAAGAGGTCAGTTGGAGAATGGCAGCTTTTGTTCAGTTCCAGTGGCCCAATGGGAACGAGGGGGCACATCAGTAGCCTCATCCCCATTGGGGCATGGCAGGGAAGGCTCTCGCATGAAATGAAGCACAAGTTGAAATGCACCCACACAAAAAGGAGAGAACACAAACCATTCAGCACGAGACCCAAAGATGCTATGTCAGATGACACCCAATACCTGCATAAGAGACGTGTTCCTAGTTGCCACCCTCCAAATTGCTGGTTAACAATATACTCACCGGAAGCATCAACATTGTCCCAGGCGGTCCTGGCAAACCGTCGGCCCCGGGGAGCCCTGCCCGTCCGGGGGGACCCTACAAACAGACAGGAATACGGAGCAGCCATTAAAAAAAAATTCAGACACAACCATTTTGGGCTTATGGATACTGGGGAGATTGCATCGCACTATGGATATACAAATGCCAAAGCTACCCACAGTAGACCCATTTAAAATAATAACCCATTGGGTCTCAATAACCCATAGAGGCCTACCAGTTGGCTCTCTTCCTTGCAGAACCTCTGTGTGTGTGTGTGTGTGTGTGAGAGAGAGAGAGAGAGGTGGAGAGGGTAGAGGGTTTTTATTGATCTTTATCTGCAGATTTATAAGCTTCACAAGCAAAAGTCACTTAGCTGGTGTACAGTAAATCAAAAAACAAAATGCAAAAGATTAGAAAGCTAATGTAAGGTGCAGAAGAAATGGCTTGTGTCCCAAATATCTGAGAGACCAACTCCTTCCCTACCGAGTGTTGAGATCAGCAGAAGGGACCCTCTGGGTAGTTCCACCACCCTCAGAAGCTGAGTATTATGAGCCCTGTGGAAGACTCCTGTTGCGGTGATCAGGAGAAGGAGGAGGAATGGGACCCTGGGGATTGCAGCGGGAGGGGCTGAAATAGGAGAAGACTTCAGCAGTTTAGATGGTGACAGCTCCACCCCTGTAGTTTCAGATCCAGCTGAGGAAATGCTGTCCGAAATTCAGCCGGCCCCTGCCTGCCTCTCAGTTTTGCCCTCCCTTCTCCAGAGAAGGAGGAGTTGGAGGCTTAGGCAGAGGTGGAATCTGAGGAGGGTCTAGCTGAGTTGCTGCCGCTGCCAAGGGCATGATGGCTGATGTACAGAAGCAAGTAGATAGTGCCAGCTTTTCAATCTGTGCGTAGGAGTGTGTGTTTGCTCACACAGATGTGTTCAGAGAAAACTTCCCCACGCAAATAGAAAGAACCTGCCCTGAGCCTCCTTCAAGGGTCTCAAGGGGCATGTCTAATTGCTGCGACAGTGTCTTCATTTGAGTAGTCATGCTGAATTATCCTTGTGTAGAGACGCAGAGTGCTGTATAATCTATAAGCTGATCTATGGAAAAACACACCAGTGAGTCTGAGTCTGAATCCAATGGGGTTGGCCAGGACACTCAGGGGGTGGTGATCTGGGAGAAGGCATTCTCTGTGGCAGCCCCAAAGTTGGGGAACGCCCTTCCCACAGAGTTGTGTTACTGTACAGTTTTGGGTGAATGCTGAAGAAGCAACTCTTTCCTCTAGCCTTGGATACCTGAGATATTTTAGGACCTAGCTTATTTTTTGTGATGTGATTTTGAGTTGTTTTTAATGTTGCATTTTAAACTGTTGTAACCCACCAGAAATGTCTCCAACAGCCACCTAAATATAAAAATGTTAGGTGCCTGCCTAATTTCAGTTGGTAACTGATTCCAGAGGGCTGGGAGATGAAATTCAGTGTAGTTCAGGTTTTCGTGCAAGCCTACTAAATTTGCACCTCCTGAACAAATGCTGAAAATGTGCAGCAGTCCTTTAAAATCCAGTCTCCTAATTTTGCTATGCAGTTCCCCCTTCCAGAAAATGTGTGCAAAAATGCTCATATTCGGAGAAAATAGAAGCTAATATTACGAGAAAGCATAAACATCTATGTATTAGAGAATATACACGGTGTGTGATATTAGGAGAACTTGCTTGCAAAAGTGTGTATATTAGGAAAAATGCAAGTTCAAAGGGTGACAAACTTACACCATCAAAACAACCTTAAACGGAGGTGGAAATGGGAGTGAACTAAATTTAAGATTGGCAAAAAACAAAAAACAGAAACTCAAAGGGAAGATTTGCCCACCTCTAGGAGAGGGATGGATTTGTATGCAGCCTGAACCTTTTGCTAATCCTAACTGCACCTCCACTGACAGCTCATAGATTGCAGTGGCGGCTGATGGTCCATGTCCGCAAGGCAGTAGAATCTGCCTCGAGTTTTAGTGTGGACTTTTAAGGAGCTGAAGCACCCTGGACAGCTCTTTGGAAGTTCAGACTAAAACCTGGAGCGGATTCCACTGTCCCACTATCATGGAGCCACTATTAGTAGATTGTAAGGTCGGACAGGTGGTGGAAACAGACAAAGGTCTTTTCAGAAACAGCCCAGGGGCGTGGGAACCGCCTTTGACAGGAAAGCCTTCAGTACACTCCCTTGATCAGGCTTACACAGGTAGAGGAAGGAGATAGTTTCTTCCGGGCCAGAAGCAAAGCAGTGAGCTATAAGAGGGTATTTGTATCCAGTTGGGTCCAGGCTGATCTTCCTGTGCTGGCATCCTTGCTTGAATGCTGGCTCTCGTCCCTTGGGCGATGGATGGGGCCTCGCTTCCGCAGTCCCAGGGGACTGGCTGTTGGAGCAGAGTGCTCTTTAGCAAGCTCTCGGCACCTGCCTCTTCTCCGGCCGATAGAGTGGGCCAGGCTGGCCTTCTCTTTTCTGGTGTTCTTGCAAAAACAGTGGCTCACTTCCTTGCTCCAGTCCCAGGGCAACTGGCAACTGTTGCTAGCGATCAGAGGGAGGGGGGGTGCAAGCTCTCTGAAGCCACTCCTTCTTTGGCCAGTGGATGCAGCCAGCCTGCAAGCAAGTTCATCAGAGCAACTCGTTCTGTGGCAAAGAGCAGGCCGGGCAAATTCCACTCCCATCCCTGCTCTGAACTGAATGGTCCCCAGAGGGAATCGGGTCCACCGCTGAGAGTGCCGGGAGCCGTAATTGAACAAGCCGCACGGAGAACTGCTCAGCTCAGCCCCCGCTGACAGGACAAGCTGCAATATTGACTTCCTTGCAAGGCAGGATCGATGTGGCACAGCAGAGCCTTTCATGCTCCGCCGTGTCGCCACCGCTGGGAAGATTATTCTCGGGCCCTCAAAGAGTCGTAAATACAAGCGGGTGCACCGGGGAAGTAGCAAGTACCTCAGTGCTCCTGTTTGGCAGGACGAGACAGAGGGCAGAAGGAAGCCCTGCGACTGAGATACGGCCCAGAGGAGCCTGGAGCCAAAAGCAATGGGTCAGGAGGAATGGGGGAAGCTGCCTTTTACCAAGTCAGACCATTGGATCCATCTAGCGCAGTATTGCCTGCACTGACTGGCAGCAGCTCTCCAGGGTTTCAGGCAGGGGTCCTCCCCAGCCCTAACCAGAGATGCCATTGAGGACTGACCCTGGGGTCGTCTGCGTGTAGAGCAGGCACTCAGCCACAGAGCTATGGTCCACCCCCAAATAACAATCATCCCTTGATTTTTCAGATTACAGCCCAAAGCCGCTCTGGAAGGTTTTTTTATAGTAGGATCAGTTCTTGTCCGTGACTTCCTCTGGCCTATTGCTGTTCAAAAGGTGCATGGGGTGGGTAGCCACAACTTCTCCCTTTGACCAGGCTTGTATCCTGACAAACCCCAAAACCTGCATTTCCTCCTCATCTGAATCCTCCGCAGGGTAGGGCAACCGGACGGGTTTGTGAGCCGTGACAAAAATAGGGGCAGTGCATGACCAGGAAACTGTGACTTGCCCCTGGAAATCAGGACAGCTGGAACCCGTTGGAATAAGACAGCGCCCAGTGGGAATATGAAATAATAGCAGAGGAGCATGGCCAGTTCTTATTAAAGGATCCAGCCTGGCTTTATTCCCCCTCCTTTCCCCAAAATTCTCATTTTTAACCAGGGCCTTGTCTGGGTAGAGACACAACTCTGTGTGGAAAATCTGACTGAACAGTCTGCCTCAATCAGACGGCGTGTGAATTTCTACCTCAGTGTTACAAAAATGGCGCAAGCACCAAATTATCTCCGCAATCAAATGGAAAATTCCACCAATGCAAAATGCTAAAGGCTTTCCTGCAGCCAGTGTTGTCCAGTTTGAATTCTTGCCAATGGACTGCAAAGCCGGGAGGGGCATTTAAACTTGGCTATCAGTGTTGCCAAATCCCAGTTTTGGTTTCTAGATATGTCTTAACTAGACTGAAAAAAAAGTTTGGCTGTTAGAGTAATAAGGCCAAGAGTGTCCTCTGAAAATTTAAGAGGTGGGAATATGTTTTACAGTTGCAGGGCGAGCTAACACAAGGATCAAAGGCCTGGTTTGAGATGCATTCAAGATTAAATGGCAAAAAAGGGAGGAACTATTTAAAATACTTCACATTTAACTTTAGCAACATTATCTATTATGAATCATCTCCTTTCTTTTAAGCAACATTTTGGCATGCATAACCTACTTATTTGTTCAGAAAAGTAACCATACACCTTTCTTATTTATTCATTGTTTATTTATTAAATGTATATCCTGCCCTTCCTCCCAGAAGGACCTCAGATAGAAGGAAAGCCTGATCAGAAACATTCAGAAACATGGAAGAGAATGAAGCTTGAACCAGAATGGAACCAGACTGCTGGCACTTAAAATTAAATAGGTAGCAGAGCAGCTTTTAAACTGACTGAGGGGGAAAACCCGACAGGAGCTGAGAAAGGTCCGGTTCGGAATAAACCTCCCCCCTGGGATAAAAACCAAAGAAATGATGAAATTTTAAAAGGGGTAGGCCTAGAAGTAGGCATTGTGAGAGCAGGGGCACAGGATATAAATTCAGAAGAGCAAAATTACCACAGGCCTAACCACAAGTGCCAAAGACACTTGAAGAGAGACACTGCTTACAAGTGCCTGTACGCTAATGCTAGGAGCCTGCGAACCAAGATGGGAGAACTGGAGTGCTTGGTCTTAGAGAAGAGCATTGATATAGTGAGCATAACGGAGACCTGGTGGAATGGAGAAAACCAGTGGGATACGGTTATCCCTGGATATAAACTATATCGGAAGGACAGGGAAGGACGTATTGGTGGCGGAGTCGCTCTATACATGAAAGAAGGCATTGAATCCAGCAAGCTCAAAACCCCAAAAGAGGCAGACTCCTCCACAGAATCATTGTGGGTGGTGATACCGTGCCCCAGGAGGGACTTAATACTGGGAACGATCTATCGTCCCCCTGATCAAAATGCTCAGGGAGACCTTGAGATGAGATATGAAATTGAGGAAGCATCCAAACTAGGAAATGTGGTAGTAATGGGTGACTTCAACTACCCGGACATAGACTGGCTGCATATGTGTTCCAGTCATGACAAAGAAGCAAAGTTTCTAGATATTCTAAATGACTATTCCCTAGATCAGTTGGTCATGGAACCGACCAGAGGGACGGCAACCCTGGACTTAATCCTCAGTGTGGACCGGGACCTGGTGCGAGATGTAAGTGTTGTTGAACCGATTGGGAGCAGTGACCACAGTGCTATTAAATTAAACATACATGTAACTGGCCAATTGCCACAAAAATCCAACACGGTCACATTTGACTTCAAAAGAGGAAACTTCACAAAAATGAGGGGATTGGTAAAAAGAAAGCTGAAAAACAAAGTCCAGAGGGTCACATCACTCGAAAATGCTTGGAAGTTGTTTAAAAACACTATATTAGAAGCTCATCTGGAGTGCATACCGCAGATCAGAAAAGGTACCGCTAGGGCCAAGAAGATGCCAGCATGGTTAACGAGCAAAGTCAAGGAAGCTCTTAGAGGCAAAAAGTCTTCCTTCAGAAAATGGAAGTCTTGTCCAAATGAAGAAAATAAAAAAGAACACAAACTCTGGCAAAAGAAATGCAAGAAGACAATAAGGGATGCTAAAAAAGAATTTGAGGAGCACATTGCTAAGAACATAAAAACCAACAACAAAAAATTCTATAAATACATTCAAAGCAGGAGACCATCTAGGGAGACAGTTGGACCCTTGGATGATAAGGGAGTCAAAGGTGTACTAAAGAACGATAAGGAGATTGCAGAGAAGCTAAATGAATTCTTTGCATCTGTCTTCACAGTGGAAGATATAGGGCAGATCCCTGAACCTGAACTAACATTTGCAGGAAGGGATTCTGAGGAACTAAGACAAATAGTGGTAACGAGAGAGGAAGTTCTAAGCTTAATGGACAATATAAAAACTGACAAATCACCGGGCCCGGATGGCATCCACCCGAGAGTTCTCAAAGAACTCAAATGTGAAATGGCTGATCTGCTAACTAAAATATGTAACTTGTCCCTCGGGTCCTCCTCCGTGCCTGAGGACTGGAAAGTGGCAAATGTAATGCCAATCTTCAAAAAGGGATCCAGAGGGGATCCCGGAAATTACAGGCCAGTTAGCTTAACTTCTGTCCCTGGAAAACTGGTAGAAAGTATTATTAAAGCTAGATTAACTAAGCACACAGAAGAACAAGCTTTGCTGAAGCAGAGCCAGCATGGCTTCTGCAAGGGAAAGTCCTGTCTCAGTAACCTATTAGAATTCTTTGAGAGTGTCAACAAGCATATAGATAGAGGTGATCCAGTGGACGTAGTGTATTTAGACTTTCAAAAAGCGTTTGACAAGGTACCTCACCAAAGACTTCTGAGGAAGCTTAGCAGTCATGGAATAAGAGGAGAGGTCCTCTTGTGGATAAGGAATTGGTTAAGAAGCAGAAAGCAGAGAGTAGGAATAAACGGACAGTTCTCCCAATGGAGGGCTGTAGAAAGTGGAGTCCCTCAAGGATCGGTATTGGGACCTGTACTTTTCAACTTGTTCATTAATGACCTAGAATTAGGAGTGAGCAGTGAAGTGGCCAAGTTTGCTGACGACACTAAATTGTTCAGGGTTGTTAAAACAAAAAGGGATTGCGAAGAGCTCCAAAAAGACCTCTCCAAACTGAGCGAATGGGCGGAAAAATGGCAAGTGCAATTCAATATAAACAAGTGTAAAATTATGCATATTGGAGCAAAAAATCTGAATTTCACATATACGCTCATGGGGTCTGAACTGGCGGTGACCGACCAGGAGAGAGACCTCGGGGTTGTAGTGGACAGCACGATGAAAATGTCGACCCAGTGTGCGGCAGCTGTGAAAAAGGCAAATTCCATGCTAGCAATAATTAGGAAAGGTATTGAAAATAAAACAGCCGATATCATAATGCCATTGTATAAATCTATGGTGCGGCCGCATTTGGAATACTGTGTACAGTTCTGGTCACCTCATCTCAGAAAGGATATTATAGAGTTGGAAAAGGTTCAGAAGAGGGCAACCAGAATTATCAAGGGGGTGGAGCGACTCCCTTACGAGGAAAGGTTGCAGCATTTGGGGCTTTTTAGTTTAGACAAAAGGCGGGTCAGAGGAGACATGATAGAAGTGTATAAAATTATGCATGGCATTGAGAAAGTGGATAGAGAAAAGTTCTTCTCCCTCTCTCATAATACTAGAACTCGTGGACATTCAAAGAAGCTGAATGTTGGAAGATTCAGGACAGACAAAAGGAAGTACTTCTTTACTCAGCGCATAGTTAAACTATGGAATTTGCTCCCACAAGATGCAGTAACGGCCACCAGCTTGGATGGCTTTAAAAGAAGATTAGACAAATTCATGGAGGACAGGGCTATCAATGGCTACTAGCTGTGATGGCTGTGCTCTGCCACCCTAGTCAGAGGCAGCATGCTTCTGAAAACCAGTTGCCGGAAGCCTCAGGAGGGGAGAGTGTTCTTGTACTCGGGTCCTGCTTGCGGGCTTCCCCCAGGCACCTGGTAGGCCACTGTGAGAACAGGATGCTGGACTAGATGGGCCACTGGCCTGATCCAGCAGGCTCTTCTTATGTTCTTATGTTCTTAAGCTGCTACCTCAAAATAGTATCTCTGAGACAGGGGTACTCAGGTCTGCCTAAGCTAAAGCTGGTCTGAAATTACTCCTTACTTTCCTGAAAATATTCCAACCCCTACAAACACAGGGCCTGATTTGAAGCTACTTTCGTGAGGTGGGGAGGGGGTTGGAGAGAAATTACTGTGAGATTTTAGGGAGGGGGTTCCGCATAGACATTTACAAGCTGTGGAGACAGGCTCACACTGCCCTCTGCTGGCCATACTTCCTCAGTGCAATGTGGCATGGCACTGACCCCAAGGACAGCAAAGAGAAAGTGCAGAGAGTGCCTTAAAAGTTTTAAAAGCATTTTTTTAACAAAAACGAAAAGGAAACTCAAACCCCATAAAGGGACCCAGTGGACAGTTCAAAAAGAGAGAGATTTTCACAACGTTCAGCGCAGCTCTAGTTTAAGAAGCTAAAAAGAGAGAAACTGCTTGCAGCACTCAAAGAATGCCACTAGGTGTCAGGCCTAAATCAGTGCTGTGACAGAGACACAGCTGAGGCTGGTGGAAGGCAGGGGCAGTTCGGAGCAGCAGATTTCAACGTTTCTACCTTCAAGGGAGATTTCCCACACCGCCCCATCTGCCAGGAAAGCCCTGCACCTCTGTCGGAACTCCTGCATACTGCAGGAAGATTCCAGAGCCTCTTCTAGGGCGCAACGTCAGCCTGGTTGCTGACCAAGCCTGTTAGGCATCACTATCACTCTCCATGGGCTAGGAATGTGCCCTCAGTATGGATAGACAAATCAGCCTCATTTCTAGTCTGTGACAATTGTAGAAGTATTTATTCATCAGTTTGTTCCATCTGTATTAATCAACAATTATTATTATTATTATTTTGAAAAATCCACATGAAATGCATATACAAATTTGTATTTATTTTTTAAACCATTTATTATATTAACTAACTATATTTTGCTTTGTACTTCTGTATTAGATCATTTCTTTGTAAAAGTGAATTTATTTTTATGCTTGTTGTGTTGGTGATTTTGCCCCATTTCAGTTTATTGATGTGTTTTTTATTTTGATAATGTTTCTTCCGAGCTGCTCTGGGTACAGCTTTCTGTAGAAAGGTGCCATAAAGATAAGTTAACCCTTAAACAAACAGCATTCTGATGTGCATTTTATCTCAATGTATGCATTTCTAAACACAGAGATGCCTGAAAGACGAAGGCAAGGATGCCTGCCAAATTTCTGCTGGAAGAGTGTTCCACAGCGTGGGATTGGCAACACAAAATGCCCAACTTGCGCCAGGCCTCTGTAACACGGGGGGCAACGAACAGCACTGCTCCAGATGATCTCAGTGATCAGGCTGGGATATAAGGGCTCATTCGGTCCTTACGGTATCCTGGACCCAAGTTGTTCAGGGCTTTGCATATCAACACAACAGCCTTGAACCTGGCCTGGTAGCATATGGGCAGCCCATGCAGATGACTTAGCAGAGGTTTTCAAAAGTGTTTGCACCTGCAGAAGTTTTGGGATGGACATTCTGCTTTGTGTCCAATCAGTGCATGCCCGGTAACTTCCTCCTATAATCCTGGTACTTTTCATACCATGAGCGTTCCAGAGTTGCTGGTCCCCCCCCCCCAGCTTTTGTTACCCTGTAGTGCAAGAACGTCCCTCCAGGTGGCAATCCCAAAAAACATTGAGGAAACATCACAGAACTACTACTAATAAAGCAGAATGATGTGCGGATGATCAAATTTAAATCTGCCACTAATGCACTATCCTTGTGTCAACGTCATGTTGCAAAATACATCTGCAAAAAAACACCACCATCAGTCTGGAGAGGACCTCAGACAGTGCAGCTCTTCTTGAATATAAGATAACTCTGGTCCTCTTTCTTTGATTGCTTCCAACAAATCTATCTATTTTAACATTAAAACCTCTTTAATGTGGGTTTTTTCGGGGGGGGTGGCATCCAAGAAAATACTGTCCTGGGTTGTATTCAACTAAGTCTTCCTCAGGGTAGACCCTCTGAAATTAATGAACCTAAGTTAGCCATGACTATTACTTTCAATGGGTCTATTCTGAATACGACTAGCACTGGATACAACCTGGGTGTCTCGCTTCTCCTAATATAGTGCATCTTTGTAGGTTATTTTCACGAAGATATTAATTTGTATGCACCTTTCCCTCTAATGTATGCATTTTTGTAAATGTTATTTGGTTGGCGAACGGCATCACAAAATTCAGTTAAGTGCCAATTTTGAAGGATGGCTGTGTTTGGGTTTTCATACTGTTTCGGAAAGTGTGAATTTGACAAATTCGGCTTTAAATGTGAACTGAATCGAATTTCTCCTGACCAATAACTCTAAAGTCATGCCACATGGGTTTAGTCAGTACCATAACACAAGAATCCAGAATTTCTTTTGAACTTCAAGTGGAAACATTAACAAGACCAAGGAAATAATCCACACTGAGAAGAACATGTATTCCAGATGATTAAACCTAATGGGGGGGAAAGGCACCCTTTTGGAAGAATCAGATTGCGTATGGGAGCTCCTCCTGCTGGACACTGGTAGAACTGCAAAGAAAACTTCCCCTTTAACCAGATGGAATTCAGAGGACAACTCAGAAGAATCCATTTGGACTAGCATTTGACATCTTCCCCCAGCTCCTTTCAACCTTCATACTCTTGTGAAATAAATCCACTGAATGTGTCCCAGCCTCAAAATATCCCAGTGCATTTCTCACGCTTGAAAGGCATAACTTGGGATATGAAATTGGATCCTTTTTTTAAATTCAGAGATTAGGTAATCACATCAATTGCTAGCTTTTGATGCAATTACTGGGGCCTGTCAACACCATCCTGCAGGGAGAAGGACATCTTCTCTAGGGAGATACTCAACAGGCATGGCTAAGGCTTGATCTAGACAGGGGGAAATGTCAAAAGAACCAGCTTTAAGATCAGAAATCCCAAGGAAGCATTATTTCACAAATGCCAACATTGTGTTGGAACATAAATCCATGTGAACTGTCACAGTCCACACGAGGTCTGGACATTGCTCTTTTTTAAAAAGAAGAAAAAGGGTTTTTTGAGTTTGCAAAACTCCCTGCAGCAACCCAGGAAAGGAAGGCACCCTTGCTATGAAATCCATTTTGTGTGTGCGCGTGAAGCCAATTTTCTTGAAAATTCCTTAAAATGTATGTTTACATATTTCAGCTCAGCTTTGAGTGAGTGCATATGTGAGGGTTCTGATTTAGTTCCAACCAGAATCCTGTTAAGGAACAACTCATAAGTATGAGTGCCTCTATCCAACCCCCCCTCCCCTGTTTGCTTTGCAACACCCATGCAAATGCTTTTCAAACGGGGTGGGGGCAGAGAGAATGTTTAAGCCTTCTCCCACAGAATCATCCACTGCAAGAATGGATTTGAGGACAGGATCATTCTGGCTGTGGAATAAGAAAAAGCTCAGTGGAGGGGAAGGTTGTTTGTGTGTGTGGGGGGGTTAGCATCCCCTCCAGAGTCCCACATACCAGTCCCCCCTTGCAAATGCCCCAACTCCCACATTTCTGGAGAGAGAGAAACGTATTTGCTGAGGTAACATGTAGCTTAATTCTTCCTGAACTTGTTTCTACTTGGACAAAATCAGGGATTTGCTGAGCTGCTAGTCCTGCCCCATTTCAGCCTTGCTGGCAATTAAACATCTCTCCATTCCATGCCATTGCATCCCATTCCATGCTGTTGCATGTTGTCCCCTCCCACTGATTCACCACTTTACATTCAGCAGTGTACACATTAGTTTTGCTTGCCTCTTGTTACGCAAAATTGCAATTTTGTTCACACTTTTTGCACACCAAAAAAATCTGGAGAAAGGAGGAATCTGGCTGGGAGTTGTGCTCTGATCCACAGACAAGTTCAGGAGCATTGGGTCAGATCAGTCCCCTGCAAAAAGCTGACCAAACTAACTCCTCCCCAGTTCTGAGGCAAAGCATGCTCAGATCCTAAGAGAACACCCCACTAACACATGCAGCAGCATCTCCCCTCTGCAACCGAGCAGCCCAAATCGAGCGATTAATGCAAATCAGAGAGTGTTAATTCCACCTGGTTGCAGACAGGAAGGCTTCCACCAGCACCACACCAGGGCTGTCAAAGTATTTGCAAAATGACAGCGTTTTGCAGGTAGGACTCACCCTGAGCTCCAAAGAATAGGAAATTTGCCAATAACTCACCCTGTCACCTGGATCTCCGATCGGGCCCATAGGGCCAGTTGTACCTGGAGGCCCTGGAAGACCCTAATGTAGGGGGAAAAATGAACATTAGCTGCAAGACAGAGACAACCTTGCTTCAGTTGTTCATGCTCTAGTAACCTCTAAATTAGATTACTGTAATGCGCTCTACGTGGGGCTGCCTTTGAAGACGGTTCGGAAACTGCAGCTCGTGCAAAATGCAGCGGCCAGATTGTTAACAGGGACCAGGCGGTCCAAACATATAACACCGATTCTGGCCCGCTTGCACTGGCTGCCTATATGTTTCCAGTCCCAATTCAAGGTGCTGGTTTTAACATATAAAGCCTTACACAGCCTGGGACCACAATACCTCATGGAACGCCTCTCCCGATATGAACCTACCCGTACACTTCATTCAACATCGAAGGCCCTCCTCCGGGCGCCTACTCAGAGAGAAGCTCGGAGGGTAGCAACAAGAAAAAGGGCCTTCTCAGTGGTGGCCCCCGAACTATGGAACGATCTCCCCCTTGAAGTACACCTGGCTTCAACGTTGTTATCTTTTCGGCGCCAGGTTAAAACCTTCCTCTTCTCTCAGGCATTTTAATCATGTAACATTATCACATCTTCATACTTTTACATTTAATAATTTTAGTATTTTAGTATATTAGTATTTTAATATTTAGTATTCCTGTGTGTTTTGAATTCTATATGTGGTTTTAATTGTATATTGATGTTTTATTCTGTTGTGAACCGCCCAGAGAGCTTCGGCTATGGGGCGGTATAGAAATTTAATAAATAAATAAATAAATAAATAAATAAATAAAGGAAGTGTGTGTGCACAGACAATGAACACGAAAAGTTATGAGAATTATGTATTTACTTGAGCATGGCCAAATTGACATCACAAGGCTTTTAGATCCATGCCCATCATCTGGAAGTGATTCAACCCAGGGAACAGCTGTGCTCTAGAAAGAGCTGAAAGGCACACAAATGCACGATGGTGTGCTAAGTCTTGAGAAAAGAAGAGAAAAAGAGCACATATATAATTATGTACGCAACTTACTGCTGGACCTTCTGGCCCGGATGGGCCTTCAATGAGCATGCCCTGAAAACAAAAAGAGAGAGAGAAACATATTTAACAGGCAGGCCTGTGGGTACTCTAAGTTTTCCTTAAAAAATCTAATCTAAAATCTATACTAAAAAAACACCCCTTAATCCTGCGATATGTGCAAATTGTGCAAAATTGCATATTTTGTTTGGATTCTACTGTTGCACAAAGAGAGACACACCATTTCTGGAAATCTAATTTAGCTCCCTGGCATTGCCCACATTCTTCAGGGCATAAGAACTACAAACTTGCTTTGTTTTGGTTTTTGTGTTTTCGGATGCTCCTGTGAAATTGTGGCACCTGTACAGCCCTGTTAATAGCTGGACTTACAACAACCAAAACTGACTCAAAGAATAAGTGTGCATTGTGTATGTGTGCGTGTGTAGATGTGTATTAAGCCAATTAATAATTATCAGGCAGCTTTTCACCAAAGAGACCTTCTATAAGGAAAGGTTACAACATTTGGGGCATTTCCGCTTTGGAAAAAGGCAAATAAGACGTGACATGATAGAGGTGTACTAGATTATTCCTGGTGTGATGAAAGTGGGCACAGAGACTTTTTCTCCCTCTCTCATAACACTAGAACTTGGGGACATCCAATGAAGCTGAATGTTGGAAAATTCAGGGCAGACAAAAGGCAGTGCTTCTTCACGCCACGTAGAGTGACACTTCTGGAATTCGCTCCTGCAAGAGGCACCGACGGCTGCCACCAACTTCAACAGCTCTGTGCTTTGCGCCAGGTCTATTTTGCTGGCTGATTTGGAGGCCACCATCAGCCGTCTGCTGCCTGTCACCGACAGACCCTAACCCTGCCCTTGGAAGGCAGTCCCTTGAGTCCTTGCTGGACATCAGAGCTTTGCCAGAAAGACCCCGCTGCCCTCACGGGCTGCATTCTTCACATCTCATCAGTCAAGGAAACACTGCACAGGCTTCCCTAGAAGGGCTACAAAAGGGGTGTGCGCAATTTGCCCATTCCTGACCAAAGAAAACACACACACACATTCCTGGCACCTGCCCATCATTCTGGGTTCTTCATGTTTCAGTTCCAGCACTGAGGGCATCTGGAGACTCTCCTCAGCTAGAGGATTTATTATTATTATTATTATTATTATTATTATTATTATTATATCCCACTAGACCTGGCATCAGCTGGGCCCTGGCTGAAGGCCCCTGCAGCCCACTCTCCTTAGGGTGGAGTCTACTCTGAGATCCGCAGCAGTATCGGGTCATCATGCAACCCGATGCTCCATGAATCACAGAGCAGAAGCTCCCAGGCACCCCACCGGGGGGGCAGGTGTGGGGGAGCCAAAGAGTGGGGCTGGCTGAGCAAAGAAAGGTGGGTGCCATGTCGCATCAGATTGACTCCTCCAGCTTCACCCTCTGCCAAAACCTGGCGTCTTTGATGACATTCCCTCTCAGTGAAGTCTACCCAAAAGCCAAGAGCAGCCCACGGGACTGCTATTGTGGCAGCCGCCCATCGCCAGGTATTTAAGCACCCCACGCCATTTTTGCATTCTCCTGAGAGAGGCCCCAGTGAAGCCAATGGGCCAGTGATGAGAGCAGGTGCATTAAGGTCTCAACAGAACTTCCACAGCTGGATGCAATCGCTTGCCTTTTTGGTGCAGGTCTAAGCCACCCACTATCGGGGCCTCCAAACGGTTTTGAAAGTGAAAAGCCGCAGGGTGGGAGGGGCACAGGAAGCTGCCTTGTACCAAGACAGACCATTGGTCCATCTAGCTCAGTATTGTCTACACTGACTGGCAGCAGAGTTGCAGAGAGGGAGCTTTCTCAACCCTGTCAGGAGATGCCGTTGCTGGGTGAACCTGGGACCAGGGTTGGAAGGATCTGTCGATTTCAGCTCTCTCAGTTCCTCATTCCTTAAATCTAGGTCTTCACATTTCTGCAGCAATTTGAGATTTTTTAAAAAAAAAAATCATGAAAATCCTCCAGCGTTTTAGGGCAAATTTCTCATAATAGGCCATTTTGATTAATGTACACATTTTGGCAACCAGTTTCTTGTCATACAATGAATTTTTGTATCTTATTTTCACTCATATATTCATTTTCATGCCCACTTTCCACTAACACCTGCATTTTGGGTAAGCATCGTTTGGTTGTCGAACTGCATCACACAAGTCAAACAAGTGCGAATTTCGAAGGACGGCTGTCAGTTTCGGTTCTCATATTGTTTTGGAAAGTATGAATTTTGTTAGATTTGGCTTGAAATGACAGCTAAATTGAATTTCTTGCCCATTCCTAGCCGGGACCTTCTGCATGCCAGGCAGATGCTCTGCCACCAGGCTATGGCCCTTCTCCATAGGGGAGAAACGGATCAGGGATCCAGCCTTTCCTCCAATGACTCTTCCCTGATTCAAATGCCTCCTTCCCAAGGCTCCTGTTTTGTTCTGTAGGGAGAAGCCACATTCTGCTGATGTCAGTATGCTTTCCTTGCAGGGTGCATAGCAGCTTTGAAGAGAGGATTTAAATTTGGGGAACAGAATAGGGGACAGATATAACCTCTTTTTCTGCAGCAGCTGCTACTTTTAACTTGTTTAACCCTCTTCCGCATTGCAAAACTTGCAGGCGCCAGAGAATGTTGCATGTTGAGCTCAAAGAACCATGAGAGAGAGAGAGAGAGAGAGGCTATTCCGGAAAGTACAGTAAGCAGCTGAAATACCCCCCTCCCGCAGTTTAACTTCAAGTAAATTTATTATGTAGTTGCTGAAGGGCCTCAGCTGGGGGGTGGGGAAGTGCCCAGTCTTACTTGGAATGCATCTCAGGGAGCGGGTTTTTTTTAAAGCCCCAGAATGTTTCTTTTTCGGACAGGCCATCCGGAGAGGGAAAGGCAGCATTTGGTCTTGTTTACATTCTGGCAACCATTCGGTGGTCCGGCGTTTTGCAAGCCGTCCACAGCTGCCAAATTCTTTGGGGATGATTAAGCTGGCCCGAGCATGTTTTTGTTCCCCTTCTGTAACTCCTTGCAACTGTTTCAGCCGATCCTCTGTGCTGTCCTCGAGATGAATACGCCTCTGGTTTTATTCCTGCATGCACAGCACACAAGTGCACGCGCACGCACACACTTTAACGTTTCAGCTACAACTGTCCTGTCATCCAAAGTGGGGATCCGAGGCTGGAGGAAGAAGATGGAGGGGAGGAAGGAACTGGGAAGCTACGAGAGGCAGAGTTGGTTCTGATTTCATTTCCCCTCCTAGGAAAATCATCAGGTGAAAGAGAGAAGCAGCGGATGAAGGCCTTTCGACTCCACACGCCAGACAATGCAAGAAAAAACTTAATTAATTAATTAAAGACTTGTACGCAGCGACTGCGAGAGGGAGAGGGAGGAATGAGCTGAAGAAGGGGTGCTTCTCCCCTTTTTTTAAGGAATGGAGAAGTCACAGCTGGACATGGAGTGTGGATGTGGCTGGGCTGAGGAACTGGCCTGGATTGTGAGGGGAGCAAGATTTGCTGGAGGGGAGGTCGCGTTGCTCTAACTAAGCTAAGGTTGCCAACTTCTTTTCTGGCAGGGCTCCAATGCCTCCCCACCGGCACAACCAACATGCTGGAATTTGGTTGGGGAAGTTGTCCCCGGCCTAGAGATTAAAAAGTGATGCAGGGTGGGGGAGGAAGCATCAGCTGCTGAAATTCTGTTTGGCCTGGAAGCATGAAAGGCATGGGAGCCCTGCCCTAAAAGAAAGTTGGCATCACCCAAGTTTATGAAGATGTGGGGAAATTTCTGGATTGAGCAGTCTTTATTTAAACAACAACAAAAAAAGGTATATGAGACCAGATGGAGTATTTAGGATCTTGTGGAGCTAAATCCCAACTGGTTGTACAACTGTTAAAAAACTATGGGGGGCATGAGGACAGCTGTCCACACTATGCTGATTACTTTTGGAAAGGGCATCTTAGGCGGCAGCAAAAGTCCCGCTGGGGATACAGGGCAGAAGATGGTCTTGACAATCCATCTTGAACCCGTCCATCTGTTGCGTGTTACTCCCGATGCACAGATATTAAGCTGCCCTTTGCGCTGTGCAACAAGGCCTTCCTCATTCTTTATTTTTACAGACCCAAGTATGAACTGACCTGAATTTTGTGATACAGTTTGCCAACCAATGTTTATAAAATGCATATATTAGGGGCAAGTGTTCATAAAACTGACTATGTTCATGAAAATAACATATAAAATGTGGTGTATTAGGAGAAATTGATTGCAAAAATGTGTACATTAGTCAAAACTGTCTATAAAAATGTATTGATTAGGATAAATTTGCACCAAAATGCTTATCAATGTTGATAATGTTTGTTTTTTTAAAAAAAGCAAATTGCTGCAAAAAAGATGAGAGCCAAATTTAAGATTGGAAAAATGAGAAACTGAGAGAACCAAAATTGATGGATCATTCCATCCCACACAAACCCAAACACACACTCTCTATCCTCCATCCAGGCAAGCAAGAGGTATTATGTGAGTTCAGCCAGCCAGAAGCACTCAAAGAGGACATGAAGAAGAACTGGCGAGGGCTGTGGCTTGGTAAAGAGTCCTGAAGGACTGACAGAGGTGCCTAGAGGACCACATTTGGCCCGTAGACCTGAAGTTCTCCACCCTAGCACTAGTTTGATATGATTAATGGATTTTTCTCCATAAGTGCACAATTTAATATGGATTCTCCAGCTCCAAAGCAAATACAGGGCAACGGCAAGAGTTCTTACCGGTTCAATGATTGCTGGCTCCCCTTTCTGCCCCTTTTCGCCTCGTGGCCCACCAATCTGCACCAGATAAGGAAAACACAAGTAAGGACAGACCGACAAAGGACCCCACTTTGTGAACACTAGTTAAATAAAAGCCATCCCTCCTAAAAAAAACCCTGTGCTGCTATTTGAACTGTGAGGTAAGGTGTCTTCCATGTCAGTTCAGAACCTTTTCAGCATTCCCTACACATCTGCCAAGAAGCCAACTCAATTAATGCCAATCCATGAATTTGAGGTGCTGGTTTAACCCCTGAAGCTCATCTTCACCATTCTCAAGCAGCCAGGCCTTTCTTTACCCCTTCGTAAATGGTGTCCTGGTTAGCAGGCATGCCGGGTCCGATGTCAGGGGAGTCTGTTCGTTCATAGTAGCCATAGTAGTTGTCATATTCTGTGATGGTCTCCTCTGTGAAGTCCTTGTTTGAGTCTTCTCTGCCTTCACTCTCTCGCTCGGCATCCTAAACAGAAAAGAACAGATCGAAGGAGGGATTAGACCTTTCCCTCCATGCCAGAGGTTTCTCAGATTTTCTAGCACCAGGGAACCTTTCCAGCATGAATTCACCTGCCATGACGCCTCTGCAGGCTGCAGAGGATTCTGGGATATATTTTAGGGCATGCACAGTTCATGTGACTTAGCCTGATAAGGATCACCATTGCTCCACATGAACAGAGAACAACTTAGGGTTCTATCCAATTAAGTTCTACTCAGAGTAGACCCATTGAAATTAATAGTCCCAAGGTTCATCTGTTTCAATAGGTCTACTCTGAGTAGGACCCATGGTGGCGACAATATATATATATATATATCAGGAACATGTCAAAGAAATTACCTCAGTTCCATTGTAGGTGATTACTGTGCTGGTGGGTATCTCTGCCTCAACGCCGCCTTCTGGAAGCTTATCCAAAGTCTCTAGGTCCTCGTAGTTGAGATCCTCATAGGGAAGAGGAGTGTAATATTCATCCGTTATGGTTCCATAATTATATTCATCCACCAGTGGATCTTCCACCCTCTCTTCTTCCTTGGTCTCTTCTTGAGGGCTCTCCACAAGAGGTGGGGCTGCTGTGGGTGGAGGGGCAAGATCCTGTTTTCCAAAAAGGAGAAGGTGCTGTTACCTGCTCTTAGAGGATTCCCTGCTAGGATGCAGACAGCCTAGGAGATGTGCACACCCCTCAATACCCGTTCTCTGGAATACCCTGCCATGCACTGTTTGGGAATAAAAGCATTGGCAAGTTTTAAACACCTCTTGAAGACCCATCTATTTAAGCTGGCTTCCCTGGCTCCTAAGATTAACCACACTGCTGTTTGAGTATTTATTGATATTTAACAATGTTTTACTGATGGATTATCTGTTTTTACAAAACAAACATTTAAAAACAAGTGTTGAAACAAGGATAAAAAACAGTCTAGAATACACAAATTATACACATAAAAGAACAGTTCCAGCTCACCCTGCTAAAAACAAGGAGAAATTTAAGCTCCAAATGCCTGGGGGAACAAGCATTATTTTGCCTGGCACCTCAGAACACATAGTGATGGCGCCAGGCATGCCTGCCTGGTACCCACAAAACGCCCAGTGGGGACAGGGCAGAAAATGGATTCAGTTTGCATTTTAATACACGTAATTCACCCTTCATGAACAATGCAAAACCCACAAACATGCATGCACACACACACACACACGCATACACACATATATCTCTCTATATATTAGGAATGGGATCTGCATTTCTCTGCAGGTTTGATTTTCCTTCCATTGGACCTTCTTTCCGGTGCCACTTCATCAGGGATCGTGTTCGCTATTTGTGATAAATACCGATTTGGGTTTTCCCCACAAAAATATCAATATTAATATTATTTAATAAATAGGAAATCTGGTGTCAAATTCAAATTTTGTGAAATTTGAGTACATCTCAAATATTAAAAAGTCATATATTAAAACAGCATTCAACACTGCATTTATGGTAAGGAAAACCGCTTGCAAAAATGTGCATATTAGGCAAAATTGCACACACACAAACAAGGTGTATATTAGGAGAAAAATGAAAAAGTGAGAGAAATGAAGTTTTGCAGATTCGTTCAGCCCTTTTCCCAGCTCACCAGTTTTTGTTGCTGTCTGATTTCCTACTGTGCTCCTCCTGGAGGTGACCAGACTCCCCCCCCCTTTCTAGAAGTCCCCAATTAATGACATGATGGGACGATGCAGTGTCCTTTCCAGGGGACTTACGTTGTGTATGGGGGGGGGGGAGAGACTGTGGCCACAAGGAGGACTGCTGATGCAAGTAAGTTTGGCTGGGTTTTGCTCCCCCCAACACACACACACACTAATTACTGAAACTGAACTTTTACAGTTGTAACCTGGTTGGCAAAATTGTTGGGAGGAAGTTTCAGAAAGAAGTGGACTAGGCCACTAATTCCAGTGGTCTAGAGAATGTCTACTTGTGGCTCATGCTTCCATACCTGAGTGGTTTCTGTCCTTTCCTGGGGTGCTTCTTCAGTATCCACAGTTTGGGTAGTCGGAGGGATCACTTTGCCTGCATCGTCCGTGTCTTCATAGTAGGGATATTCATAATAGTACGTTTCTCCTTCCACTTCGAGGTTCCCATCTCCATCTGTGTACTGCAAGACAACAAACAAGGCAAAAACCCCATGTCATCTTAGAACATGTGAAGTGCGTCAAGTCACACAAGTGTGACAGATGAAATGTGGTTGTATTTGGTTTTGTGCTAAGTTTGTTCTCCAAGCTGGGAACAGGAGGGTCAAAAGAAAGGAATTCTTCACACAGCGGATAGTGAAGCTGTGAAATCTGCTCCCATACTGGAGGCCGTGGTGGCCACCAACGTGGAGGGCTTTAAGAGAGGATTAGACAAATTCTTGGAGGATAAAGGCTATCAATGGCTACTAGCCACAATGTCTATGCTCTGCCTTCACAGTCAGAGGTGATATGCTGGAAACTGCAGGCGGGAGACTGCTCTTGCGCTCTGGCCTGCTTGTGGGCTCCTTCCCATAATGGGCATCTGGTTGGCCACTCTGAGAACAGGAGGCTGGACTAGATGGGCCACTGGCCTGATCCAGCAGGCTCTTGAAGCACCTTGGACAGCTCCTTGAAACTTCAGACTAAAGCCTGGAGTGGATTCTACTGCCCCAATGACATGGAGCCACTGGCTGTCACTGCGCCCGTCAGATGGATCACCTGACTGAAGGGGGTTATATAATCCTCTGCCTCAGCTGATCTGCACTGATCTGAAGAGGGAGTCTTGCTCCTTCATGTGTCCTCTTTGGTCACGTGTCCTGAGCATGTGAGCCAGAGTGTGAGCCAGCCAAATGCAGATATTGCAGCTGCGCACACACCATACATTGAAAGAACATGGCTTCCCCCCGCACCGAAGAATCTTGGGAACTGTAGTTTACCCTGCACAGAGCAACAATTCCCAGAACGCTTAACAAACTAGAGTTCCCAGGATTCTCTTTAAATTCATGGGCTTCAAATGTATGGTGCATAAGCAGCCCAAACTGCAGTGAAACATGGAAAAGTCTTAATGGGTGGGAGTCTTGGCACTGAGCTGGAGCGAGTGGAATCTTCCTTGGAGTCTACACACCTACACAGTTCCATAGAGTCACCCATCCACTCCCAAGACAAGCCTCCGCACTTGTGGCGTTCTATTTCATTTGCAGATATTCAGGTTAAAAAAGAGAGAGCTCCAGCTATGGAGTGGTATACAAATGCAACAAGTAAATAAAGAAACACATTTCCATCTTTCCCCCGGTCCCGTTTCTAACTAGCTCCTTCCGTGATCAGCGCAATTCCATGCTGCCAGTTTGTTATTCAAACATTGGCTTGACTTTGTGGAGGGCTTCTTGTTTGTGTGTGAGGGGGGTTGTTTGCTTTATGATTCTAACTGCACATTGCATTTAATTTTGTTTGCTATATTTCTGCTGCCTGTGCCTGGAAGGGCTGTAAAGATAAATAATAAAAGAAATAAAAATATTGCTTGATAACATTTAGCTGCAGAACAAAAATCTTCCCCCAAATCCTTTGCTTTAACTTAGAGCAATAACCAACATGGAGGCTCTGCAGTTCAAAAAACAAACAGAACTAAAAACAGTCACACGAGTAGGTTTTGCGGAGGTGGGGATGGTCTCAGTCTGCCTCCCCTCCTTAGAAGAGAAGCACTGGGCATTCATTGCCACCCCTTGCCCTGAATGGAAGGGGGGGCAGGATAGACCTCAGAGGGCTACAGTTCGACGTCTCCGCTGCTTACATATTCGTCCGGGTTGGGGTCCTGAGACTGTGGCGTGTCCGGGATGGCGGTGTCGCAGTCCGGGCTGTAATGCTCGCAATAATCATACGCTGCTCGATGGTCTGCCACCATGAGGAGTTGCTGGATGTCACCCTGGAAAAAGACAAAATGCAGAGATGACGCTCAAGGATGGAACTCCACCATATCAAGAAAACAAGACAGGCACCCTTTCCTCTCTCCAGGTGGGGAACTATTCACTGTCACAAGACATATTTCCTCATGGGTAATCTGTCCGGGGCGAGAGCTAGTGGTGGGTGGAGAGAGAACCCTTTTCTCTCTTTCTGACACCCCTTTTCTCTCTCTTTCCAACTCCCCTTTCCCTCTCTCAGACACCCCCTT
Organism: Rhineura floridana; assembly: GCF_030035675.1. Taxonomy (NCBI): domain Eukaryota; kingdom Metazoa; phylum Chordata; class Lepidosauria; order Squamata; family Rhineuridae; genus Rhineura; species Rhineura floridana. Next base: position 21,077,758 of record NC_084499.1, on the reverse strand, counting down.
TTCTTTCTCGTGGTTTATGGCACCCCACTTTCTCTTCACACCCCTCTTCCTCCCAGCTCAACAGATTGCTGGGGCAAGTGCAGATCAAGGAGAGGGCACGTCTGAACTGATTGCTTGCAGAAGACCTTCTCATGTGTGCACCCCCCCGATCCACTTAGCCTTCCCACACCCACCCTCCTCCCCTTCCGGGCTCTCTGCACCCACATGAAAGTAGGTCATAGGTCACCCTCCCCTGATTTAGGCAGAACTAATCAATAACTCTGACAGAGCTTGCTGGTCGGAAAGAGAAGAAGATGGCATCTTGACTCTTCGTGTGGTACCCCCACGTGAAGCATCAGAGCAGAGGTCAGCTTGAACTCCACCCACCGTGTTTTCTCCATAAGTGAATTGGGGGATATGTGGGACACCTTTGCCCCAGATTTGGGAACTCATTACTTCTCAAGTAACTCACTGCCAAGACAACCTCAGAAGATATATACTGTATATATTGCAAAATTGTACATCCTTGGTTGGATGTTCTGTGGCTCATCTTCTCTTTGCTTCTCTCTCTTTCTTGCTTCTTCCTCTCAGATTCAATTTGGCTCTGAGACAAGACCTCAGCAAACCCTTTGGCTGTTGTCTGGCCAGTGCCCAAGAAGGCACTTTAGAGCTGGCTGGACGTGAAGGTGTGTAAATAGAGCTCTCCATGGCTTCCCCTCCCTTTGCCAGTGCCCAAATTTATCCAGACAGGGAGAACATCTGGAGGGTGGCGGTCAGCGCTGAAGCAGCTGCTGGGGGGTAAGGCAAAACTGGACACCCCCCGAGCCAGCAGTTCAGAAGAGATGCCGTTGACTGTGTGACCTTCAGCGGAGGTCTATCTATTAGGGCAAATGGGGCATCTCCCACCCCACCAACCTCAGCCTGCCCTCTGCCAGCTCCTCACTTGCCTGACTTCCAACAGAAGTCCAGCTTCCTCCTGCCTGTCAGCATCTCAAGAACATCAGAAGAGCCTGCTGGATCAGGCCAAAGGAGGCCCATCTAGTCCAGCATCCTGTCCTCAGAGTGGCCAACCAGATGCCCCAATGGGAAGCCCGCAAGCAGGACGTAGGTGCAACAACAACTCTCCAATTGTTGTTCCTCGCCAGTTGGTATTCATTTTTTTTTTACAATAATTTTTATTCAAATTTTCATAAAACATACAAAACAAAATCATAAAACATTCAAAGACAAAAAACAAAACAAAACAAAAATGTTTAAACAAAAAAATAAAATGTTGACTTCCCATTTGTCGCAGATCAAATCAGTTGTAGGTCTACAATATATAACAATCCTGTCTCTTAAATTATATTATAAAATCACTTTCCTCCAGTAGTTATCTTAATTAATCATCAAATCTCATAAACATTACTTTATTCTTTCCACAAAAAGTCAAAGAGAGGTTTCAATTCTTTAAGAAAGATATCTATCAATTTTTCTCCAAATAAACATGTCGATTAATCCATCTCGTTAATAATAATAATAATCTTATTGTCATAACCATAGTCCAAATAAACATATTGATTAATCCATCTCATCAAAATCTGTTAGGTCCAATAATTTCAATAGCCATTATTCCATTATCCCTATTAATTCCATCTTCCATCTTCAATAGTCCTGTTAAGTCCAGTAATTTCAGTGTCCAATCTTCCATTATCAGTATTCCATAATAATCTTGCTGTCATAGCCATAGTCATATAATAAGAGTCTGATGGGAATTTCCTCTATCCCAAATATTTTCTTGCCATCAATTCTGAATAAGTTGCTGAAATATTGTTGTAAAGTCATATCTCTGTTCTTCTTTTTTACAAAATGCACTGGCTCATCTCTTGAGAGTTTTTCCATTGTCACATGGCTGCAGTTAATTCCATAGATTTTCTCTATATCAAGCTCCATCACGTCATTCCAGTCCAGAAGATTATCCAAGCCATTGATAACTTTATCTCTAATATCTTCATTAATTTCTTCAGAGATAACGTTAAATTCCAAACAGTAGATTTTATTTCTAATATCCATAAACTCCAGATCTTTTTCCAATTCCACATTTGTTCCAATCTCCAGGGCTTGTATCTTCCCTTTATTTTTTCTTTTCTCATCTCTGATCTCATTCTCCTCTCTCACAGGATCCCCTATTTCTTTAAGCTCCTGCGTCATTTTGCTCAGTTCAATTTTCAGCTCCTTACTGCCCTGTCGCAGGGTTTGTTTCGTTATCTCAATCTCATCCATTATTTTCTGAAACATAATTACTTCCAGATTCTCAGCCACTTTCTTGATTGCCATTTTTAAAACCACGAAAACAAAACAAAACAAAAATAAAGAAGAACCACTTCTTATTTCAGCAACAATTGGGTTAATATTCCAGGCTTGATGACATCACAGTATAAACAGAGCAGCCTGCCTTATCTCTCTATGTTCAAGAATACAAAACAAATTTAGTTCCCAGCATCAAAACAGTTAGTGGCGTCGTGAAGAAGCAGATTCGTCAAAATAAGGACAGCTTTTTGCAATAGAAACAGAGATAAGCTGTTAATTTCGTGAATAACAGAGAAGAGTTATAGCTCACCCAGAAGTTCTTTAAAGCTGATTCATTTGACAAATCTCTTTTTGCTGTAACAATTTAAACCAAGTAAAAAAAAGAATAGAAAGAAGGGTGCTTGCCTGTTAGTCCGTTTTCTCTTTGAAGAAAAGATAAACGTATCGCATTAATCAGATAGAGCTTGTTCGGAAGTCCGTCCGGCATTGCTGGCTGGACCTTTTCTCATAAATTAATGAAATCCAGTCCTCCCAACAAAAACAGGCTTTTGAGGTTGATCTCTACGTTTCTCCCTGCCCGGGAGAAATTTCATCAGTCAAAAAAAAAATGTTCTGACTGATTTATATCTGGATAAGCTTCTTCTGAGGCGGGAGCCCGTCTCAAAAGCAGGCACAAGCGAAGTCACCCTTCCCGGAAGTCCGCCAGTTGGTATTCAGAGGTAGACTGCCCCTGGGCATGGAGGTTCTGCTATCACAACAGACTTCCATAAGCAGAGCCCTGCTGGATCAGGCCAGTGGCCCATCCAGCCTCCTCTTCTCACAGTGGCCAACCAACATACAAGCCCACAAGCAAACCCTGAGTGCAACGGCAGCTCTCCCCTCCTGAAGTTTCAAGAAACTGGTATTCAGAAGCACGCTGCCTCCTCTTTAGTGTCGATGTTGCTCTGGTAGAGCTCAGCAGGGTTGGGGACAAGAGCTAGAATTAGCTGGCTCTGTCCATCACAGGCTCTGGCCCCCTAGTTATGTGGGGAGATTGAAGGGTGCGCTCAGGGGCACCATTTGGACAATGTTCCCCACCACTCACCTCATCAGCCATTGCAAGCAGAGCCCATTTCATTCATCATATCCTCAGGCTGAGATACCACTTGAGCCACACTGGACTGTGACGGACAGCGGGATTAATGTGAGGAAGTGGCGCTCTCGCTGTGCGTGTGATGATGTGTAAAGGTTGTCAGTCAGTTTTCTTTCTGAACACAGCTCTCCCCAAATTTTGACATGACCCGACAGTGCTGGGAACGGCCTATGGCTCCAGATTTAGCTGCTGAGCTGTGAGGTTAATTCGTGTCACTTTCCAGCTGCTGCTTATCCGGGGCCCTTGAAGGGTTAATCCAAAAATATCAGGAAGAAGCCTGTCTCCTCTCTCTCTCTCCCCCCTTCCCTTATTGCTCATGCTAGAGTTTAAAGCCCTAAATGACTTTGGCCCCAAATATCTGAGAGACCGCCCCCTTCCCTGCAGACCCTCTCAGCGTAGGCGCCTAGAAGAAATCTGCAAGCTTTTCCCCATCCACACATGAATCAACACTAACACCTCAAGTTATCCCACCCTCTCAATGAAAAACAAAACAAAACTATACATCCGGAAATAAAAGTATTATTTGCCATCATGCAAAGCTCTACCAACCATTTGAACTTGCTTACATCGGTTCGCAATATTAGCCTTTCCTTGAAGACTTACAACAGATCTAGCTCCGGGCCATTACAGATGGCCCACCCAATGGAAGACACCATTGGCAAACCACATTACGCTCCAATGTGGTGTGAACACAGGAACGTAGTCATACCCTTGGACTATCCAGCTCAGGACTGTCCACACCGACAGGCAGCGGCTCTGCAGGGTTTGAGGCAGGGGACATTCCCAGCCCTGCCTGGAGATGCCATTGGGGGTTGGATCTGGGACCTTCTGCACGCAAGGCAGGCGCTCTGTCATGGAGCGAGGGCCCTTCCCCAATCAGACAACATGCTGCGGAAAATATCTCTCTATTTATTATTTATTTATTTATTGTACTTATATACCTCTCCATAGCCGAAGCTCTCTGGGTGGTTTACAGTAACTAAAAACATTAAAAACAAATATACAAATTTAAAAACACATCTTTTGAAAACAATTTAAAACACATGCTAAAATGCCTGGGAGAAGAGGAAAGTCTTGACCCGGCGCTGAAAAGATAACAGTGTTGGTGTCAGGCACACCTCATCAGGGAGATCATTCCATAATTTGGGGGCCACCACTGTGAAGGCCCTCTCCCTTGTTGCCATCCTCCGAGGTTCCCTCAGAGTAGGCACCTGGAGGAGGGCCTTTGATCTTGAACATAGAATAAACAAATAAAACAATTTAAAGCGAGGGCAAGGCCCAAGCACCCAGCCTGTTGTGTGTTGCATGAGTGAATGGATCAGTGATGTGGTCTTGCCTGCTTTTAATAGACCCACAGAAAAACTGCCTTACACCAAATGTTAAAGCTGTTATTCACAGCTGCTTAATATATGCAAAGGGCCCTGAGCCTCTCCAGGGAATGGCCAATGTCTATGGCTGGGCAGACAATTCAGCAGTAAGTAGAAGAAATCCAACGTAGATCAGTCTTCCCACAACCTCCCGATGCTGCTGAACTGCCACTCCCATCAGCAGCACATCCATGCTAGCTGGGGGGGGGGGGCTGACAGCTGGTAGTCCAAAATATCAGGAAGCTGCCTTCTACTGAGTCAGACCATTGGTCCATGTAGCTCAGTATTGTCAGCACTGACTGGCAGCAGTGGCTCTCCAGGGTTTCTGATAGAGGTCTCTCCCAGCCCTTCCTAGAGATGCCTCTGGGGATTGAACACGGGACCTTCTGCAGGCAAGGCAGATGCTGTGCCACCGAGCTACGGCCCTGCTCCGGGTTCAAGAAGGCTGGTGTGGATGACTGATAGGGCTGGAAGGGTCTGACCATTTCAGTTCCCTCAGTTCCTCATTTTTTCTAATTTTAAATCCAGTTCTCCACCTTCCTGCAGCAAGTTTGCGATTTTTCAGCATGTTGGTGAGGATTTATCCTACTAAACACCTTTTGTATGCAGTTTTGACTGACGTACACATTTTCACAAGCAATTTCTCCTAATACAGCGTACTTTGTAGGTTATTTTCACTAAGTGACACCTTCCTCTAATATGTGCATTTTTACGAACATTATGTGGCTGGAGAATTGCACTGCAAAATTCGGATAAGTGCGAATTTCAAAGATTGGCTGTGCATCAGTTCTCAAATTATTTCGGAAAGGGTGAATTTGACAGATTTGGCTTTAATTGCTAACTGAATTGAATTTCTCCCCCAGCCCTAATGAATGACTAAACTGATGTCCAAGGATCCAAGGTAGACTTATGACAGAAAATACCCTTAATGCATTGGTTCCATACACACCAAGGGGTTGTCGTTAACTAAGTTATACTCAGAGCAAACCCATTTAGATGAAGGGATCTGAGTTAGTCATATCCATTATTTTTAATGGGTATACTCTGAGTATGACCACCACTGGATACAACACCAAACATTTAAAGGTCTTGTATACCTCTTTAACAGTTATGGAGAATCCTGGGAGCTGTAGTTCGCTAAGGATACTAACCTCACAGGGCTGTAATTCCCAGCCGTGAGTGCACACGCATCCTGAGCAACAGAGGATGGGGCCAATCATGACTGGTAGAAAGGGTAGGTGAAGGCATGAAGGCAGAGCCACTCCCTGGACTGGTTGTCAAGAGGATGGCAGGCTGATGGGAGGTGGCTGAGGGCAGGCTGATGGGAGGTGGCTGAGGGCAGGCTGATGGGAGGTGGCTGAGGACAGATTGGGCTTGGGGACAGCACCCCCCTTTGCCCTCATGTATCATCCTCCACTGATTTCCTGAGGTGGTAGAACTGGACTGTACCACTTCAGAGTGAAGGTGAGGGGTGTGTGTGTCCTTGTATTTAGTAATTAATTTCTCCTTAGAATGTTTATATTCCACCCTTAATCTTAAATTCTCAGGAGTTTATTCACTGCATTATTTGGAGGTAATTTTTGCATACATCGCTTAGGAACTTTGGCGAGTGCATGGTCTATAAATAGCTGTAATTATTAATACTATTACTAATATGGCTGATTCTTGATCGCTGGGGCAAAAACTTGGGGGTTAGAGGGAAGCGGTTGAATAAGCAACGAACAATATATTATTTAGGCAGAGAAAGAGTATACAGCTTCCTCTTTTTTTAAAAAAAGCAGTATTTAGATCCCAAATTCTGCTCCTTTAAAGGGGAGGGACGCTTGTTTTATTTGGGCTCTCAGATTTCGTATGCTGTGGGACGGCAGGGGAAGAGAACGACTCCGTCTCTGTTCTTACATCTGCAAGTTCAGCATTTTCTTCTCTCGCTTTGCAGAGAGATGCACAAGCTGGTCCCCTATTCCAAAGCTCTTGCTGATGAAAAACACATGGAGATGGGCTCCAAATCCAAAACCACTACTTTTTAAATTATTATTATTATTGAGCAGTATGCCTTCTCATTCAAATTTCACCTCATTCCAGTCGATGTTTTCTGCCTCGTTTGGCAGCTTTAACATGAAGTAGTCATAGATGGAAAAGTGACAGTTGACATTGTTATAATTTGGGGGGGGGGAGAGAGACTGGAAACATAGGGAGCTTCTTTATATGGAGTGAGACCATTAGGTCCATCTAGCTCAGTACTGTTGACACTGACAGGCAGCAGCTCTCCAGGGTCGCAGGCAGGAGACATTGACAGCCCTATCTGGAGATGTCACTGGGGATGAAACCTGGGATGTCCTGCACGCAAAGCAGGTGCCCTATCACTGAGCTATGGCCCTTCCCTGAAAAATAAAGTAAGATTCTAGTCCTCATGATTCTGAATAAAGGGTTGGCTTGAAAAGGAACATAGGAATCTGCCTTTGAACATGTCAGACCCTCAGTCCATCTAGCTCAGTATTGTCTACACGGACTGGCAGCAGCTCGTCAGGGGTTCAGGCAGGAGTTTTCCCCTAGCCTTACTGGGAGATGCCACCAAAGATTGAACCTGGGTCCTTCCGTCAGGAGCATTCATGGGTGTCCTCTGGGCAGAGGTGGGGGAGAGAGACAGACTGGTTAATCTCCAGATTAACCAGCTTTTATTTTAAAAGAGCAAGTTTCTAGCATTTGTAGAACCTGAAATATGAGGGCAAAATGTACAGGCACTAGTCTTCTCAATTTTTGTTAGAAACTAGCCTGCTCCCCACTTTCAGTGTTTTACTCCTCACCCCCTCAAAAAAACCCCTGTGGTTGCCCAGGCTCCATCCGGGGGTGAGGATCCAGGGTCTTGTGAGGAACCCCTACTCTCTTAGCCACTCTGGGAGATATTTACATAAAAGGGCGATGAGTTTGCCCTGTGATTATTTGCTGTCCAGCTTTTAATTTTAATTTTTAAAAGCCACGGGGAAAGTAAGGACTCAGATGAACAGAGGCCATTGTCCAGCCAGACTTGGCCACCCTTTAGCGAGTCATTAATGCAGCTGAAAAGGCAGGAAAAGATGATGAAACAATGAAGGCGGATTAAACAGAGGTTGACACCTAAAGCCAAATTTCAAAACAAGTGTGGAAGTTTCTGTTCAGACAAAATATCTGAGGAATTTCAGTGGAACATAAGAACCTGCCTTATATAGAGCCAGATCCCTGATCCACCTAGTTCAGTATTGTCTACACTGAGTGGCAGCAGCTCGCCGTGATTTCAGGCAGGCAGTCTCTCCCAGCCCTCCCTGGAGATGCCATTGGGGATTAAACCTGGGACCTCCTGCATACAATGCTGATGCTCTGTTCCTGAGCAATGGTCTCTTCCCCCAGGAGTAAAGAAAGTTTCTAGCCCTCAGAGTTCTGAAGAAAGGGCTGCAGTAAATAGGAATACAGGCAGCTGCTTTATATCAGACCATCAAGCTCATTACTGTCTACACCGACTGGCAGCTGCTCTCTGGGGGATACCAGGGATTGGATCTTCTGCATGCAAACCATGTGCTCAGCCAATGAGCTACAGTCCCCTTCCCTGGAAATAAAACAAGCTTCTAGTCCTCACAACTCCGAATAAAAGGCTGATTTAAATTGGAACTTGGGAAGCCACCTCATACCAAGTCAGACCATCAATTTTCTAGCCTAGCAGCAGCTCTCGGAATTTCAGGTGAAGAGACATGCCCAGCCCTACCCGAAGATGCCATTGGGGATTGAACCGGGGACCCTCTGGAAGCAAAGCAGATCCTCTATCTCTGAGCAACGGCCTTTCTCCAAAAAGAGTTTTGATACAAGCTGAACATCAGTGCAGGTTGCCAGCTAAGCCCCTTGGGAGCCTGGGGCTGGCAGAAAAAAAGAAACGTGCCACTAAGGACGGGCAAGAAATTGCATTTAACACCAAATCTACCAAATTTACTCTTTCTGAAGCAATAAGAAAACCAAAACAGAGCCTTCCTTCGAAAATCGGACTTATCTAAATTTGAGCTGCAGTTTGCCAACAGTGTTTACACAAATGTCTGTGTTGGGGGACAGTCTGCATAAAAATGAAAACAACCCACAAGCATGCATTAGATGACGAGAAACCGCTTGCAAAAATGTGTTCAGTAGTCAAAACTGCCCACAAAAATGTGTTTATTAGGAGAAAATAGCACTAAAATGCTGGGGAATTTTCATGAGGATCCCTACCTGGGACTAATGAGCTAACATTCCTGCCTTCTTTTGAGGACGCCAGTATTCTGTCGCTGCCGCAGGAGCAATTCCAGAGAGACGAAAATGTCCCAAAGTGGAAAAAAGTTCAAGAGCAGCTCTCTGTGGGTTAACTTGGCCTTTCCATTCCTACTTTGGCCTCAGCCAAATCCAGGGAAAAATGACAATGTAAAAAATGTAAAAAGCAGGAGGAGGGACAGAAACCATCACAGACCATATCCTAACATTTTCCAGCCTGCAAGAGTGGTTTGGTTTCAATTTAGAAGCCAGCTTATTTATTCTGCTTCTTCGGCAGGCAGACCTTGAGTCTGCTGTCCATAAATCCATATTCTCTCAGCTCACCGTTTCTTCACAGATCTATCTTGCAAAAATAACAAAGACCTTCAAGCATCTCTCCCAAGCCAGTTAACAAAACAGTTATCCTTCCATATAACACATCTGGCTGGCTATCAAAAAGTCCACACGAAATAGTTGGGGGAATCCTCCAAGACCGAGGGGAATAAACACAGTCTGCTGGATGTAGGAGACATATGATGCATTACTTGGCCCCCAGCCCAAGTCATGGAGAGCTGAGACGAGGGTCGTAAATGCAGTTTTGGATGAGCATTTCAGACCATGGGTTAAATAACTCTGAACCCAACTTTTCCCATCTGTTCTAGATCTTAAAATCTGGCTCCTCTGTTTGATATACTTTGTGGGCAGGATCCCAACCACCCGCTGTCTTTCCAGCTCAGCACCTGTGCAGCATATACCTACCTTTCCAACCAATGTGGAAACTTGCTCCCCTCAATTTCCACAGATCTCTGTCTGTCTGTCTGTCTGTCTGTCTCTCACACACACTTTAGTTAAGCTTCCCTGCATCCTTGCAATGCATGTTGAGGGCGCACCGATCAGGAAAAGTAGGCATGCAGTTTGGGCAAGGCCGCTTCAGGCGTGTGGGCGTTGTCAATGATGACAATAAATCATGTGTTATTGGTTTTTTTTTAAGGTTTGCATTTATTCATTCTTTAAGTTTCAAAAACTCACAATCATACAGCACAAGTCACCAGATTAACACTGAACCCCCTCCCCTCCCCAGGCGATTCGCCAATGAATGGCTCCCTCCTATGCCCTCCCAGTCCATTTGCCTAACTTACAAGTTCGCCTTGGGGAAGGGAGCAGCTTAGTGGTAGAGCTTTCCGTGCAGAAGGTGCCAGGTTCAACCCCCAGCATCTCATAGAATCATAGAACCATAGAATAGTAGAGTTGGAAGGGGCCTATAAGGTCATCAAATCCAACCCCCTGCTCAATGCAGGAATCCAAATCAAAGCATTCCTGACAGATGGCTGTCCAGCTGCCTCTTGAATGCCTCCAGTGTCGGAGAGCCCACTACCTCTCTAGGTAATTGGTTCCATTGTCGTATGGCTCTAACAGTTAGGAAGTTTTTCCTGATGTCCAGTCAAAATCTGGCTTCCTGCAACTTGAGCCCATTATTCCGTGTCCTGCACTCTGGGACGATCGAGAAGAGATCCCGGCCCTCCTCTATGTGACAACCTTTCAAGTAATTGAAGAGTGCTATCATATCTCCCCTCAGTCTTCTCCAGGCTAAACATGCCCAGTTCTTTCAGTCTCTCCTCATCAAATAAGGCTGGGGATGTCCCCTGTCTGGAACCCTGGACAGCTGCTGCCAGTCAGTGTAGACAATATTGGGTTAGATGGGGCAACATCTGGCTTGGCAAAAGGCTGCTTCCTCTGTGCCTGATCACTCAAAGTCAATTGAATTTCAAACCTGTCTAGCTGTTTCTGCACGCATTCTCCTTTCCTCCCTGACTTCATTTTCTGCTTCTCTATTTCCTCCTACTGTTTACATCTTGACTGCCAAGAGATCTCCCCTTCCTCCTTCCTCTCTTGCTCAGTAAATTAATGGTGCTGTCTGCATCAGGGTTCTCTTTCTCTCATTCAGCCATAGGAACAGACAGACCAGCCCAAGTCTCTTCGATGTTTGGTTCGCTGGCCCTTCCAGGCCCCTTCCACCCTAGTTTTCGCAGGTGCGCCAAAGGAATGAACGAACCATCTGCCTCCAAACTGCACACATTTGGTACACAACTCTTCCTGGCTTCTCCAAGATTCCAGACAGAAGTCTCTCCCAGCCCTGCCTGGAGACGCCATTAGGGACTGAACCTGGGACCTTCTGCATGCAAAGCAGGTCTTCCACCACTTGAGCTACAGGCAACCTACCCTTGACTCGGGCAGCAAAATGTCTTGAATCAGCCCCACACAAATTATTAGCACAGGTATTGGGTGGGCAGGCCGGGCAGGTTGTGGGCTTCTTTGTAAGGCTGGCCTGATTAACAGCATTGCAATCATAAATCATAATAAGTACCAGCTGGACCCAGAGTCAGCACAACAGAAAGCCTTTCTCGGTTCACCACCACCACCACAGTCTCATTCCCCACAAGTGTCCCAAAACTGCCCAGAATAAGGCTCAAATAGCCTTCTGCATCTATCTCCCTCCCTCTCTGCTTGCCAACAGGGGCCATGGACCAGCAAGGACAGGCTCCACAAGTAGGCTCTTGTTGCTGGCATCTCCTGGACTTCTGCTGCACATCAAGGAGGGAATCAACTGTCTCCTCCGAACCGGCCCCAAGCCAGACTTCTGTTATGATGGAAATTGCTGAGTTTTTGTTGGAGAGATGGAGCGGCCCGGAGGGACACCGAAAACTCCCCTGTCAGCCGAATTAATAGGGGCTCTAGACTGCCAAGGGCTCCGTGGCCGCTGGTTTCATCTTTGCGGCCTCTCAGGAGTTAAGTCGCAATCCTTGTGTTTTCTTTCCCTGTTCAGTTCAGCATTAGGTTTCCTTCCTTGGCATAAGTCTCTTTATGTCATTCGGTCCTGGTTTAGGCATTTAATCCAGAGAGTCAAAATTCGCGCAGCCTCCAAACCAAGAAAACAGCCAAAGCAAAACAAGCCTCCTTACAGGCATTTAAATTTTCCAAATCTTAACAGTGTTACCAAGGAGAGCCTTAGAGCCAGCGCTAGGCAAACATGAACATACTCTAAGGAGAGCTGTGCCAAAAGCTGTCCTTCAATTTCTCAGAACTTTCTCAGCCCCTTTTAGGGGCTTCCATTTTGTTTTCCTGCTTCATTCTCAGGACACCAGAATCCCAAGTGTGGGGTTTAGAGCTTAATTTAGGATTGCAAGGTGGCCAAGAGTGGTGCACGTGGTGCGTTTTCTCCTTTCCAGTAAACCAGCATTTGGGTCCCCAGAGGTTGCTGGTCCATAATTCCCATCATTCCTCACCATTGGCCATGTGGGCTGGGACTGACGGGAGTTGTAGTTCAGCAACATCTGGGGACCCAAAAGTCAGAAAAGGCCACAGTAAAAGTTTCTCCGGCACTCTCCACCATCCCATTTCCTGATCTGAAAAAAAAAAGCCCTGTGGAAGTATGGGAAGCCTGTATTGTGATGTCTTCCCCTGGGCTTTAACCGAAGTGCGGAAAGCCGGTGGGAGGGCAGAGGGCAGACGCCTGGTGAGATGACTTGTGGAGGAAAACAAAAGACTCTCACAGACATACCTCAAGAAAGGTGAGTGTGACAGAAAGCCGTGCACCCCAACCAGGAGAATTCCAGCAAGTTTTCCTCTGACAATTTTTGAAAGACATTTCTTCTCTCTTTAATTGGTGGGACGTTGGTGGAGAGTTAGAGGGGGAAGGGGATCCTCCCTAGTTTAAATCAGGGGTGGTCTTGGGTTCTATCTCCCATCATCGTAGCAGGGATGATGAGAGTTGGAGTCCAACAATATCTTGGGAAGAGACTGCTTGTTAAACCGCTCTAGGAACTGCAGCTCGGTGAGGGCCATAGCTGCTTCCTACCATCTCTCAGTCTCCTTAACAAATGACAGTTCCCAGGATTCTTTGGGGGAAGATGCCATAACTGTTTAAAGTGGCATGATATTGGTTTAAATGTATAGTGGCAGATGGGGCCTCACTGGGGGGGGGGGCATGAAGGGGGTCTCCAAAACCTGAAGCTGGCCCTAGTAAAGCTCGATTAAAAAGAAAAACCAGTTAATCAGGTCAAATAATGGATTAATGCTGCAGACCTACACCACGGATGGTCTCTCACAAAGAGGGAGGAAAGAGCAAGATCCACACACGCACACACCAGCTTGTTCCATTCTTGGACTTTTTTTGGGGGGGTTGGTGGAAGATACTGTCGACTCTGATTGCCAGTTTGTTGTGCTCTCACCAGCCAAAACAAATCATATTAAAATCTTTACACTTGATTTTGACTCTTCCCCCCCCCCCCCAACCGTGAGTCATGCATAGCTGAAGAGGTCTGTTCGGTAAGGAGGGGAAGCCACCTGAAATTGCCAGAAAAATAGCTCAGGAAATTTCTGTGCTGGACACATTTTGTGCACGTTTAGGCGTGGAATTCTTGGACTTTGTCAAATCTGGAACTTAAAGTATGTTTCGGGCCTTGCAGTGAAATCCTCTCAAGTCTAAAGCTGACAGGCTGTAGAATATTCACTTCCCTGTCCTCCTGTAAGGAAGCAACTGATCTTCGCTTTGGAAGAATGTAGTGCTGTAAATTGGAGGCAGAAACACCTTTCACAGGCACTGTTTTCATTGATAGTGGCACCCACTTTGCGCAATTAACAGCTGTGGGAGAAATTTGATTCAGTTTGTTTTAAAGGTGAACCTAGCTAACTTTGCACATTCTGAAACAGTACAGGAGCCACAACATGACTGCCTTCTTCCAGATTTTGCAATGCAGTTCTTCAGGCAAACAAACAAACAAACATATCTTAGGGTAAAGTGTGCATAAAAATGCACATATTAGTGAAAATATACAAAAATGCATTATGTTAGGGGAAACTGGTTTGTAAAAATGTGTACATTAGGCAAAAATGCATAGAAGCATGTAAATTTGCACCAAAATGCTGATAAATTTCATGAGGACATTTATTTTAAAAAAATGGCAAACTGAGTCCTTAGGAAGGCTGGTCTTTCGCTGGAAGAAAAACGCCACTGGAGAGGTGCAGTTTCCATCAGCCCATGTTTCTCCTAAAAGTACAGCGGATCTCCTCTCTTTTAACTGTGCTGACGGTCTGTGCAAATCACCAAAGAAATGTCACTTGTCCCGTCACCATGGTAAGAGCAGCTTGCTCTGTGTTTCAGCTTATCTCTAACATAGTTATATGGAAAGGATCATAGCTCCGTGATAGACCACCTGCTTTGCATACAGTTGCTGGCAAGCCCAGGTAGGACTGGAAAAGACATCTTCCCTGCAACCCCAGAAAACCAATGCCTGTCAGTGTGGACAATGTTGAGCCAGGTAGACCAATGGTCTGTGACAGTATAAGGCCACGTCCTGTGTTCCTAGCATGGGGAAGGGTTGGAGGTCTGTGGCAGAGCACCCACTTTGCATGCAGAAGGCCTCAGGCTCAATCAACAATGGCATCTCCAGGAAGGGCTGGGAATGTCCTGTCAGAAGCCCTGGGGTACCCAGCTGCCAGTGAGACAGCACTGATCTAGATGGGCTACTGGTCAGACACTGGTCTAAGGCAGTTCTGAACCAGAACTATGTTGAATGGCTGAAACCAGCCACGTTGGAGGGAGGGGCGGTTCCTTTTGGGAGGCCTGAAATATTCTCCCAAAGCCTCCTAAAACATGTGCTGTCCCTCTCAGCAAATTCGCTTCTCATGACTGTGCATGCACGGTCTATATGTTGCATGCTCTAGCACACTCTCAGGGTCCAGCCCTGTTCAAGCCATGGCCCTGAGGTCTCCTCAGAGGAGGAGCAAGGGCAGAGCAAGATCCTCCAGCAGATCTCCACACTGCCAACGACCCTGAGGGGCATGGTCCCCATACCAGCCGCTTGGGTTCTTGGCCGGCTCTCAGACGCTTCCTTCATCTCCCCCAGGGCCAGAGAAACAGAGCAGGCAATGAGCCAGGCAGAAGCTTCAGCGCTGCCAGCAAAGTGCCTGGCTAGCAGTCTCTGAGGCTACTCGGGAGGACGGGGAAGCGCATGGAAACACCACCTGTGTGTGTCAGGGCCTGATTGGGAGCTAGGAAGCCTCCTGCTCCTATATAAGCCGCTAGCCTCAGCTGGTCCACTGCTGAAGCAACAGCCCTCCTCCCGGCTCTGCTTTTCCTGACCTGAAGAAAACAGACACACGGTTTCACTTAGGAGGATTCATCTCCTGAAGCTGATCCAGCATGTGGCTGTGCCAGAACAAAAAAAACACACCATTCCTCTGGCTGGAGATGGATTTTCCATGTTGTTGGAGCCGATTCATTTGCACGACAGACACAGGCAGAGAGGGGGGAAAGTGATGCACAGCCTTTTTCTCCCAAAGCCTGTACAACTCGTTAGGAACACACTCTCACAGGCCCTTCTTCAGCGCTTGCATGATGAAGCACTTAAGGCTTCACGTGCACTCTGAAAGCTGCCTCGCTTAACAGAGGAAAGGTGTGCATGTCTCTCTTAGGATGGAGACAAAACAAGCCACACGGTCGACTCTCAGGTGGTGAAGTGGGGCCCCCCAATTTGACTTGCAGGGGAAGGGAGTGCTCCTGGCAGAGTGGAGCTTATCACAGAATGCAGGAAAGCTGCCTTAGACTGAGTCAGGCCATTAGTGCATCTAGCTCAATGTTGTCTGCACTGACTGGCAGCGGCTGTCCAGCATTTCAGAAGGGGAACATTCCCGGTCCTACCTGGAGAGGCCGCCATTGGGGATTGAACCAGGGACCTCCCCCTGCAAGGCAGGTGCTCAACCATTTTGGGAGAAGGGCTACCGCTCAGGGGTAGATGATCTGAAAAAATGATTTAAAAAAATCCTCTACCACTGAGCTGTCCATCTAGCTCATGGTGGTGTAGTGGTTAGAGCGTTTGATTGGGACCCGGAAGACCAGGGTTCAAATCCCTACTTAAGCTTGCTGGGGGCCAGTTACAGTATCTCAGCCTAACTTACCTCACAGGGTTGTTGTGAGGATAAAATGGAAAGGGAGGAGAACCATGTGTGCCACCTTGAGTTCCTTGGAGGAAAGGTGAGAAATAATAATAATAATAATAATAATAATAATAATTCACTGACTAGTAGCTGCAGTCCAGTGTTTCAGACAGGGACATGCCCAGTCTTACTTCTATATGCAAAGCAGGTGCTCCAGTCCACCCGAGAGACTTGCCAAGCTACAGATTCACAAGGCAGGCACAGCTGGGTAACAACACATGCACGACTGTGAGATGACTCGTGCTTCGTTGAACAAACCATGGTCAGAACAAACCATGGCTTAGTGTTATCAGCAAAGACAGCCACTGGGGGAAAGCTGTCCACTCTCCCCGGGTGCCTCAGATTTTTGACTTCTTGCAAGCATGTCTTTCTGAGGGCCTTGCCTGCTCTCAGTTATTTATTATTTATTATTTGATTTATATCCTGCCCTTCCTCCCAGCAGGAGCCCAGGGCGGCACAGCAGGAGCAACAGACCAAGCAGGATGTTTTGCCCTTTGCTCGAAGTGACAGCATTGCTTGGAGTACAGTGCGAGACCCTCACAAGGTAAGTGTAACCTTTTCCAGTGGTAGAACCTCAGATGGTTGACAGCATTCTTTTTCCATAGGCAGGTTACAACTCACCACCACCTACACACACACAATCCTGGTGATTTGATCCAGATGGTCAAAGCACTGTATGTTCCAGGAGAAAATAATCTCCCTGTCTCTTAAAAGAAAAAAAGGGGGGGGGGGTTCAAGCTGAAGCAAAACCCCAACTATTAAAACCATAAATTGTACTCTGAGGTTGCAAAGGAGAGCTGTCCATTTTCCTGTAATGTAAAGAGCATGCAAAAAAAACCCTGCTTGCTCTTACAGTTTTAAATTTCCCATCACTCCATGTGATATGTACTTGACTTTCTTTTTCAAAAAAGCCTTCCTTAAAGGGCTTTGCAGCAAGAAAAGTGAAATCAGGTTTGGCAGAAGTGGTCAAACGTGAAGCCAGTGTCATAAATTTACTCCCTTTGGCATCTCATCAAAGAGGGATGGAGAGGGAAGGAGGCATTTGGGTCTCCACTCAGTGGAAAGGTTGAGGATGCCCCAGTTTGCTGCTCCAACTTTGCAGCCAGTTATAGGAATCATTCCCAAACTGTGTGCTGCAAGAGAACTGCTACCATACTGTGAGAAATAAAATGAAACAAATCATTAAAAGACTACCATGTCAGCCCAAAGCTGACACCCACAAAGAAGAGGCTTCCTTTTGTGTCTCTGTATGATATCTTGGCCCTCTCTCAGCTTATTGGAGAAGGATAGTTCTACTGAGGGTTTTGCTTAATACACACCTTTTTGCAAAGAATTTCCCCCTAATATAATGCATTTCTTGTATTTTATTGTCACTATATGCATTTTTGCACGTCCATTTTGGCTGGACAACTGCACTGAAAATTTCAGAGAACTACAAACTGCAAAGGATGGCTGAGTTTTGGATCACGTATCATTTCAGAAAGGGCAAATTAGTAGGTCCTCCTTTAAATGCACACTCAATCACATTTCTATACCCATCTCTGTAGGTTTGCTTGGACACCCCTAGAGGAATGAAGGGATGTGTTGCTTCCTGACATCCAGATTCTATCTACCCACATTCATAATTGGTTGAACTGGCTACAGATCTCCCTAATTGTTATATTCATATTCTTATTAAATGTATATCCTGCCCTTTCTCCCAGTAGGAGCCCAGGATGGCAAACAAAAACACTAAAAACATCTTAAAAACAGAGTTTAAAATATATTAAAACAAATATTTTAAAAACATTA
This sequence comes from Rhineura floridana, assembly GCF_030035675.1. Taxonomy (NCBI): domain Eukaryota; kingdom Metazoa; phylum Chordata; class Lepidosauria; order Squamata; family Rhineuridae; genus Rhineura; species Rhineura floridana. The sequence goes on along the minus strand of NC_084499.1, from coordinate 21,059,959 downwards.
AAACAAAACATCTTTAAACGCATCTTTTAAAAAAAGTTTTAAAAAACATATTAAAAAGCAATTCCAACAGAGACTGGGATAAGGTCTCTAGTTAAAAAGCTTGTTGAAAGAGGAATGTCTTCAGTAAGTGCCAAAAAGACAACAGAGGTGGCACCTGTCTAATATTTTAGGGGAGGGAGTTCCAAAGGGTAGGTGCTGCAACACTAAAGGTCTGCTTCCTGTGTTGTGCAGAACAGACCTCCAGATGAGATGGTGTCTGCAGGAGGCCCTCACCTGCAGAGTGCATTGATCAGCTGGGTATATAAGGGGGAAGATCTTTCAGGTTTCTTGGTCCCAAGCTGCATAGGGCTTTGTAATAATAGGTTTCTTGAGTTTTCTTTCTGGGTGTGTGTGGGTAAAACAAATGCAGAGAATAAAATGTTATGGTTTAGTTCTGACCCCATTACTCTATTGAGGCCAGAATTGGTTTCTCTGAATATATATATTCCGGAAACTGAACATAATCAGACTTTTTGCATTCAAGGTGTGAGCTCTGCCAGGGAGCTCAAATAATTCCTAGCAGCCACCAGCCTCTGTGATTAGACTTCAAGTGATCCACTCACTTTACAGGAGTCTTTGGAGATGAGGCTTCAAGAGCATTTTATGATCTCCGTTAATGAGCCTGGGTGTTCCTTTCCTAGACTAATTCAGGCTGAATAATCCCTTTCAGTCCGATAATGACATATTAATCTGACAGGCAGATGAGGCCAAATAATCAGATAATGGGCCTGTTAAAACATGACAGATGGCAAAAAGGAAGCCTCGAAAAATGACATTAAACAAAGATTATTGACTTTAACAACAATTGGGGGTTTTGAACCATCAGCAAACCCTCTTGATGAAATGACAGAGGAACTGGCAGAATCACAGCCGGGAAGAGTGGAAGATGGGGGGTCTGCATAGAGGTAGGTTTTGAACAATGCACAGCAATTGAGAAAAATAACTCCATGCTCAGGGTCATAACAAAATGAAGCTGAATGCTGGAAGATTTAGGACTAGACAAAAGGACACAAAGACAACATCGACACAGTGACAGCACATAGCTAAACTACAGAATTTTCTCCCACAAGAGGCAGAGTTGGCCATCAACTTGAATGGCTTCAACAGCGGATTAGACAGATTCATGGAGGAGATTAAGGCTATCAATGGCGACTAACCCTCCATTGACAGAGGTAGTATACCTCCCAATATCAGTTGTTGGAAACTGCAGGAGGGTTGAGCACTGTTGCACAAAGCTATCAATGACTACTAGTCCTGACAGCCGTGTGGCACTTCCACTATCAGACACAACATGCCTCTTAAAGAATGCCAGTTGCTGGGAATCACTGGTGAAGATAGGATCTGGTTGGCCACTAGGAGAACAGCATGCAGTGATTAGAGTGTCTGACTGGGACCTGGGGGACCAGGGTTCAAATCCCTGCTCAGCCATGAAGCTCACTGCGTGACCTTGGGAGCCAGTCCCTGCCTCTCAGTCTAACCTACTACCTCGTAGGGTTGTTGTGAGGATAAAATTGGGAGGGGGAGAACCATGTTGGTACACTACCTTGAGTTCCTTGCAGGAAAGAAAGTGGGATGTAAATATAATAAATAAATGAATGAATAAAATGCTGGTCTAGATGGGCCCCTGTGGCTTGATCCAGCAGCCAGGCTCTTCTTATGTCCTTCTGGTCGCTCCCTAAAATTCAAAGCACATTTGGCACCAAGCCCAGACTTTCTGGTCTAGCCAAATTGAGAATATAACCTTTCCCTCCCGTTCCTAGAGACTTGCATTTCATTTTGCAAATTGTGTGTGTGTGCATGTGTGAGAAGCACCTGAATCATTTTGATATGGCACATGGCAGAACGGCAGGTAAACTCCAAGAGGCTGTTATGCAACTCCTGCTCCCTGTAGGGACATGTCCACGTGCCCTCCTTCTTCTCCTCCTTCTTTGGTCAGAGGTTGTTATCCACATAAACTTTGCTTTGGAAAAAGTCCTTGACATTTGCAGGCATTTGTGGACTTTTAAATTATATTCCTGTGGTGAGAGGATTAACAGATGGGCAACCTAAGTGGATCCTGAGAACCTACACGGTTGCAGGGAGATTTACACTGCAAGGCTGGAAGGATAAAACACTCTCCATAAATAAGCCAATGGCCTGAAGATACTACTGCCCGTTCTATGTTTGAACATACCTCAAACTGCATTTGGATATCTTTCTGGACACATGGACTGCTTATATTAATATATATGTTTAAGCTAGGATTGATGGATTATTCTTTTTGGTTATGTGATCAGATTTCTTTTTCATTTTGACACACGCATGCACACACACACACACACACACACACACACACATACATATGGCAGGAGATTTTGCATTAAATTGTGCTGCCTGGTACTCAGTGACTCTGCTTGTCAGTCAGCCAGAATTCCCCGCCCCCGGCTTTCCAAGGCAGACAGAGCATTTGTCATATTGACAGGATGGGCAAATGGCAGCTGCTGGTGCAGTCCAGCCCACTGAGATGCAGGTGAACTCTCTTGCCTGGATAAGAAGATGATTTATTCTTGCCTACCTCCCAAGGCAGCCAACCGTGAAAGGCACGAAAAGCTGAATCACAGATCTCAGTAGGAGTCTCCCCTCAGTGTGTGATCAAATACATCCCTCTTAGCATCTAAAACAGGGGGGTGGCTAACCTTTCTTTCTCCCCAAGGGGAGCATTCATTCTTAACTAAGCATCTGGAGGGACACATTCAACTGGTTGGATCAATCATCTGATGAGCAGGGAAGGCTATAATCCCCCTCCTCAGCTGTTGAAAATGCAGGTCAACCTCTCCCTGCTCTTCAGGAGATCGATCTGATGAGCAGAGAGGTTTAAATGTCTCCACCCATCTGAGCACCATGTGCATTTTAATTTGTTTCATATTAATGAAAACAACATACACAAATGCATTACATTTCTTGCAAAAAAAAGAAGAAATTTCTTGCAAAAATGTGTACACTGGTCAAAACTCCATATAAAAATATGTTTATCAGGAGAAATTCACACTGACATGCTAAAGAATTTTGCAAAGAAATTACAAAGAAATGTTATTTATTTTATTATCTTTTTGAGTTATATCCCACCCTTTCTCCCAGTAGGAGCCCATGTTCCCAGCACATCTCATGTAACAGGAGCTGCAAACATCAGAAGCGAAAATAAAATGTGACAGCTGAAAAATCACTTGTAAATAGTGATGGGTGAAATCCCTCGGACTCAGTTCAGGACAGCTTAAAAAAGATCAAGCCAATTATGGAGAGTCAGTGGAGAAAGATGGTGTGCACATTCATTCCTAACAGCAGCCTTCTCCAGGAATGCTCCTGGAAAATGTTGCCAAGTTTCTCAGCCTCATTGTCCTTTTAAGTACGTCCCCTTGCACCTTGACCCTGAAATCAGCCATCTGCCTGGCAAAACAGGCGATGCAATACTTGAATTTGATGCAAGAAAGTCACGGCCTGTGCTTGCTGGCCTCTGCCTCCAGTAATGCACTAAGGAGCTCTCACTAGTTGATGTGCACAGGAAATGAGAAGACCCCAGGGGGTGGGGAGAACATTAACCTTTTCTCCTCTGCCTCACCTCTAACCTTACCAAGTTATCCTGGGCACAGCTAGAGCTGACCTCCTTGGACCCTTTAAGGAGGAAACTCACTGCCTGTGGCACAGCCATCACTGCACATTAGTGCTCATGAGCAACACTTAAGGATCAGCACCTGCCAACTGGCCATATGCACACGGAACACTGTCTTTCGTACACCACACACACCTTTCCACTCACCACTGTGGTGGGAAGCTTAGACACCAGGGGTATGTACAATGACCTATCCCCCAACACTCTAGATCACTCTCCCCCCTTCATCAGATGCGGCAGAGGTGTCTTCCCATCACTGGTGTTGCTCCAGTTAACTGGGAGGGAGCAGGGTGGTGGCACAGTCAGGGCTATGTGGATGCTAAGGCTGGGGGAGAATTTCGATTCAGTTCACATCTCAAGCCGAAATATGCACTTTCCAAAACAACATGAGAACCGAAAGAGTCAAAATTCGCACTTATTAGAGTTTTGTGGTGCACCTCTCTAGCCAACCAATGTTTACCAAAAGAATGCATACATGCTTGTGGAAAGTGTGCATAAAAATGAATATATGAGTGAAAGCAACACACAAAAATGCATTTTACGATGAGAAGTGGCTTGCAAAAATGTGGGCATTAGTCAAAACTGCCTACAAAAATGTGTTAATTAGGAGAAATTTGCACTCAAGTGCTGGAGAATTTTCATGACGATTCTTTTTTTAAAAAATTGCAAATTGCTGCAGAAGTGTGGCGAACCGAATTTAAGATTGGAAAAATGAGGAACTGAGAGAAGCAAAACAGACAGCTCTCTCCATCTCTTGTGGATGTGTCAGCAGAGCGAATCCGGCGCTCCCAGCTGGTGCACCTGTGCAGCTCTGACCTTGCCACCCCCACTTCCCCAACACAGCAAGCATGATGAGGCAACTCCACACACCCCTTTGGGCTGCCAATGCATTCTAGGAAAGCCATCCCACCAGCTTACTGGGCCAGTAGGCAACGTCCACTTTGACATTTTACTGTCCCACCTTTAAGGCAGGGACAGGCAACCCCTGTGGCCCTCCAGACTGCCATTGGCCTTGCTGGGTGGGGTGATGGGACTTGCGGTGCACCATCATCTGGAGGCCCATCCCAGCTTTATGGGACCTTTCTTAGAGTAGACTGTTTTGATCCCAGCCTGCTCCTCTCCCCATCCCCAGGGGTTCCAAACCTCCCTTCCTATCTTCGCTATATTTATATTCAGCTTGGTTATGGCTCTAGGAGAGTCACATCGCACCCAGCTTCAGATTAGCTCCACACAGCAAAGGAACCAACAAAGGCTCAAACCTGCTCTCGGTCTCTTGCCATCTCCAGGTGCTTTTTCACAACAAGAGGTACCCTCATTATCTAAGAGCCAGGATGTCCGACAACCAGAGAAGAGGCACAAGGAGTCAACAAAGAAGTGATCACATGACACTGTGGTTCCCTAGTTACAGCAGACCAGCATGGAAAAGGTAGTTTTGTGTCCCTCTCTCTCTCTCTCTCTCTCTCTCTCTCGCACGCGCTATTCCACAGGTGCCCACACTTTTGCACCAATGTGCATTTACATTTTAACTTCCCTGTTTTACTATTTCCAGCTCTGCTCTCTGATGTCCCTTCCCCATTATTTGGCATTCAGGTCTCCCAACCTTTGTGGCCCCTTGGCTTTAACCAGAATTGCTCGCCCAGTTGAAATACGGCCTGCACCATCAATCTTTTTTATCTTTGCAACAACTTGCATCGTTATATCCATCATTACCTTTCATAATGTTACATATTCTTTGATTCTGAGCTCCGGCCTGTTGTCCAGTGACTAATTCCCCCTGGGATAAATACCAGGCCTGTGGCATGCTGCAGTGTTGAACTACAGGCCCAAGATGTGCTCCTCCTGTACATGAGCACCTCCTTAAGAGGTGTAGCCATGGGCACAGTCGACGGCAACAAAAGGGTTGGTAGCAAGCAAGCCCATCACAAGTCAAGCCCAAACTCTGGAGGGTTCAGGCTCAGGGTTGTTGAATTTGGGCATTTGTGTCTGACACATGAGCACCTTTCCAGAGTTTGGTACCGTCAGTAGACTTGATGTAAACCCTGTCACTTTTTTTACCATCTTCCTGCCTCATCCCTTTTTCGTTTTGTGCTGTGACTTTTAGATGGCTTGCCTGTGGGCAGGGAATGTCTTTTTTTAATTCACTGTATGTACACTGCTCCTGGATCCAAAGATTGACAACCCATTATTTCTGATCTTGGGCAATCTTTTCCAACAAAAAAGAAAGAGCATCCTCGACATTTCAACAACCCAAAATGCCTCTTTTTTTGGAGTCCCGGCAGCTCTTTTTACTCTTGACACTTACCTCAAAGACTTCTTCATCCAGGATCCTTGTTCCAAATACAATAATGCCATTGACGTCGATGATGGGATGGTCGCTCCGGTCCAAGAACTTTGTAACCTTCTTTTTACAATCCAAAATCAAGGTGACGTTCTTCTTGTGGATGCTGATGGCTACTCGATGCCACCTGGGAAACAACAGGGTCCATTGGAAGGTTAGAGAGAGACTCTTCATAAGATTCAGAGCCTCGATCCCCAGAGCCCAACTGTCCAAGAGGGCACAGCACCAGAAGGCCCACAGGCCATCAGACAGAGAGCCTGTTCCTTTATCACAGAGGTAGGGAACCATTTTAAACCACAGCCTTGAAGTCACATCTCAGGAATTCCCCCATTCACCCTTAAAGGCTCCTAAAAGCAACCACCTGACTTTAAAATCTGGGGGATTTCCCACACATACCTGCCCAAATATGGTTAAATTGCCCTGTTGGGGGGATGCTTCTGCCCCCCATGGGATCAGTACAGAGCATCCAAAAAAACAAAACATGGGGAAGGGCTGTAGCTCAGTGGTAGAATGCCTGTTTTGCATGCAGGAGGTCCCAGGTTCAACCCCCAACGGCATCTCCAGGAAGGCTGAGAGAGACCTGTCTGAAACCCAAGAGAACTGCTGCCAGTCAGTGGAGACAGTACTGAGCTAGAGGCGCCAATGCTCTGACTCAGTATATGGCAGCTTCCTACTTTCCTAAAACAAATAAAAAACCCACCCTGCCAACTAGTCCAATATGGCGGCAGGCAAAAAGGAAAGGAAACCCTGCTCAGCCCCTGCAGACAGACAGCTGTTCCTGCCTTCAGTCTGGGCACGAGAGAGGAGGAGGCAAGCAAAGGAGAAGACAGGGCAGGTTTAAAGGCCTGCCAGACTCTGACTCCAACTCAGCTGTGGCCTGGCATGCATCTGCCCTGGACCCAAACGAGGAGTTCTCAGCTGCAAAGTCCTCCAACAATAGCAAGCCCAAGTCAGAGACGCATCCACCCCCTGGTCCTCCTTGTGAATCCCCCTGGCAGGAAGTCCTGCTCTTCGTCCCATGGACCCCGCCAAGGAGACTCCAATGCCTGGACCACTGGAAGCGTGGCAGATCAGGGGCTTTCTGTGAGGCATTCCCCGCAGCTTGAGACCACATTTGCCTAGGAAATCCCCAGAACTGCAGAAAACGGTAGCGGCCCTTTAAATGGTGTGATGCAGCACACAGGGGGTGGGGCTTCTGTCATGACTAATTAGGCCAGACTATAAAGCTTAGCTACAAACAAGACACTGTTGAGACAATTGGCTATTTCCTGCTTTAACTACAGGACTGCTAACCATGGTCCTGAACCAGCCCCTTGGTCTTTCTCCAAGGTCCTGTCCATGCCTTGGTGGTGCACATCAGCACGAACCGGTGTCTGAACCCAAACTTCATAGGAGGCCTATCCCCCCACCCCAAAACAGCCCAAAAAGCCACACACACAACACACCAAGTGCCTTCAGTTTGGGAGCAGAGCTGGATCACCTTCATGCAATTGCTTGGGAGATTCATAGAGAACATAAGCAGAGCCTGGCTGCTGGATCGGGTCCAAAGAAGGCCCATCTAGTCCAGCCTCCTGTTCTCACAGTGGCCAACCAGATGCCCATTAAGGGAAGCCTAAAAGCAGGACCTGAGCGCAAGAGCACTCTCCTCACCTATGAATCCCAGCAGTTGGCATTCAGAGGTGTACTGTCTGATGGAAGAGATGGAACGTAGCCATCATGGGTAGTAGTCCTTGATAGCCTATGAATTTGTTGAATTCTCCTTTAAAGCCACTCAGATTGGTGGCCATCACTGCATCTTGTGGGGGATGAATTCCACAGTTTAACTATGTGCTGCATATGAAATTATTTTCCATCTGGACACTAATAGAAATAGAACGCTGGAATAGATGGATGACCTTGGCCAGATCCATGAAGTCCTTGGGTTGCATCCAATGCCAGTTCTACTCAGAATAGCGCCATTGAAAATAATGACCACAGCTAACTAGCGCCATCAGTTTCCATGGGTTGCAGCCAACTAAGTCTTACTCAGAGTAGACCCATTGAAATTCACATACCCAAGTCAATCATATCCATCAGTTACAATGTGTCTACTCTGACTACAACTAACCTTGCATACAACCTCTGTAGATCTTCTCTGAGTAGAACCCGGTTGGATCCAGGCCCTTGCCTCCCTAACCTTCTCGGTCCCAAAAGGATCCCCAAATTCCCACCCTTGAGCACTAAAGTGCAAGAGAGATGGAAATGTCTCCCACCCATAAACTCAAAGACACACTTACTTGCCGTCTGCGAGATTGATGCCTCGGAAAAGAGGGTAGTCCTCAGGGCCTGGTTTCCCTGTGTGGTCCTCGTACAGGAATACAGGAGACCTGCCCATCTCCATGCCAATCTGCTGGATTCCTTGCTCATTGTAGATGGACATCAAGAAGGACTGGCCCCCTTTCTTTGCTTTTACAGTGGTTAGGATTGAGAAGTCTTCAGGAAAGGGAGATGCTGGCGGAAGAAAAAGGCTGGTTAATGCCTTCCAAAGGGACTTGCCACGGAAGCATCACCTGAAGCCACAGCGAACTGTCACATTGTGCAATTCACTGCCGCAGCAACGGCCCCTTGCTTAGAGTGGAACTGTTCTACAATGGCATGCGTCATTGTTATAACCCACCCTGGGACCTCACGGTGAAGGGCGAGTAAATGAATAAGTCGTGCTCAACACAAATCTGGTGTCTTGGAATAATAAAAATGAGTGTGTGTGTTTGCCACAGTGAGGAGGGGGGCAAACATGAGAGCTGGCTCCCTGGCATGATTGTTCGCCTTTACAGGGCTCTGCGCCGGCTCCAGCTGAATCCTGGGTCCCAAGCCAGGCTGGATGTGCCAGAGCTGTAAAAAAAGGGGACAGCCAGGTGGTGAAGAGGACAGGAGGAGAAGGCAGCCTGCAAGTGTCTCCTTCTCCCCCTCCCCCCCTGCAAAAACCCACATGTTTAATTAGAGTTTAAAACCCTAATTATAGACTTGCAAGGCCCCCTGGTTCAGTTCAGGGCTCAGATCCAGGTCAGGTCAGTCCCAGATTGTGCTGGGTTGGAGTGGAGCTGCTCTGAAGCACCTGAATGGGCCCCAAATCGGCCCCTTCACCTCTGGTTTTATTCACCCCTAACAATCTTCCCTACTTCAACATTATTTTCCTTCTACAGGGCTGCCACCTTCTTTTCTGGCCCCCTTGCTGTGCTGATTAGAAGAACCTATAACCTGGATGGGTTCGCATGAGGATTCGACAAGTTCATGAAGAACAAGGCTGTCCGTGGTTCCTAGCCACAATGGCCATGCTCTACCTCCACTGATGGAGGCAGGATGCTTCTGAATGCCAATTGCTGGGAATCCCAAGTGGGCAGAGTTGCTGTTGTGTTCAGGTCCTGCTTGGGGGCTTCCCATAATGGGCATCTGGCTGTGACTGGATCTGTGGCCCACCTAGGCCAGCCTGCTGTTCTCACACTGGCCAGACAGATGCCCAAATGGGAAACCCAAGAGCAGCAAAGCAACTCGGCCCTCCTGAAGTTTCTAGCCCCTGGGATTCAGAAGCATTCTGCCTCCAACAGAGTGAGGACAGGAGGCTGGACTTGATGGGCCTTAGGCCTGCCCCAGCAGCCACGCAGAAATCTAGTAAGCAAAGCTCTCCTCATTTCTATATCTCCATGCCAGGTTAAGCTTGTCCTGTTCAATTTCTGCATTTCATGCTTCTGCTGAAGATAGGGCTGGAAGGGGGGGGAACCTTACAACATTTTCCATATTGTAGAAAATGATGTGTGCATTATGGCGGGATGGACACTGAACTCTTGCAGACAAACTGACTGAACTCCATGTGAACCTAGAGACCCTGTGGGGATTTGCATCGCAACGCCTGCTTTATTTTATTTTTTTTAAAAGAAAAGATCTGTGTAAAACCATCTCAACAGATATTTTCTCTCCCCTGAGTTTGGGTTGCAACTCTCCAAAACAAAAACAAAAAACTTTTTTCTAATGTTGTGCCTTGCTGGCAGTGACTTGAGACACAGAATGCAAAGACCCTAAAACTACCACCTTAGGAGAACAAAACCTTCTAATTATCTCAAAATATGCATTGGGGTGGAGGGCTCTTGTGCAGCATTATGTGCCATTTTTTCATCTCCCCACCTCAACATCCTCGATTGTCAAATCCTCAAACTCCATTTCCCTCAGAAATGCTCCACAATTACATGTGTTATCTTTCCCTTTCCATCCCATCATTAGCTTTGTTGGCAGTTGAAGCAGCATCTAGTTATTTAGATGATGTCTGTTATTAAAGAGAAAGGGATGGGAGGGTTTGGACAAACCTAGGCTGCCAGCCAACGGACACGTCCGAGGTCTAAATGATGCCCTTTGCTTCCCAGCGGCTTTTGTGCACGGCGGTTTAATTTGTGCTCATCTCCCAAAGCACTTTGCACTGTTGCGCTCAGCCCCAGAAAATGTACAGCAAAACAGAGAAGCATTCAGTTGAGGGATGTACAGACTCCTCACCCCACCTCAGTGCACAATGTCTTGCTGGCCTTGTCAGTTGTCCCCTTTCCTCAAAATTCCTCAGGAGTTTCCTCTGGACGGAGCCTCCGGATTCATGTTGAAATATTGTGCTGGGTGAAATCGCTATTGCATTTCCTCCTCGTTCAGTAGGGCCTCCTCAACCCCCTTTTCTAGATACAGCTGCTCAGGGCTTCTGTGGAGTCAACCCTAGAACCTTGTTGCCTATTCCAGAGGCAAGCAATGGACCCTGTGAAACAGAAGAGTGCCTCTGACCATAGGCAGAGTACCTTTCCCTCGCTATTGAGTAACCACAGCTCACCCTGGCAAATGTGGTCTTGGAAACACATGGGGTGGATGGGAGATGAGCTCTGTCCATGTATAACAGGACCAGACAACAGCAGCTTCCTGAGGGAGGATCATGGGTCAGTGCCAGAGCCCTTGCTTTGCATGTAGAAGGCACAGTTTCAATCCCTGGCGTCTCCAGGTAGGAGTTAGAGACCCCTGCCTGAAACCCTGGAAAGCCTCTGCCAGTCATTGTAGACAACAGGGAGCTAGACAGTCTGACTAAAAATAAGGTAGCTTCCTATTTTGCATCTAAGCCAGTTCTTTTTATTCAGAACGCTGAGGACTAGAATCTTATTTTTAGAGGGAGGATGTAGCTTAGTGGCACAGCATCCAGAAGGTCCAGGGTTCAATCCCTGGCATCTCCAGGTAGGGCTCTGTCTGAAACCTGACTGGAGAGTTGCTGCCAGTCAGTGTAGGCAATATAGAGTTAGATGGTCTGACCCGGTGTAACCTTAGAATAAAACAGACCTTACCAGGGTAGAGCTGCTTGGTTGGTGCACTCATCTGGGCATCTTTTGTCACATGGTACGCCACATCTGCGCCTTTGGAAGACCTTCTGCTTGTGCAAAAACCTGTCGTTTTTGATATACCGTCAGGTAAATTGTGGAAATCTAATACCTTCAAGAGATCCGCAGGTTCAGCTGGATGGAAATAAAAGCAGGGACCAGGATTAGTTGGTGAAAAGAGGTTGCCATTGCACAGTTTCACAGATCCAACCATGAGGGTGAATCACAAGTGCAACGTCCAAAACTTAAAATATATTTGTTCAGGCAACACCAACACAGAAATCTAATAAATCAGGGAAGATTTCAGAAGCAAGACAGACAGTGCTCACTCAGTATAATGGAACATCTTTATTGTAGCAGAGGTGGTGAATTACATTTCCCTTCTCAATGGGACTTTGCCTTGGCACAGGGAATTCAATCACTGCCCTTTTTGGGCAGGAGGAGAATCTGCTGGACAATTTTATCCTGACTTACATAACATGAAATCAAAATCTAAGGCATAACCTCCTCATTCATACAATTTTACAATATTTTTTTAAAAAAACCACTTACCCCCATCGCTATCACCACAGCATTCAACATGCTATAGACAAGAAACTATATATTGCAAGCCGCTTAGTATTTTTGACAAGTTAGAATAACAATTGCCACGACTAAATTCAACACAGAAGTTAAACCTAATGACTGAGCTCCCCAAAGCCTGCCAAGTTGTACAGTCCCATGGGATTTGGACATCTACAAATACCCGGATTTCTAAATTGTTGGATAGAAATTCTCTAGCACCAGAAGAGCATATTTGAAAATGCAGTCACCCTGAATTAAAGCTGCATTGGCCAAGCCCTTTCAAAAATGGGTGATTTGTTACTTATTGATTGCATTTTTGCTCCTTCCATCTAACAGGCACATTAAAATTTAGGATCCTAAAGCCATCCTACAAGTAAGCAATTTTTTTTAAAAAAATCACATATTGACTTTAACCAACAGATAGCTTTACATTCAGTGGGTCCCACAAAGGAACCAGATCAAGAGCCAGCCAGGGCCCTGAGATCACATAAAGTCCACATAGAAGACTCTTCCCCCCCACACACACACTGTAGGCATCATATAAAGTCTGAGTCATCATGGGAAAGTAGTTTGGGGCCTCCTAAGGGAAAGATTGGTCTCAAACTATCCAGCACTGGAGCAGCTTGAAGCTCCAAGTGGAAGCAGGCAGACTCCAAGTCAAGCAGAGGTCATACAGGACCTTGGACAGCTCCAAGACAGCCCACTAAAACACCTTCCAAGAGATGTTGCCTCTGTAGGGAGCTTGTGCCGTCTAAAGCCTTATCCAGGCTGACAAGGCCTGCAGTGTGATGGGCTCCACCTCCATGGAGGAGCCGGCTGGCTGAAGGGCCCCCACCTTATTTTGTAGGCTTCATCAAGGCAGGAGAGACAGCGGTACTAAAGGGGACTCATCCTCCAAGTCAGAGGATGGTGTAAAGGATGTGTCCTCCAGCTGGGAGGACCGCGAATGAGACACTCAGAGTTCTCCCCTGAGGAAACAACCTGAGCGCTGAAGTGTAGATAACATTGTTATACAACGTGTGGAAGACGTTTTCCTGTCTCACGCACAACAGTAAAACTCAAGGACATTCCATGAAGCTGAACGTTGGAAGATTCAGAAGAGAGAAAAGGAAGGACTTATTTGCACAGTGCAGAGTTATGCTATGGGATCTGGAAGGGTTTCCCCACAGTAAGGGTGTTTAAGATCTTACAATTTTATAAATTTTATACTGTTTGCTTTTTGAATCGTTTTTATATGGATTGCATTGTATTTTGTTGTACGTCGCCCAGAGTGGCAGATTAACCTCTGCCAGATGGGCGTCTAACAAGTCTAATCAATCAATCAATCAGTCAATCAATCAATCTATGGTTTCCCACTCCCAGCACCAATGGCTCACCCGTGAACATTCAGGCTAACCTGCCTCTCTCCTCTGGTTTTACTCCATGGCCTACTTATGCAAGAGCTTGCATGACTTTTCATGGCCTGAGGGGAAGTGACTGAAATGTGATTTGGATAATCACTAGCTGTAATAAGTTTGAAGAAAAGCCAAGTACAAAGGAGGAGGTGGCCAGGGAGGGAGGGGATCTTATTTGAAGTCTGCCACGGCACATGCCTTTACTCAAGTGCTGATCAAAAGCCAATCTTCTTTTCAACAGATGCCACATAGTTGCCCTCTCCTTTCTCATGCCACCCTCAAAGATGGCACCTTCCTATCCCAAAGGCCTAAAGTATTGGCCCTGTGTGCTGGAACAGGCGCTGCCAGGGCTGGCTTCTTGTGATGTGCACTGCATGGGGCTGTCTCTGAACCTACAGTTAGTGCAGAAAGTGGTGGATAGGCTGTTAAGAGCAGATTACGCTAGCAAAGGAGCTGCCAGTTTGCTACTGAGCCAAGCTCAAGGGTGCTTGCTCTGAAATATATACTGCTCTGTGCAGCCTAGGACCTCGCTCGGTGTTCTTGGGTCCCCAGATGTTGTTGGATTACAACTCACGTCATCCACACCCAGTTTGGGCAAAGCTCAGGGATGATGGGAGTTTTAGTCCAACTAAGGTTGCAACCAATGGAGATGGCTAGTTTGGGTCTGTTAATTTCAACTCCGAGTAGAACTTACTTGGATCCAAACACTAGATATTTGACGGATTGCCTGTTTCCATACTAGGGATAGAAGGATCTGTCAGTTTTGCTTCTCTGTTTCTTATTTTTCTAATCATGAATTCAGTTCTCCACATTTGTGCAGCAACTTGAGATTTTTTTAAAAAAAATCCTCATGAGAATTCTTCAGCACCAAACTCAAACTGAGGAATTCGCTCCAGCAAGAAGCAGCTATGGCCACCAACTTGGATGGCTTTAAAGGAGGATTAAACAAATTCAGGGATGAAGGCTATCAGTGGCTACTAGCCACAATGACTATGCTCTGCCTCCACGATCTGAGGTGGTATGCTTCCGAATACTGGTTGCTGGGAATCACAAGTGAGGAGAGTGCTGTTGCATGCATGTAACCAACTTGCAGGCTTCCCATAATGGGCATCTGCTTGGCCACTATGAGAGGCTGGACTACATGGGACCCCTTTGGCCTGAGATCTGATAGCTGAGAATGGAACCTCCATACTCAGAGACAGACTATCTCTGATTACCAGTTGCTGTAAACTGCAGGAGGGGAAAGTGTCTCTGTGCTCAGATCCTACTTGTGGGCTTCTTCCCATAATGGGCATCTGGTTGGCCACAGTGAAAACAGGATGCTGGACTAGATGGGCCCCCTTTGGCCTCAGCCAGCGGCGGCCAGGCTCTTCTCATGTTCTTATTCTGGAGCCATTAACTAGAATCAGCTTTATTGGAAGGATGTGCCCTTCTAGGTGGAAAACACTTGGATTTCTAAAAAGCATGGATCTAGACCAGGTCAAACAAACCACAGATTAGAATTTCAATCCAAAGCTGGCACACACACAGCTGATTTCGCCCACTGTCTCAGCATCACAAGCCTTCACTCACAAGCAGAGCGCAGCAGGAGCCAAGATCTCACCCGGAATCAAACCTTTTTTTCCAGCTATTTGCCCTGTTAGCTGAGTTCAGCTCACCCGATTGTAACACAGAAGATAGAAAACATAGCCTTGAATCAAAATCCAGGTGAATTTCCCACAACAGGGAAACGTCTAGAAACTCTGACAGCACCTCTGCATCACCATTTGGAAACCAGTTGGAGAAAAGAGAACTGTCCACTTCCAGCTGAGGAAGTTCTCTAAGAGAACTCAGTTTAATCTTTGTATTTGCTTTGTTTTAAAGAAAATAACACCTATGTTTAGAAACTATAAAGCACACTGCATTCTGGGGTCCTTCAGGAGGAAGGGAATAACAACAACAACAACAATAATGCCAGGTCATTACACATGGCAGAGTTCACTCTGGCTGCATACATACCATACATTCAAAGCACATGACTTCCACCAAAGAATTATGGGAACTTGTCATTTATTAAGGATACTGGAAACTGTAGCTTGGTGAAAGGAGTAAACTACCGTTCCCTTGGGGAAAACCATGTGCTTTCAGTGTGTGATGCATATGCAACCCTAAAATCAGGCAGAAAAATGGAAGCCTCTTTTGCAGGGGAAGAAACTGGAAGGTAGGCTTCAACATTAGTACACTGAACTCGTCATTACCTCAAAGCTCTAAGCCCCCAATCCGCTGGAATGGGGTGAAGTCAACCACTTGGGTTAGGGGTGGGTGAGAATTTCGATCCAGTCTGCATTTGGATCCAGGACACCTTAAGGACCACCTGAGCCCTCAGATCCCAGCCCAATCACGGGGATCATCCAGGGGAGTGCTGTTAGTGGTCCCCTGTGGTACAGAGGCCCAACTGGCCTGAACATTTGGTGTCACCAGTCCCATGCTGTGGAACACTCTTTGAGGAGAGATTCAGCAGGCACCCTCCTTGCTTTTGACTTTCAGGCAGCTCTTGAAAACTACAGCTGTTTAAAATGTCTCTGGAGCAGCCACTCATTTTTAATTATTGTTTTATATTGCTTTTAAAGGTTTTTATGTTGCTGTACGCTGCCCTGATGTTTTGCAAGAGGGTGGTCTATAGATACGTCTGAAAACAAATAAAATCTCCCTGTCTTGTTTTGGGGGGCTTCACTGGAAGGTTTTGCACCAATGGTAGTGTCTGCCCACCTGCTATTTGGGCTAGGCAGGGCTCAGCAGAAGGACACCTTGGCCTCATCTAACCCAACCCCTCCCCCACCCCAGCATGGGCAACTGGGAATTTGGATTGCTCTGTAACCAGTTACATTGACTAAGCCCTTCCAGCCCATTGGGTGGCAACAAGGGATAGAGCCTTCTCTGTTGTGGCCCCAGAACTTTGCAACTTCCTTCCACTGGATCATGTAGACCTTATTGGGTTTCTGCCCCCAAGTAAAAACATTTTTGTTCTTCCAGGCACTAGAGGATTAATCATTAAGAGCCACCATTATTACTGGACACCAGCACATTTAGCACTCTGGATTTTGAGAAGAAGAGGGGGGATGCTTGGTTGTATTTGGGGTGGAAGAGATGTCGTGCCACACAGAGCAATTTAGAGCCCACCTGGGAGAACCCTGTGTGCTTAGTCACTCTGGGAAACTTGCCACATTCCACAGCACAAACACTTCATTGCTGAAGCAGTGAGGGGACGGGGGACTTCAGCAAGAATGCCACCCTTGGAAAGGCCTTGTGTGGCTGCTTGCAAAGCCCACCTACCCCCCTCTCCAAATTCCTTAGCTGCCTGCTCCCTTTATCATCAGCTAAAGCTGCTGCAAGAACTGGTGGAAGAAGAAGGCTGCAGAGCAAGGGCAATCAGAAAGCCAGATAGTTAAATAGACATGGCTGCAGAGATTTCTAATGTTAGTCATACCCAGAGTTAGGGAGAGGTGAACCTGTCCATTTACGTTTCCAATCTTAAATTCACTTCTTCACATTTCTACGCCAGTTTGTGATTTTTTTGTAATAACATCGTAGTTTCTTCTAATACCCACCATTTTTGTCTCCAGTTTGCCTAACATATTCTTTATTTAGTAATTAAATTCATATCCCGCCCTTCCTCCCAGGAGCCCAAAGCCATTTCCCCTAATGCAATTTTGCACCTTATTTTCATGAATATATGCATTTGTATGCACACTTTACCCTACATATGCATTTCCTACAGACTACTTGGCGGGAGAATTGTAATGCAAAATTCAGAGAAGCATGAATTTCTAAGGATGGCCCTGTTTCAGGTTGCACCCTGTTTCAGACAGTGTGAATTAGGTAGATTCCCCTTTAAATGTAAACTGAACTGAATTCCCCCTCATCTTTTTTTTCCTGAGTACTGCAACTGAAATCAACTAACCTAAACAGCTCAAACCCACTGATTTAAATGGGTTTAATCGTTTATATTATCTAGCTATCTTTCCATAGAAAATGTGGATGGTGTCCATCATTGGTCCTACTCTGAGTAGACCCATTGAAACTAACAGAGATGATGCACTTAGGCCAATTAATGTGAACAGGCCTGCTCTGGGTAAAACCTAGCTGGCTATAACTGTATATATCTTCAAAGTCTGTTAACAACAAAAACAGCCAGAGATCTTGTTCGCCTTTCAGGAGCGCAAGATCTCTTGTTCCGTCAGTCTATAAGGCATTTTACAGAGACACACGCACAGAAAAAAGGTTGCCCACATCGACATTACAATATAAATCTGGGAACGAATCTAAGAACAAGAACGAAGGAGTTGAGGGACACTGGAAGCAGAGAGGTCAGGGCGATGGCTTTTCAGTAAAACTAATTCAGGTCAGAGGAAGGTCCTTGTGGCAGAGCAGCTGCTTTGAATGCAGAAGGTGCCACATTCAGTCTCCAGCAGCATCTCCAGGTAGCGCTGGGAGAGACTCCCTGCCTGAAACCCTAGAAAGCTGCTGCCAGTCAGTGTAGACAATACTGAGCTAGATGCACAATTAGTCTGACTAAATATAAGGCAGTTTCCTGAGAACATCAGAAGAGACTGCTGGATCAGGCAAGAAGGCCCATCTAGAACACCATCCTCTTCTCACAGCGGCCAACTAGATGTCCATTATGGGAAGCCCGCAAGCAGAACCTGAGCGCAACTCTGTCAGACGCGTGCTGCCTCCTGTGTTCCTTTCTAATTCAGCCCTTATTCAGAACTATGAGGACTAGAATCTTGCTTTATTTGGCAGGGGTGGGCCATAGCTCAGTGGCAGAGCACCTGCTTTGCATGCAGAAGGCTCCCTGCCTGAAAACCTGGAAATCTGCTGCCAGTCAGTGTACACAATACTGAGCTAGATGGACTGTCAGGTCTGACTCGGTATAAGGCTGTTCCGATAAGATGTGTCACAGATACCCAAACACACCCACAGTTTGGAAACCTGAAAATATACATTTACTCATCATATACAGAAAGACTATGTAATAACAATATACTTCCTTTAGTTTAGGGCTGCTTGAGAAGTTCATTAAAAAAAATCTGATTTGCACCTGCTAGACTGACATGCGGATCGATAATTAAATTAACTCTCAGCTTTAATACTTCCTAAACACTCTGACACAATTCATAGAATTAAAAAAAGTCTCAAAATATGTTTACAATGAATACTTGAGTAAAAAAATCTGCTTCAAAATCTGCAATAAGATTTTTTAAATGCAGATCGCTAAACCATCACTAACAAAAAAGAAACCTGCAGGTTAATTCAGAAACAAAGCACAACATGTGGATGAACATATGCCAAAGAGATACAGGCAAGAAATAGACTGATCTGCTCACCCTGACTTTAGACTTCCTTTAGTACTAAAAAGCAGTTTCCAAACACATGAAAGCATATGCCACAATCAAATGTCTTTTAAGATGCCCAATGGCCTTCATTGTTTATACTCTGTTGTCCCCCACACTGCAGACAGGATAACTGAGGCCGGAAGGGAGCAGCTTGCTTAGAAGCCCCTTCAGAGTGCTCGTGACTGATGCTGGATTTGAAATTGTGACTTTCCCAGCTGACAACTCTGGTGCTTCAGCCGCTACACCACATGAACCAGTTGCCAACTTTTTAGCAACTTTCATGCAATCCATTTTTACATAATAGCCTGCTGGATCAGTCTGGTGGCCCATCAAGTCCATCATCCTGTTTGTCTCACGGTGGCCAAGCAGGTGCAAGCAGGACCTGAGTGCAACAGTTCTCTCTCCCTGCTACAGTTTCCACCAACTGGTATGCAGAGGCACCACTAGAGGAAGAACATGGCCACTGTGGCTAGTAGCCAGTGATAGCCTTACCCTCCCATGAATTTGTCTAATCCTCCTCTAAAGCCATCCAAACTGGTGGCCATCACTGCCTCCTGTGGGAATGAATTCCATAGTTTAATGACGCAATGTGTGAAGAAGTCCTTTCCGTTGACTGACAAAGGAGTCAGTATCCAAACGACATACACAAACCAGGCCACACCTGGGGACTGTTTGCTGTAGTTATGTCTACTGTCGGACCACCAAGGTTTAAAAAATAAGGTGAAAAGGACACTTTAAGGAGGTGAGTCCATCTGGACTATTGTGTGTGGGGGGGTCGGGGGCAGACTTATTCACAAAGTTTTGTGTTGAATGAAAAAGGACCACCCACAGATGCACTTCTGCCCAATTTGGCAGCATCAGAGCACTGATCTCCAGGTATAAGAAAATGGTTCTTCTGCAGAGCAATTAAGATGGTTTACATGGCTAAGGGGTTCAAAAGCCAGGCAGAGCCTGCCCTTTTCAAGGGCTGGAGGAGGACCCTTTTAAATGAGGATGGGGGAAGTTTGCAAGTTGCCCCTTCGAAAATTCTGAAGGGTCAGCAGAAATGCCTCCCTTCCCTTGAAATCCCTGAGCCCCTAAATTCAGCTCAATATTTCAGTGATTCTCTTGGAGTGGGGAGGTGTCCCCATACTCAGTTGCCATTTGTGACATCACGGCATGGCCAAATCTGATTGGTGACGCAGGATTGTGCCACAGGCTGGTCCTGCCCACCTGACTGATCCAAGCAGAATGAACAATGGGAAAAATGGCATTGAAGGAGCAGCCAGAAGAGAAAATTAGTGGCATCCAGCTAGGTTCTACAAAGAGTAGACCCAGGCTGTTCTCACACATGGGCTTATTTTGTCAGTTTCGTAGATTAAAATGGCAGCACTTCTGTTCCAATTTCTAAAATTTGAGACACTACAGTACCTGTTGTGTTAAGGAACTGTGCCTTTCTTGGCCGATATTCTGGCGTTTTGTGCAAATGTCTTTCAGGCTGCTGCAGTGAAAAATGTCTTGTTTTTGTCCCATTATACACATGCGTATAACCCTGGAGAGTCACTGCCAGTCAGTGTAAACAGTACTGAGCTAGATGGACCAATGCTCTGACTCCGTATAAAGCAACTTTCCATGTTTCTTGAAATCCACTTCGCATTTTGCTTTAGAATGAAATTCAGCAGTAACTTCTGTGTGTAATCCCCTGAGAAATTCCGCAGGCCACACTGAAATGCCTTTGGCTACTCTTGGATTGTGTTTCCCAGAAGAAATCTCCAAATTCATAATGAGAAGTGTAGTCAGCAAGCAAAGCACATCCAACTCTTAGCATTAGCCAGCAACCTCTGAATTCTGCAGATGGGGTCATGGATCCAGGGCGTGCATACGCACACACAAGGATCGATTCCAGGTAATTTCCTTTTAGAATCGTGTCTGACCTGGCTTATGTCAGTAATCAAAGTTGATTTCTCTGTCAACCGGCTTTCCCCTTTCATGAGTCATTTGTATTTTAAAAGGGACAATGGTGAATTTTTAAGACGGCCTTCCTCAACCTGTTGCTTCCCAAATGTTTTTTGAATGCAAGTCCCATCAGCCCCAGCAACATATAGCTTAGGAGAGTGCTACGTTGGAGAAGGCCTGGTTGCTTCTTCCCCTCCCTCAGGTGAGTAGGGATGGTCCATTCCAAAACACTGCTGATATTCAGCTAATCTGCACAGATTTTTTCTTCTAATTCCCCTTGGCCCTTGATCTTGGTTTGCCAGGTTCACCCATCCCCCATTCTATTAAAATACACATTTTTTGACAAACAATTGTATGTTCGCTTATTATACATGGAATATGAACATGAGGTGATGTATACATGCATATAATCCCCAGACGTTTTAAAAAACAAACCCTGATGCTGAACAGGTGCTCAAGGTAAGAGGCTAACACCAGACCACGCACAGCCACAGCAGAATCTACAAATCGCATCAAAGTCCACTCAAATGAGATTCCTAGAGAGCACTCCTATGGAAATGTTCAGGCCATAAACATGTTCACTGACCGCAACGGACAGTCTCTGAGGATTTCAGCAGAATTTGAGTGCTAGTTTCTTCTAATACACACACCTTTGAATTTAATTTCCCCATATATAATGCATTTTTGTATGCCATGTTCACTAATATGCATATTTGTACAGACCCTTTATTATATGCTGTACTAACTGTATTTAGCATGCTTTTCGTTCTCTTCCTAAATTGTTTTGTTGATATGTTTGCCTCCCTGGGCTTTTCTGGGAGGAAGGGTGGGATATAAATTTCAAAAATAAATACTTGGGACTCTCTCCGGGCCACACCCCATCTTCCAAGGATCCAGCTCTGCCCCATGCCCTCTTTGAAGGCTTTTGCCTGGCTGGAATGCATCCTCCGATCTCTACGTGGATGGAATGTAGCCTACTGTACAAAGGCAAGAGTCACATCTGTTGCTTCACCCACTTTTTCCATTTGCTATGCTCATTTTTGTCTCTAGCCTTGCTTACCACTGGCATGCAGCCTCTCCACGATTGCCTATGAGAGAATGCGGCCCTCAGACTTAAAAAAAGGTCCCCTGCTTTTACTCTAAGATCCTCACAAGCAGGCCACGGGAGGGATGGTCACTCCTGTCCATCTGTCTGCCCCATCAGATATACAAAGCTATACTCCCTCCTGCCTACGGCTGCTCCATTTTCCATGCATTTGTCAAACCTTTATTTTAAAAGCCATCAGAGCCAATGGTCATCACTGCCACTGCATCTAGAGCTAGCTAATACCACAAGCGGTTCATTTGCAGGCACGGGAGAATTCCCCTCACCTCACATCAGGTGGCCCTAGGAACAATCTGAGCTACTGGGAACAAACTGGAGTGATTTCCACTCCAATCGACTTTGCTAACAGTTTTCCTGGGTGTAGCCTTTCAAAACAGCCCCTGTGCTAAAAAGATGGAAACCACCGCCTCTGTCAGTTTGCAAAAGGGCTGCATAGAAGAGCCGCACAACGTGGGACAAAAGCACACACACAACCCAGCTGGGGACCATTTTGTGCAAAGGGTCCCCTGTGGACTTGGGTTCTCCTCACCCAGCTGCAGGTTTCCTGAGTGCGGAAAGAAAGAACGTACAGAGAATGAGATCGTGACACTTGGCACTCCAGGAAGCAGGACCCACAGGAAGGAACCATGTGAATATTTTGACTTACTGAACGAGAGATGACTTTGAATACACGCGAAATAGCTCTTGGAACCTTTCCTTTCTCTCTAAACCTCCAGAGCCGGGAAATGGGCATTCCAGAACTTTGGTCAGAGGGATGGAAGAAGATTTTGACAAATGAGGCATGGAAACGACAAAATTAGTTCCAATGGCTGCGGGTGGGGAGAGAAGAATATTAACCCTCACAACCATGGCTGGTTGTCTCCTCTGAGGACAAAAGATCATCATAAATGTATGCCATTTGGAAAGGCCATACCCTTCCCCATTGAGGAAGGATTCTCTGACATGGGAGGGATTTTCATAATCAACATTTCCTGAAGCGAGGAGCCAACTGCAGGAATGTAAATGTAGATTAAGTAGTATTGTGTGGAGGGGGGATTCTAACATCGTAAGATGTGTTAGAGAAGGAAAGTTTGCACACACATTTATGGGGAGCTCATTCCCAGGTAGTGTATTCTGTCTTAGGGCCACAATGACATTTTATTATTTTATTTATTAAATTTATATCCCGCCCTTCCTCCTAGAAGGAGCCCAGGGCAGCAAACAAAAACACTAAATGCATCTTAAAAACAAAAGGCTTAAAACATATTTAAACAAAACATCTTTTTTAAAAAAAGCTTTAAAAGCATCTAAGAAATGGGTGACTGCATCTCCTGAGCAACGTAGGGATTTTTTTTAAAAAGCCTTGAATGTACTTAGGGTCTGGACTTTATTGGGGACATAAAACCCAGAGGCTCATGGATGGGTGCAAAATATCACTGCAGAAGTTGATCAGAAACATTGGCCCACCAGAGGGAAAAAAACCACAGTGCCCAACTAAGGGCCAACTACGAGCGCAGAATTCTACTTTAGATGAAAACCTGCTTTATACTGCCTTTACTAACATCAGAAGAGCCTGGCTGCTGGATCAGACCAAAGGGGGCCCATCTAGTCCAGCCTCCTGTTGTCACAGCGGCCCACCAGATGTCCCAATGTGAAGCCTACAAGCAGGACCTGAGTGCAAGAGCAACTCTCCCCTCCTGTGGTTGCCAGCAACCGGTATTGATGCATACTGGACCACGGAAGCAGAGGACAGCCATCATGCAGTGGCACCATGTCAGTGGGGCACACCTTGGACAGCTTCTTGCAAGTTCAGACTAAAACCCGGAGCAGATTCCACGGCCACCAGCCTCCACTACCCTCACGGCTAGTGGCATCACTGGTTCTTCTTGGCTCAGTATTGTCTACACTGAGCAGCAGACAAGATTCTTCTATGAATTCTATGGAATGCCAATTGCAATGCAATTTTAAAAAATGAAGCAATACAATTAAAAACCACACATTTAGCACAGCACATTACAATGGCTCGAATGCGAAGAAAAATTATTAAATGGTCCACCCAGACCAGCCACCATTTCCAAGCTAGATGGACCAATGGCATAAGGCAGCTTCACTTGCCAGACCTTCATTCACGCCGCGATGTAAACGCTTCCCTCAGCTCCCCACTTTACCTCTGAGCTGAGCTCTTTGGTGGGGCTAACTGATGCTATGCTGTTCCACCCCATGGGGCCCAGTGTGCGATAAGTGGCTCCCAGAGGTTCACGAGAGGTCATTTCAGAAGGTTCAAAATGGCCAACTGTGTTGCCAAACCAAGATCAGACCACCTTAAGCTATTGATCCATCAAAAGTGGCCATTCCCCCAGTGGCTTGGAGGGAAGATTATGGGTCCGGCTGCCGGTTTTTGCTTCTTTTACTGGGGGTGGGAAGGGAGACTGGGGATGAAGGGGGGAGTGCACTGGCCTCTGAAGCCACTGAGCACTTCACAGATGCTGCATGGCAGGAACTTCCGCATGCCTGTTTTAATCATGTGTTGACTGATGCTAAGCAGACATGAGCTACCTGGCTGTGTCCATCTCGGTGCTGTCTCTTGCTGCTTGCTAAAATGGAAAAACTGACTCAGTTCTGTTCCATCCACCCACTCCCAAGGAAACCACACACAGATCCCCCCCCCCCACTACAGAGCTTTCCTCTGCTAACCAAAACGGATTCCAGTATTGGGATTCAGGGGCCTTTGTCTTGGAAGAAACATTTCTGTTCAGCACTTTAAAACAGAGATAGGAAGCTCGGGGGGGGCATGCCATAGAGAGAGCCTGGGATCTGTGCATGTGGCCAGCAAGGAGAAAATGCTTCCAGGTGAAATGGCAAAATGGCTTATTCAGCCTCAGCAACAAGCAAACAGCCAGTGGGGAGGGGAGGAAGAAGGCCAGCCAAAGGGACAGGCTCGTGAGGGTAAAAACCTAGGGAACTGCCTTACACCGAGTCAGACCAATAGTCTATCTGGTTCAGTATTGTCTACACTGACTGGCAGCAGCTCTCCAGGGGTTCAAACAGGGACTCTTTTCCCAACCCTACCTGGAGATGCCATTCAGTATTGGACCTGGGACCTTCTGCGTGCACGGCAGACACTCCGCCACTGAGCCATGGTGCTTCCACTAGCATGAGGAACAGCTGTTGGTCTACCTAGTGCAGCATTCTGGCCCCACAGAACATGGAGATGCCAACCCACTCCTCTCGGCTGCCCTCGGTATTGACCAGGTGTAGGGAACCTTTGGCCCTCCAGATGCTGCCGAGCTACAACTGCCCACTGGCCATGCTTGCTGGGGCTGATGGGAGCTGCACTTCGGCAACATCTGGAGGGCCAAAGATCCCCCACAGTCCACAGTCTAGCTCTCTGAAGGAGGCAAGGCCCACGGGGGGAGTCTTCTCTAAGGTGTCTCTAAAACCCCGAGCCAACACAGCTGATGGCTTTGAAGGCAAGGTGCTAAAAACGGACTGAGAATCCCAATTCTGTCCAGTTTGAGGTTCCCTGGTGCACAGTCATCGCTCCATCCCCTCCCACTTTGTGTGGCTTCAGGGTTTTTTTAACCAAACTTACAGATACCACACATTTCAATTGCAGACATTGTGAATGCACTTTTCCTGTAAAATACACATTTTTGATGCATGCATGTATAGGAACTTTGGAAGTTCCCTTATGCAGACCAAAAGTCCATCTAGCTCAGTACTGTCTACACTGACTGGCAGTGGCTCTCCAGGGTTTCAGGCGGTGACATTCCCAGCCCTACCTGGAGATGCCGTCGGGGACTGAACTTAAGAAAAGCCCTGCCAAAGGATGCCTGTGTGTCAGTTCTCATTGTTTCGCAAAGTGCGCATTTAATAAATTCATCTTAAAATAGAAACTGAATCAACTCCCCCCATCCCAACAATTGACTGCTGCCAGCCAGAGTTTGTGAGCTGCACAGAAATGACCAAGGCCCAAATCCTTGATCCAGGATTCTCTGAGACTTCATAGAATTCCTGGTATTTCTGAAGTGCTGAATTTCTAAAGAGGGTTGCATTCTGCTCCCCAGTGGAAAGAGTCATAGTACAAGAGACTGAAGCTCTCTAGACACCAACCTCAATTTATTTTGATAAGATAATGACTTCCTGCTCTCCTACAACCTACACAATTCCATCTTTCTTGGCTCACAGGAGGAAATTTCCTTGGAGAACAATGAATTCCTGTTCCTTTAAGGGAAAAAAACTCTGTATGACTGTACTTTCCTCAGATTTCTAACCTAGTTTCCCAATCCTCTGTGAAATGAGGCAGACAAAACCAGGCCTGAAACCTTATCCACCATCCCGCCACCAAACACACACACACACACACACACAACCCTAATAGGAGATGGAGCGTCCTTTCCAGCCTTGCAAAATGCAATGGACATTTAAGGCTGTGCCATTAAGATATATGCTGTTCTGACTGGGATCACAAGTTCTTTTCAGGATACTTGTGTACCTGTGAGCAGGACTGATGGGACATTTGAAATAGATTGCTACCCAGAGGTGGTTGGGAAAGCCGGCTCACCAGAACTCTGTGGCAAAGCATCTGCTTTGCATGGAGAATGTTCCAGGTTCCCTTCAGGTAAGGTTGGGCATAGCTCTCATCTGAAACCCTGCAGAGGAGCTACCAGTCATTAAGGAAGATATTAAGCTAGATGGACCAATGGTTTGACTCTGCATAAGGCACTTTACTATCTTCCTGTTAAATTTAGCCCTTCAAAACAGGACCTGAAAGGTTGCCACACAGAGGAGGGCCAGGATCTCTTCTCGATCATCCCAGAATGCAGGACATGGAAGAATGGGCTCAGGTGTCAGGAAGCCAGATTTTGACTGAACATCAAGAAACATTCCTAACTGTTAGAGCCATACGACAATGGAACCAATAGCCTAGGGAGGTGGTGGGCTCTCCAACAATGAAGGCACTCAAGAGGCAGCTGGACAGCCCACTGTTGGGGATGCTTTGAGTTAGATTCCTGCATTGAGCAGGGGGTTGGACTAGATGGCCTTATAGACCCCTTCCAGCTCTACTATTCTATGGTTATAAGGGTGGAGGCATCTTTGTGGCATGACTTACTAGCAGACAGAGACCCATTTCCCCCTTGGAATGGACTCCAAGTAAGTGGATGCTTCTCCACCCGTGACAACTTTCATGTTTCCCTTGGAAAGGCCTTTCACCGTCCGCGCTTCATCTGTGACAACAATGCCTGCCTTATTGTTCCAGCCCCCAAATTCACAGGTTACAGTGACCCAGTGCCAACATTAATACAAAACAGGCTGGAGGACAAAACACATTCCCATCCCAGGCATTTCAACACAGAGAGAGAAAGGGGGGGAATAGCAAGCATTCAGAGAGCTCAATGCCAGGGGAGGTGTTCTCATCACAGGCACTGATGAGGGGATGCCAGGGGGATTAAAACTTGGGAAGCTAAATATTGGATGATACGGAGCGGGCCGCTATTCTTCAACTTCGAGTTCCCTGATGTTGCTGGACTACAACTCCCATCAGCTTTGGCTAAGCTGGCTGGGGTTGATGGGAGCTGTAGTCCAACAACCTCTGGGGACCCAAGGATGAAGAACAGTGGGACAGACAAAAGCATTTCTTCAAGCAGTGGCAGCGCATAGCAAATCTATGGAATTTTCTCCCGCAAGAGACAGTGAGGGCCACCAACTTGGGAGGGCTTTAAAGGAGGATTAGACAAATTCATGGAGGAGGATCGGGCGATCAGTGGCTGCTACGAATCCTCATGGCTGTGTTTAACCTCCATTGTCAGAGGCAGAACACTTCTGAATACAAGTTGCTGGAAATCACAGGAGGGGAGCGTGTCTTGTGCTCAGGTCTTCCTTGTGGACTTCCCTTCGAGGCACCTGGTTGGCCAATGTGAGAACAGGATGCTGGACTAAATGGGCCATGAGCCTGATTCCAGCAGCCAGGCTCTTCTTGTTTCTATTGGGCTAGCTAGAACAATAGCCCCGGAGTGTATGTCAGCTGCACTCTTTCAGCCAACGCGCTCATCATCACACTCGCTCAAGCCCTCTGTGCCAGTGGAAAGCCCACTTGCCCATCTTAAACCCGCAAGCCAAGATGCCCATTTCATTTCCAGCTTGCTTTGTAGCTCCCACATGGTTAACCATTCTTTTTAATGCTTTGGGGGCAGGAAATTAGAACCAAAAGCTTATTTTGCTTTCAATCCTTTAATTAAGTGCAATGCAAGTCAAATTGTGGACATCACTGAGCCAGTTCCAAACCCCCCTGAATTATTCTTTTTTTTTGCTGACTCAAGTTTTCTAAGATAGTTGCCAGATGTACTTAAAACACAGAACAATGAACTTCAGAATATCATGGTTGAGTAGTATGTAATGAATGGCCCCTTTAAAAAAACATCTCAATCAAGAAACTCTTCTATTGAATGTTGACAGAGGGTCTTGATGAACACCTCTCTCTCTCTCCCTCTCCCTCTCTCTCATTTAGAATAAGGGCTGTGATTTTGTGACAGACCCAAGGCTTGCTAGCTAGTCTGTTGAAAGGGATGATCTCAGCCTCCCCAAAGGAATCTAACGGGGGCAAAGAGAGAGAATTAATTCCCTATGTTACTCTGAATCATGTTTAGCTTAAAATAACAAATGGTCCCAAGTAGTCAGATTTGGCCATAAAATGGTTTGAAAATTATACTTGTCTGACTACTCACCCATTTTTCTGACATTGCCCCATCCCAACACATACTGGCTCTGCACCCATTTTCCATATTGTTTGAGGCTCAGTGCTTCCTAGTAACTACAATTCCCATCATGCTGTGCCCACATCTTAAAGGGCAACCAGAAAACAAGGAGATAAAAGGAAGGGGAGCTTTGGGGGTATATCCATGAGATTTTGCAAAGGAGCTGGATTCAGTCTGCTTCAATGCCATTGGCCACATATCCTCAGGGTACTTCCCTGCAGGACCCCAAGTCTACAAGAAGTTTAAAGCCAGGGGAAATAGTGCAGGGTGGTGTTTTTTTTAAAATGCCACTTTAAAATGAAAACAAATATGAACTGATAAGGGCCCTTTTGGCACAACCATAACTCAGCAGCAGATCATCTGCTTTGCATGCAAAAGGTGGCAAGTTCAGTCCCCGGCATGCCCAAGCAAGGCTGGGAAAGTCCCTTGTCTGAAGCCGTAAGGCTGCTGCCAGTCAGTGCAGACAATACTAAGGTCTGACTTGGTGTAAGGCAATTTCTGTCATTCCTAATCTCTTCTTACAGTGGCCAACCACATAAAACTGTAGCACATATTTCATTATAATGGCCAGTTCGGAAGAAAGTAGCAGTTTTCTATGTTCTTGTTTAATTCAGCCCTTTCTTCAGAATGATGAGGACTAGAATCTTACTTTATTTTTAAGGAAAAGGCCATAGCTCAGTGGCAGAGCATTTGCTTTGGATACAGAAGGTTGAGGTTCAAGCCTCAGCCTCTCCAGGTAGGGCTGGGAGAGATCTCCTGTCTGAAATCCTTGACTGCCAGTCAAGTGTAGACAGTTAGATGGACCAGGAACCTGACTCAGCGGAAAGCAGAGTCCTGCAGCCTAGATCATAGGAAACATGGGGTTGTTTTGTTCTCCTGCCTCTAGCCAGACTCCATCCTGGCCTGAATCCTCCGGTGCCAGCTTCCTACAAGATTTCCAGCCACTGGGATCTGTGGCACAATCCGTTGGGAACAGTCTCCTCTGTGGTTTCCATTCATCCTTGCATGGAACTCCCTGGTGAATTCCACTGCTGGGGTATCACTTGCCTGGTATACTCAAGAGGAGCATTGAGGAGGCTTGTTTTGCGTCAGTACTATCAATTTCAATGGGTCTTCTCTAAGTAGGGCAGGCACTGGATGCAAGCCAGCATGCTGCTGCAGACTTTGCAGGTAGAACAACAGCAGAGCTTGTTTGCTGAATGAGGCCAAAGGGGGCTCATCTAGTCCAGCCTCCGACTCTCACGGCAGCCATCCAGTTGCCCCAAAAGGAAGCCCGCAGGCAGGACCTGAGCACAACAGCAACTCTCCCCTCCTGCGGTTTCTAGCAACCAGTATTCTGAGGCATGCTGTCTCCAGCAGTGGAGGGAGAACACAGCCATCTTGGCTGGCACCTGAAGATAGCCTCCCTCATCCCCCATGAATTTGTGTAATCCTTTTGAAGCCATCCAAGTTGGTGGCCATCGTTACTACCTGACCCCATAATTTAACCACATGGTGTGTGACCTCCCACCTCCACCCAAGATTTGCCCATTTGCTACCGGGCCAAGTTCAAGGTTCTAGTCTTGGTGTACAAAGCCCTATACAGCTCGGGACCAGGATACCTGAAAGACCGTCTTACCCCTTATAAACCCAGTCGATCACTGCACTCTGCAGGTGAGGGCCTCCTTCGGATACCATCTTATCAGGAGGTCCGTTCTGCACAATATAGGAAACGGACCTTTACTGTAGTGGCACATACCCTGTGAAACTCCCTCCCTTAAATATTAAAGAGGTACCATCTCTGTTGAAGACCTTCCTCTTGCAACAAGCCTTTTAAGTAGAGACCTTATCCTAGTCTGTGTCTGTGTTGGAATTGCTTTTAATATGTCTTTTAATATCTTTAACCCTTTTTTAAAAAAATATGTTTTTAAAGTTTTTTTAAAATGTTTTTAACGTTGTTTTGTTTTAATGTATTTTAAGGTCTTTTTATGATGTTTTAAAGTGTTTTTAGTGTTTCTGTTTGCCGCCCTGGGCTCGTGCTGGGAGGAAGGGCGGGGTATAAATAAAGTAATAAATAATAAATAAATAAGATGGAATAGTCTTCGTAACCCAAACTCAACCTTCTGCTTAGCAATATAAGGAAAAGCTTGCATCTGGGTCAGGCCAGCAACCCCTCAGTCCATCCTCCTGTACTCACAGTGGCCAAACAGAAGGCTTGATGGGAAGCCCACAAGCTGGACCTAAGCACAGCAGGACTTGCCCAGTTTTGAATGCCAGCCACTGGCATCAAAGGTAGGTTGCCCCTGGGCATTAAGGTTATGTTTTCACAGTAGACCTCCATAAAGACAGCTCGGCTGCTGGAACAGGCCAGAAGCCCATCTAGTCCATCCTCCTGTCCTCACAGTGGCTAACCAGATACCCCAATGGGAAACTCACAAGCATGACCTGAGCACAACAGCAACTCTTTTCACTCACTATTTGAGCCTGGATTCAGACGCTGGGCCAGAATTCTGATTCACCCGCACATTCGTCTCTCATCTCCCAAGCAATTTTTTAAGAAAGCTGCCACAAAACTCTTCAGGAGACTCCTGTTTCCAATTATTGAGCTGTATTATTGAGCTCTACGTCTTGCCACAAAAATGTCTCCCTTAAAAAACACACACACCACGGATAACATATCCTGCATCCAAAATTTTCCAAGTAATGTCTTAACCATCAACACCATGAAATCTGGTTTTATCATCAGGGCTGGCCGGAAGTTCTCAAACACATTTACCCCACTAGAAGGGGCGAAGCACCCTAGTTCTGAAAAATAAGAAGGCGCGGAAAGCAAAATTTACCTCTCCCGCAAAACCCCCAGTTAAGATCTATATGTGGTAAGAAGGGCACTCTGCATATGCTGTCTTAATAACTCTGTCGTTAGAATGTCTAAACAGCATTAATCCGCAACCAGAAGTTCTGCCTGAGCTGAAGTCAAGCATTCTTCTCTAGAAGCATAGAAAAACAATTTGTACACAGATCCTTGGGCCATTGGGTTCAGTATTGTCTACACTGACTGGCAAGGACTCTTCAGAGCTTCAATCAGGAGACATTGCCAGCCCTAACTGGAGAAGCCAAGGAACAATTTGGAAGCTTCTCAGCCAATGAGCTAAGGTCCTTCCCCTAAAAATTAAGATTCTAGTCCTCATGGTTCTAAAGAAGGAGCTGAACTAAATAGGACTGGAGGACATTGCCTTAAACAGAGTCAGACCACTGGTCCATCTGCCTCAAGACTTGGAGTGCAAGGGTATTTTCTTATATACATGTCGCTCATTTCAGGACTTGAGTGTATAAGAACTTTTTCTGCAAGGGCTGCCTATCTGGCCTTGATCATCATTAATTCCATTTGTTTGTTGCCTTATACAGAAAAGCCTCAAATTAATTTAGGGTTGTATCCAATGTTAGCCCTATTCAGAACAGTCCCATTGAAATTAATGGATGCACTTAAGCCATTAACTTCAGTAGGTCTACTCTGATAAAGGCAAGTGTTGGATGCAACCCTTAAAAAATGTACAGGGTTGCATTCAGTCCTACTCAGGACAGATCTCCTGAAATTAATGCATCTAAGTCAAGCATGTATATTAACTTCAGTGGGTTTACTCTGAGTGGGACTAGCACTGAATACAACCCACAGTAGAGATACAAGAACATCAGCCTGACAAAAAACTTGAATGACACCACTACAGTGCTTCACACAGGACAATGTCAGAACAATGTCAGGAAATCCTGATATCTCAGCTCCCCCAAAAAAACACACTTTGGGATTATCAGCACAAACCAAACCAATTAAAATATGCCCACCAAAACAGTGCAGGGGAGGGGGGGGAATCAACAGCCAAATGCCTAGAAGAAGCAGAAAGTCTTTCCTCTGGTGTTGAGGAGACTTGCTGGGCACCAACTTCATGTAGAAAAGACTCTCCCTCTTATCCCTGGGGAGACATGGAAAGCAATAAAATTCCTTGCCTCCCTGCAAGAAGTTACATCTCTCTCACCAGTTTATTCATTCTGTAAAGCACGTTTTAGCATAATTTTAAAGTATTTCTGTGCAGCA
The DNA here is from genome assembly GCF_030035675.1 of Rhineura floridana. Taxonomy (NCBI): domain Eukaryota; kingdom Metazoa; phylum Chordata; class Lepidosauria; order Squamata; family Rhineuridae; genus Rhineura; species Rhineura floridana. The sequence goes on along the minus strand of NC_084499.1, from coordinate 21,027,388 downwards.
CCTTGTGAAGAGTACAGAGATAGCTTCCAGAAAATAAATCAGTAAGTCATCAGTACGCCCCGTTTCTATAGGATGAACGCATTTGAACTGAGGCTGCACACAAACCATGCATTTAGCGCATGTGGATTCCTCCAAAGAATCCTGGGAACTGCAATTTGCCCCTCCCAGAACTACAGCTCCCAGCACCCTTACCAAACTAGAGCTCCCAGGATTCTTTGGGAGGGGGAAGTCAGGTGCTTTATATGCAGGGAGCATATGCCAGTTCATTATATTCTACATGCTTTACATGCTATTTTAATTACAGGTAGCTGCATATTTATAATTGGGGTTTGTTCTTGTTGTTTTGCAGTTTGCTTCTGTTTGTTTACAAACTGCCTTAGTATTTCTACGCGAAATGAAAGACAGTACAAATATTTTTTAATAATAAATGCTCTATAGACGTAACTGAGCAAGAAGAACAAAGACCCGTGGTGGCTGCATACCATCTTTAGTCATCTTCCTCAGTAGCCAGCATGGTCAATGGTCAGAGATGATGGGAGCTAGAGCCAAAACATCTAGAGCTGACCAGGTTGGGGGGAAGGCTGCCAAAAGCTATCCCATCAAGGCTTCAGCCACTGGCTAAATATTGAGGGGCATTAAGAGGAGAGTTGGGCAAGGTCACATCATCAGGAACATTAGCAGGAATATCCAATGAGAGGGCTAGTGTGGCCTAGTGGCTAGAGCTTCAGACTGGGACCCGGGAGATCAGAGTTCAAATTCCTATTTGGCCGTGAAGCTCACTGGGTGACCATGCCATGATTTTATCCTTGCAACAACCTTGTGAGGTGGGTTAGACTGTGAACCTCACAAGGTTGTTGCAAGGATAAAATCGGGAAAGGGAGAACTATGTTTGCACACCACCTTGAGCTCCTTGTGGAAAGGTGGAAAATTAGATTAGATTAGACTCGATAGATGTGGTGTCCTCCAAATGTTGTTGTTGGACATTACCTCCCATCAGCCCCAGCCAGCATAGCCAAAGGGGGAGAAGGATGGTGTCATACTCCAGTGGGTGCCCTCAGGGCTAGGGTCCCAATCCCAGAAAGTATATGTCTCTTAGCAAAACACTCACCAATGCAGGCAGGGTTGCAGGAACAAACTAACCAAGGTCAAGAACAGAGAGGCAGCCTAGGCCCAAAACGTGATCCAGAGGCTAGGTCAGGCAACAATCCAAGGTCAATATCACAGAGAGTTCAAAGCAGAAGCAACAGATACTAGAACACAAGGAGACTCTTTATGAGCTGTGTGAAGACTCTGAATCCATAGATGCATGCTGTGTTGTCCTTCCTCAGCCCATTTATTTTACCAGCAACCCCACTAAGGACTAGGATGCCTCCTCCTCCTCCAACTCCAGGGGTTCTTCAGCAGGTTTGTCTCCCTCCCCCCAGAGGGGCTCCTCAAGGGGCTCCTCAGCACAGATCCCATCAAACAAGAGGAGCGTTCTCTTTAAAGTAGGAGACAGGACCACTCAACTCAATTGAGGTACCCTAGAGTAAGGATAAACTGGAATGCTGTGTAATAAGTTGTCAATGATGGAGGGGGATGACTCTCATGGTCAAGGCTCAGATAATATGGCTGGGTGAGGGGATGGAGAGAGAGAGAGAGTCCATTCTAGGCACATAAGAAGAGCTCTTCTGGATCAGGCCAGTGGCCCATCTAGTCCAGCCTCTGGTCTCACAGTGGCCAAACAGGTGTCCCAAAGGGAAGCCCACAAGAACCACCTGAGTGCCAGAGCAGCACGCTCTCCACTTGTGATTCCCAGCAACTGGTATTCGGAGACAGCAGAGGTGTCATTGATCTCAGCACAAGAATTCCCTGCGTAGTTCAGTGTCACATAAACAGAAGTCATGTCCTTCAGGACAAGAATGAGGGACCTCAACAACTCAGATAAAGAGGAAGAACATTCCCACCATCCTCTCCTAAAATGCCTCTGATCAAGTCACGACTGGTTCCAAGTCCTGTCTCCTGAATGCACTCTGTACATGCTTCCTAACCGTAGCCAAACCCAATCTTAGAGCACCAATGAGGAGCAGCCAACTAGTCAGTGCACTGTAGCCAAGGTCTCCTTGGGCTCTCTTCCCTTGCCTTTGGCTCTCTTCCTTCACTGCCTGGTCTTTACCTCTGCTACATATTTGTTTCCTGGATTCTGCAGCCTGGCCAAGCAGACACAGTGGAACAGGCTGTGTCACCCCTCTAGCAGACATCACAATGCATTCCAGAAACTTAGTCCAGCTGTCAAACCTGGGTCAATGCCCTGTTGGATTGCAATCCTGCTGGGCACGCTTTCGACGCTTGAGCAACCCAATCCAACTCAAAATCCATTGCAGACTAAAACACACACATACGTACAATGGAGGCTCTATCCTATCTGTGATACTTTTTCCAACCTCTCAATTACTCATACTTCCATGCTTATGTTCTCCAGATCAGTTTGCAATTTTTTAAAAAAGGTTCTCATGAAAATCCATCAAAATTTTAGTGCAAATTTCTTCTAATGTACGTGTGTCTCTATGCAATCTTACCTAATATACACATTTTTGTAAAGCAATTTTCCTGAATAGATTGTATTACATTATAATTGTGATTTTGATTTATTACCTGATCTTCACCCTAAGGTCCCAGAGAAGGTCACAACAATTTAAAATACAACATTACAAACAGTTCTAAGCAAATAATGCATTTTTGCTTGTTATTCTCACTCATATATGTATTTTGCACTTAATCCAAGCACAGCATTTTTATACACATTACCTGGATTGGAAAATGACATCACAAAATTCAGAGAACTGCAAATTTTGGAGGAGGCCTGTGCTTCACATCTTGCATTGTTTGGGAAAGTGTAAAGTAGATGGATTCACATTTCAATGAGAACTGAACCAAATTTCTCTGCCTTCCTTAAAAAGAACAACCTGCTCTACAAGGAGGGATGGAAAGATCTGCCAATTGGGGCTCTCTCATTTTCTCATTTTTCCAGTCTTAAATCCAGTTCTCTACATATCTGCAGCAATTTGCAAAAAACATTTGGAATAAAAATCCTCACAAAAATTCTTCAGTATTTTAGTGCGAATTTCTCATACTAACCACATTTTTGTATGCAGTTCAACTAATATAATGCAGTTTCATATGTTATTTTCACCAGTATATTCATTTTTGTGCACACTTTCCCCTAATATGTTTATTTTTGTAATAATTGCTTGGATGGCGAACTGCATTGCAAAATTCAAATAAGTGCGAACTTCAAAGGAGGGCTGTGTTTCAGTTCGCGTATTTTTTCCCTGGAAGTGTGAGTTTGATACATTCTACTTTAAATGTGAACTGAATCTAATTTCTCCCCATTCCTTCATACAAGAAGCCCACTCCCCAACATTTCTCCATGAGCCCCTGATCTGAACATGCCTCCTGATTGACAGAGATGCAAATCAAGAGCAGTGACTCAAGCAGAGGCTCAAAAGACAGACTCAGAGGGCAGACCATTCTGTTGCACTAGATGTACTTGGATTGTGCCAATACAGCAGAGGCCGCAGCAGAAATACCATAGAAACATAGGATACGGCCTTAGACTAAGCCAGACCCATATTGTCTCTGAATGGCAGTGGTGCTCTAGGCTTTCAGACAGGGAGTCTTTTTCCAGCCCTACCTTGAAGAGGCCATTGTGAATGAACCTGGGACCTCCTGTGTGCACAGCAGATGCTCTTCCTACTGAGTTGTGGTCCTTCCCCAAGTGCCCACCGCCTGCAGGGGTAGGCAAGTGCAAGGTTGCAAGGCCCAGACAGGCACTCATCTGGAGATACAGCAGACAGCTTCCTCTGCAGAAGGATGCTTTCAGTTTATCCAACTGATGTCTGAATCACAGCACACTCGCTCGCAACCCCTTTGCAGAACACCAGCATGCTGGAAGGCTACAAATGTGTGGAACTGACGACGCTGCATTGACTCACGTTTCTGTGTGTTGGAGTATCCACCTTTGGAGTGGGAGTTGTGTCTGTGGCTGGCCCCAAATCACGACAAGCCACATCTCCCAGTGCTGTCCCTGTGACATCATAACCTCCCTCTGCGACGCCTGAGGCTTCCAAGCCTATCTCTCGACACATGCGGAATGGCCCAAGAGAGGCAGACAAAAGTAAATTCACATCACGATGACTCACTCCAAAGGAATCTTAACAGCGTCTGGATCAGGATTCAGTTTCCATCTTGGTTGATTCTAATCTCTTTACAGTTTCCTCAAGAAGCTTCCAGATAATCTAATCTCTCTCTTTTTCCTCCCCTTTTCTGCTATTTTTCCATGTTTAGAAAATGCTTCAAGTTAAAGGTGTGTGTGTGTGTGTGCGTTTTACTTCCAAACCCTTGAATGTTTTTTTGACTGTTTTCTCGTGGGACAGTTTAATACACTACTCTGTGGAAGGGGCCATGCAGGTTTGGGGGGGTTCAAAAAGTTCTGATCACCACCCAACAAACCTCATTTTACCCCCACCCCATTCTGTGAGACAGCTGGGCTGCGGGGCCAGGGCAGGTGTGGGAAACCTTTGGCCCTCCAGCTTTTGCTGAATGACACCTGCCAGCAGCTCTAGCAAGCGTGGCCAGGGATGATGAGAGCAACATCTGGAAGCCCAAACATCTGGATTTGGGCTTGCTTTTAACCTGCTGAAATCGGGCCAAGGTGTGCCCATTTATCCCAGGCTGTTTACCATACATTTAAAGCACATGGTTTCCCTGAAAGAATCCTGGGAACTGTAGTTTACCTCTTAAAGTGTTGCAATTCCCAGGACCCATAACAAACTGAAAGATACTTGAAAGATTGTCTTACCCCTTAAATACCCAGTCGATCACTGAATAGGAAATCCATTCCACACAACATAGGAGATGGATCTTTAGTGTTGTGGCGCCCACCTTTTGGGAATTCCCTTCCTTTTAAATATTAGACAGGCTATCCAAGAGATAGGTCTCTTGTCTTTTTGGCGCTTACTGAAAACCTTCCTCTTTCAACAAGCCTTTTAAGTAGAGACCTTATCCCAGTCTGCGTCTGTGCTGGAATCACTTTTTTAGATTTTTTTAAAGCTTTCTTTTAAAAAAAATTTTTTTTAGAGATGTTTTGTTTTTAAAGATGTTTTGTTTTAATATGTTTTTAAAGATGTTTTGTTTTAATATGTTTTAAAGTCTTTTATTTTTAAGATGTTTTAGAGTGCTTTTAGTATTTTTGTTTGCCGCCCTGGGCTCCTTCTAGGAGGAAGTGTGGGATATAAATTTAATTGATTGATTGATGATTGATTGACAAACTGCAGTTTCCAGGATTCTTTGGAGGAAATAATGTGCTTTAAATGTATGGTGCGCATGCAGCTTTTGACTGACTGGAATGTGTCCTTGCACGGTAATAATTCTTCTTGCTCACCTGGATGAAGGATGGTGAGGTGTGTGTGCATGTGTGTCTTTCTGTAGAAACCTCTAACTGTTGCATGGCTAGATTTTAGCCTCCTGTACAGAGGTATGGGTCACATCCGCTGTCATGTCCACTTGCTTCCAGAATTGTATAAATGGGACTTTAATGGCACTCACAGTGCTTTTACTCAGGGCATCCCGAAAAGCTACACTTGTGAAGTCATAAGGAGACCCACCCCAGCCAGATCAGGCCAAAGGGGCCTGTCAAAGTCCAGCATCCTCTTGCCACAGTGACCAACCAGATGCCCCCAAGGGAAGCCCATGCAAGCTCTCACTACCACACATGAATGTTTTCTTCTGAATATCGTTTGCAACCTCGATGGTTATATGCATCCCAAAGAAAGCCGCATCCCAAATCCTTAAACCTACAGCCTCTGGTTATGTGGAATATGTAATTTTGGCTAAACATAAAACCATGACTAAGAGGTAAGAATGAGAAATGTGTCTTGTATTTCATATATATAAATGTTTCCACCAACAGCTCTCTACAGAAAGCCTGAAAGCTGAGTGGGAGGGCTTCTCCCAACAAAAACCTCTTATTCGGTAGTCGCTGAGGGTTTCATCCTTCGAAGTTGGCACTCTGCATACCACCACCGCAAGCCTGTAATATGAGGTCACTTCCAAGAGCTCCCTCTCTCTCCTCCCTCCCTCTCCCATCCATGCCTACTCAGGGCCTTTCATCTGCCACATCTGGATGCCTGGCACACAGTGGGATCAGAGAAGACGAAAATGGGAATCAGATTTATTTCCCTGCAGCACCATATCTTTTGCAAGCCAGCTTGCAAAATTTAGGATGGGTTGCTTACTCAAATAATATAAAATCAGTTAAAAAAATAAAAAGCAGCTGCCCAGACTGATTTTTTTTATTTATTTAGGGTTGTATCCAGCTAAGTTTTTCTCAAGGTAGATCCATTAGTCGTGTTCATTAATTTCTGGGGGACTGAAATTTCAGAGGAGGCCCTCTCCTGCAGAGCGCAGTGATCACTTGGGTATATAAGAGAGAAGACAATCATTTAGGTATGCTGATCCCAGAGCTTTTTATGCCTGCACCAGTACCTTGAATTTAGTCTGGTAGCTAACCAGCAGCCATCATGGTTACGCTCAGCTTATTCAAAGGTCAGGAATGATGGCCGTCACGGTTCCTTGTGGACACAGGTTCCTCATGCCTGGTTTGAACACCCAGAGCAACAGGAGACACAGCAACCACGCAGGCCTCATGATGACCATTTATGAAACTCAAAGCAACTTACAACATTAAAAACAGACAGAAAAACAAGAATAACAATATCCTAAAATACAAAAGACATAAACAACACAAGATCCAACTCCTCCCCACCTGACTAAAAACACACAGAAAAAATAATCTCTAAAGGCCTGGGTGAATAATTTTTGCTTTTTACCTGTTGCCTAAAAACAGGCAGTGATGGTGCCAGGGGTGCCTCCCTGGGGAGAGCATTCCACAAGCAGGGGACCACCACTGAGGAGGCCTGATCGTATGTTGCCATCTTCTGCGCCTCCCTTGGAGCACACAGAGAAGGACATCAGATGATGAACACAGGGTCCAGGTTGGTTCATACGGGGAGAGGCGGTCCTTGAGGTATTGCGGTCCAAAGCCATACAAGCCTTTATAGATCAAAAGAAACCCTTTGAATTTGGCCCGGAAACTAATTGGCACCTAGCAGAAACTGATTGGTAGCCAGATCCTACACAATAGTTGGCCTGCAACAGGACTCATTGATGTGATGCTAGACCCTAAAGCATTGCAGCTGCAGGGCGAGATAAGCGCACTCCTGCTGTAAGGTCTGAAGAACATCTCTGTTATTTTGTCTTCGTCCAAAATGAGACCACGTGGGGCTCCACAGTTTCTAGCAAAAACACCATCCCTGCTGTGTCTTGTAATGAAAATGATTCTATGCATCAAAGAGCACCCACTACAGGGGCTGCTGCTTATGTTAGTGGGCAGCCTCACAGGGCAGTGACACATTTGTGTTACTAGGCTTTGCTGGAAGGGGGAGACGGAGAGAGAGGGTGTGCTGGTTTATTTTGTGGGAACTAGGCATCTTAATTGGGTGTTAGAACAAATTAAACCAGAACTATCATTAGACGCTAAAATGATGAAACTGAGGTTATCATACTTTGGACACATCATGAGAAGAAATGATTCACTAGAAAAGACAACAATGCTGGGAAAAACAGTAGGGAGTAAAAAAAGAGGAAGGCCAAAGAAGAGATGGATTGATTCCATCAAGGAAGCCACAGACTGAACTTACAAAATCTGAACAGGGTGGCTCATGACAGATGCTCTTGGAGGTCACTGATTCACAGGGTCACCATAAGTCGTGATCGACTTGAAGGCACATAACAGCAACAACAAGGCATCTTAATTGCACAGATTGTTCCTCTCTGGATGAACGTTCCTATCAGAAGAACCCTGGTGGCTCCGTGGCAGAGGACCTGCTTTGCTTGCAGAAGGTCTCAGATTCAATCCCTGGCATCTCCAAGTAGGGCTGGGAATGTCCACAGCCTGAAATCTGTGAGAGATGCTACCAGTCAGTGCAGGCAGCACTGAGCTAGGTGGACCAGCGGTCTGTCTCAGCAGAAGGCAATTTCCTATGTTCATGTGCTTCCAATGCATCCATGAAACTCACTGGATGGTCCTGGACAAGTCACTCAATTAGGGATCAGTTTGGGGGCTCCCCATCCCCCCAAAAAGAATTAGCAAACAAGGTCTGGTCTGCCAAAAAAACTCTGGCATGAATTATGGAATCCAGAATGGATCCTGCAGTCCGTGCCTGGGCTCCACAACACAATCCACATAAGGACCTCCAGACTTCTCTACACTCAGACAGAGGCCTCCAATGAGGCAAAAGGATGAATGGAGTCACAAAAGCATAGTTCCCCGCTCTGGGGCCCACCAGATGTTGTTGAGCGACAGCTCCCAGTGGCCCCAACAGCAGACTTAGTCAATGATCGGGGATGATGGGAGTTGGCCTACAACAACTTCAGAAAGGCACCAGGTAGAGGAAGGTGGTCTTAAAACTTGCATCAAAGTCTTCAGAGAATGCATGGGGGGGTGTCCCATCCACTGGCCATGTGCTATTTCCAGACCAGTCCTAGAAGCCACTGAAAACCAACAAGGCCCAGATCCAATCCAGACAGTGTTCATTCCCTTGCAGGTGGAGTTTGGGAATCCAGCTGAAGACTGATCTGGGGTGGAATTTGTCACTGACTGTGACTAGTGTACTTCACAGGACTGCCGTGGGAATAGAATGAGATAACTCCTTAACCCAGAGGTGGCCAACTTTGTGGAAACCTGAGGCCCTTCAGATTCCCAACTCCCATCCACCACGTCAGCCAGCACAGCCAATTGTCAGGGATGATGAAAGCTGGAGGCCAAGAATATCTGGAAGAACCCAATTTTAACCACCCTCTTTGGGGAGATCTTCTAATACAGCCTTTCCCAACCTTTGGGTCCCGAGATGTTGCTGGACTACAGTTCCCATAATGCCTGACCATTGGCCATACTGGCTGCAGGGGCAGATGGGAGCTGTAGTCCAGCAATGTCTGGGGACCCAAAGGTTGGGAAAGGCTGCTCTAATATCTACGTTGGCTGGAATCTGGAATACAGTCCTGATCAGCCTTCCCCAGCATGGTGCCTTGAAGATATTGTAGACTACACCTACCATCAGCCCCTACCAGCATGGCCAATGGTCAGGGACGAGGGGAGTTGGGATAAGTGCAAATTTCAAAGGATGGCTGTGTTTCGGTTCTCAGATTGTTTCAGAAAATGCGAATTTTATTGATTTGGCTTTATATGCGAACTGAATCAGATTTCTCAACCATCGTTAAATGGAGATTCCTGCAAGGGCAGGCTGGTAAAAAAAATATAGAAATTATAATAGGAGAGTGCGCACAGAGGAATTTTTTTTGAACTCCATAATATTTGAATTCAGGGTCATACAATTATAAGTAGTAGTTTTCCTCTTGGGGTTGTACCCAAGTGAGTTTTACTCAGAGTAGTTAGTATTTAAAGCCAAATTTGTCAAAGTCACACTTTCCAAAATGATATGAGAACCAAAACACAGTCATCCTTTGAAATTCGCACTTATTTGAATTTTGCAGTGCAGTTCACCAACCAACCAATGTTTACAAAAATGCATCTGTCAGGGGGAATGTGCATTAAAATGACTATTATTTATGAAAGTAACATACAAAAATGCATTATAGGGAAGATTGCTTGCACAAATGTGTACATTAGTCAAAACTGCACACAAAAATGTGTTTATCACACTGAAATACTGGAGGATTTTCATGAGGATTTTTTTGAAAAAATCCTCAAATTGCTGCAGAAATATGGAGAACTGAATTTAAGATTGGGAAAATGAGAAACAGAGGGAAGCAAATGGACAGTTCCTTGCACCCTTACTTCCGTTATGCCTATCCATTTCAAAACCTCTTACAGCTTGTTGAGTTGGGGTGACCAGAATGGTACACAGTGAGTTGTAGCCACCTAAGTTCTACTCAGAGTAGACCCATTGAAATTCATGGACCTAACCTAGGCATGCCATTCACTCCAATGGGTCTGCTTTGAGTAGGACTAACATTAGCCACATCAAGGATTGATCTCATGATGCCACATCTATTTCAATGCCAGCCCCATTGATTTCAGCAGGATGTACTTCCGAGTAAACGTGCTTAAGTTGGCAACCTTGAACTTGGGAGGTGGCCACTCATTTCCTGGTTTCCTTCTCCAGTCATTTAAAGAGGGCCAGGTGAAATAAACAGCAAACCAGCCCCCAAAAATCTTTGGAACATTAGGAGGAGACTTGGTTGCCAAGATTGTGACTCCTCCTCCTCCTGCCACCGCCTCCCACTTCGTGTCTACGCATCCAAGATTCCCCTGGAAGGTCACCAGAAGATTCAGAAAATCCTAGTTTGTTACAAAGAGAAGGAATTTGTGTCTGGCTGCCATATTATTTATTTATTTATTTGATTTATATCCCACCCTTCCTCCCAGTAGGAGCCCATGGCAGCAAACAAAAGCACCAAAAACACTTTAAAACTTCATAAAAACAGACTTTAAAATATATTAAAACAAAACATCTTGAAAAACATTTTTTTAAAAAAGCTTTAAAAACATTTTTTTAAAGAAAAGGTTTAAAAACATATTAAAAAGCAGTTCCAACACAGACGCAGACTAGGATAAGGTCGCTACTTAAAAGGCTTGTTGAAAGAGGAAGGTCTTCAATAGGCACCGAAAAGATAACAGAGATGGCGCCTGAGTAATATTTAAGGGTAGGGAGTTCCAAAGGGTCCGTTCCACCACACTAAAGGTCCGTTTCCTATGTTGTGTGGAACAAACCTCCTGATAAGATGATATCTGCAGGAGGCCCTTGTGATGTTCCTATATATTAGTGTATATATGGTAAGTGCTGGTTGTTTAGAGTATACATGGTAAGTAGTGAAAGAGGAGGGGGAGTGAATGGGCAATAGAATGCTTGATGATTGGCTGAATGTTTCAAATGGCTGGCGGTATAAATGAAAGGATGACAGGTAAATCTGGGGGAATGTGAGGTGGTGAATTGTGGAATCTGGGGGGAGAAGAGAAAGAGTGGATTGCTTGGTGGGGTTTAGAGAGTTGTTTACCAGGAGGGAGGTGGAGTTCGGATTAGTATTGAGTAAAACCATATGCTTATGTGCCTTAAGAAGAAATCTTGTTAATCTTGTTAGCTTTCTTATCTGTAATAAATACTTAATTTGGTTTACCAAAGGCCTGATCCTTGGCTGGGGTTTCACAGACCAGAAGGGAGGGTAAGGTAATGACCAAGGCTGAAGGGGAACTGTAACAAATGGTGGCAGCGGTGAAGAGGGTAACAATACCAGTATTCAGAGTCTCTGGGAATACTAGTATTGGGACGTTACTGGTGGTTGCTTAGCAGGGGGATCTGTTGAGATCTGTGCTAGAGCGGGGAGAGAAACCATAAGTGAGAGCGGTCCGGACTGGTGGAGTCCCTGGTGGTGCCTAGAGACAGGCAGTAACCACGAGCAGGTAGGAACCTGACAGGGAGAGCCAGGGAAGGACGCCTCACAGCCCTCACCTGCAGAGTGCAGTGATCGACTGTGTATATAAGGGGTAAGGTGGTCTTTCAGGTATCCTGGTCCCAAGTTGCATAGGGCTTTGTAGACCAATACTAGAACCTTGAACCTTGAACTATTACCTCCTGTCCTAAATAGTTTGAAGAGACCCACCCAAATGTCTTCATGTTGAAGGAAACCTGACTTTCAGCAGCACTTGGTTCATACCCACACAATTTGGACAAGGGCCATAGCTCAGTGGTAGAGCACCTGCGATGCATGCAGAAGGCCCCAGATTCAACCCCCAATGCCATCTCCAGGTGGAGCTGGGAGACAGCCCTGTCGGGCACTCTGGACAGCCACAGCTGCCAGTCAGTGTAGACAATACTGAGCTGAATGGGCCTATGGTCTGACTCAGTGCAAGAGAGCTTCCTATGTTTCCAGGACCATATAGCTCAACAACGGTCACAAGCCTGTCTGTATCCAAAGTGTTCTACAAAACTACACCTATCACTTTCCCTTGGCTGCTGCTGGTACTTCAGCACCTTGGGCAACTCCTTGAAAGTTCAGATAAAAACCTGGAGCAGATTCCACTGCCCCACTGACAGGAGCCACATTCACACTTATTTAACATTTATTCCACTTTGCACAGTCATGGCTTCCTCAAAAGAATCCTGGGAAGTGTAGTTTGTAAAGGGTGCTGAGAGGAGTTAGGAGACCTGTGTCCCCCTCACCAAGCTACAGTTGCCAGAGTGGTTTAACAGTACATCCCTCTTCCCAGAGAATGCTTGGATTTGTAGTTTTGTGAGGGGAACAGGGGTCTCCTAACAACTGTCAGCCCACTTGACAAACTACACTTCCCAGGATTTTGAGGAAGCCACGGCTGTTTAAAGTGGAATAATAGTGGAATAGATGCCTGGTGTGAATGTGGCCATGGAGCCACCAGCCACACTGCTGGCAACATCAGAACCAGAGTCCTACTAGACCAGGCTCAAGGCCTGTCTAGTCCAGCTACCTGTGCTCACAGTGGCCCTCGAAACTGCTGGAGGGAAGGGGGAACGAGGATCTACTACAGATTGCAAAGGAAATGGAGCTGGTTGTCACAAATAATATACCCAATAGCCAGGGCCAGCCCAAGGCATTTTGCTGCCTGAGGCAAAGACAACATGGCATCCCCAATCCATGTAAGGGTTCCATCCACTCCTCATCCTACCCAGAGTAGACCCATTGACATGAATGGACAGGGTTCATTCTTTTCAATGGATCTACTCTAAGGAGGACAAGGAGTGGCAGCAACCCATTGCTTTGTGCAATAACCGGAACTTCCCAGTGCCTCATCACCACCACCACCGCCTGGAGAAATGGAAGGCTCCACTCACACAAAAGCCGATAGGTGGGCCTGCTTTGGAAGCAAACATTCTGTCCCCCCACCAATTAAAAATGATCTCTCTCTCTTCTTCGCAAATGCAAATAATTTAGTCCTGAGTAACCAAAGGCAGAGACCCTCCGTGGCGCAGAGTGGTAAGCAGCGGTAACGCAGCCAAAGCTCTGCTCACGGCCGGAGTTCGATTCCAACGGAAGGAGGGAGTCGAATCTCCGGTAAAAGGGGTCGAGGTCCACTCAGCCTTCCATCCATCCGTGGTCGGTAAGATGAGTACCCGGCATACGCTGGGGGGTAAAGAAAGGCCGGGGAAGGAACTGGCAATCCCACCCCATATATATGGTCTGCCTAGTAGACGTCGCAAGACGTCACCCTAAGAGTCGGAAACGACTCGCACTACAAGTGCGGGGACACCTTTACTTTAACCAAAGGCATCTTATGTAGAATGCCAATCAGTACACAACTGGTTAGGAAGGTGGGGATGAATTTAATTCTTGCCCTGCCTCATTGTTCTCCTAGGACCTAGAAGTTTTATAGTCAGGAAAATCAACACAGCAATCATCAACCACTTCTATCAGGGCCACTTCTATCAGGGCCACTTCTCTGCGTATGCCATGGGTCCCCTGTCACTCCTTTCTGCTATGCTCAGAGACACACCATAACGGGATTCAAAGCCCCAAAGAACTCCTTGATGAGCTTCAGCACTGTTTCTTGGAATTACGATTCCTTGGTTTCAGTGGGGAATTCCTTGCAGTTACAAAGCATCCTGGTTCTAAAGACCCGTTTTTTTGGGCACACGGGGCTTGCCTCTCACTATAGGACATCACTGCCCTTTCCTTGCACTGATGTCTCATGTATTCTTCAAAGGACAAGGCTCACGGAGGTTGCAATGCCATCGCGAGGCAGATGTGGCAATGGAGACCAGATAGGGTTCCCATGCATACAACTGACCGCAGGCTAATTCATGTCCTTCAGCGAAGCTGTTTTGGGAGTCATGGACTTGGCAGTCTCTTTGCTGCTCGGGGCTAGGGCGAGCAGAGTTCAGGCTTTCGGGATCTACACCGGTATTTTTACAAGAGCCCTGAGATCTACCATCCAGAGCTAAATAGTGGACAAAGTAGGTGGAGGGTGCCTTCACAAATATACTCAGCCCAGGAATTTGTGAGGAGGGCCAGAACCCAGCTCACACGTCTTTCTACACAAAAGCTTGACTCTTGGTGTCACCACCACCACTCAACACTTTCTTGTTTGGCAGTCTCATTAAGGGGGAGAAGACTTTCAGCTGTTGTCGTTAGGTAACAGGGAATTAGGAACCTTGCAGATCTACTGAAAATCACACAAAGATCAGCCAGATCTCCTTTCTGCAATATCTGGCTTAGCGGTTCTCAGAATATTGAGTCAGGGACAATCTGTCCATATCAGGCCCTGTAGCAAGCAGCAAAATCTGTTCCCTCCCTTAAGATTTTGAGACCTGCAATACAAACAGCTATAATTTGGGGGAGCGAGGCTCTTCTCAACAAAAGCTTACGTTGCCACAAAAACTGGCCTCAGACCTACTCCCTGCTATAACCAAACCAAACTACATAGAAATGCATACATGTAACTTCCACTCCTGGTCCTTTCACTTGTTTCCTTCCTCTGTTATCTCCTAAGAAGGCAGGCACCTTCCTCTTTATACCCTACAAAGCACCGGGGCACCGATGGCGATAAGTAAATACCTAAATAATAAGACAAGAGAAGTCCAAAATAATCATTTCTTGCAAACGTCCTCAGTCATAACGTTCCAGCATTTACTGATCTCCAAATCAACAGAGCAACTTTATTTATTTATTTATTTTTAAAATAACACTATTCCAGAGATGCTTTCCCTAGAACAGTCCATCTGCATTGGCTTCAGTCCTGGGCCTGTCACTGATAGAACATCTCCCCATCACCACAATCCAGGGCAACAAAGACAAGGGGAGATTTTTGTCGGTCATCTATCATTAAACTGAAGTCCATCAGATCTGGGGAATCCACAATCTCCTGCGTTCGTCTCCAATTTTCAGCACAAGGACCATGTCCACAAAACTTCACGGAGAGTACATTAGGGGGCGTCCGTTTTCTAAGTTCATTTGAGTTTGCAAAGTCCCTGCCTTTGATCCCCAGATTGTTCCTTGGGAGGGGGAGGAAAAGTTTGCATCTGGGCACAGTTATGTGATGAAGAGACGGCTGCATGGAACAGACCATTGCAAATATAAATTATTTTCCGCAACAACCTTTATCCCTCCCTGTTCTTCCCCATAAAATGGAAAAAGGAAGAAAAAGCACATTGCATTTCTCCCTTTCTGCCCCCCCTTGACAAATGGCATTTAAAGTATTTAGGCTGCTAAAACTATTTTTGAGGGGGGAGGCGGGATGCAGAGGGGAAGGACTGACAAACATGCCACAAAACATCATGCAAAAATGAGATTTCCTGCTGCTCTTGTAGTCGCTGTTGGATGTGTAAAATAAAAATAAAAAGGGCAATCCAAAATCCATGCACAACCTCAATCTTCTCCATCTAGGAATCAAGTCTTAACAAGGCCAAGCAGAGGGAAATAACCACATAGCCCAAAGGCTTAAAGTGGCTATTTTTTGTTTTTGCAGAAAAGAGCAATCAGAAAAACAAACAAGAATCTGCATCTAACAAAAACAAAACTATGCGTTATCTGGACCACTTACCTGCATGGCTCTGGGCGATGGAACAGAGCAGACACAGCACTACACTCCAAGGGTGGATGGACCTCCTCAGCACCCAAGTCCTCTTTTTCCATCTTGTGTGAGTATCCATGGTCCACCGAGACAAAATAGGGTTTTTAAATTTTGTTTTGTTTTTCTGAAGGGGGCTTGTGCAAAACACGCAACCTCAAGGCTGGTGGATTTTTCTTCTTCAATAATATATGTATATATATATATATATATATTAAATATTAAGACTCCCCTCCCCACCCCCCAGAGGAATGTTCCCTTTATGAAGCCATGAGTGTTGATGCTTGGGTTGGGAGAGAGAGAGAGGCTGGACGTTTCCCTCCAGCTGCCTCTCTTTGCAAAAAAAAAAAAAAAGTTTGCACAACGTTTTGCTGGTAGTGGCTCTCGCTTGCTTGTTTGGGAGGTGTTGCGTGGCTGTCCCGTTCCTTAAAGGAGTTGCACGGTCCCTCTTGGCTGTCTTCCTTCTTCACCTCTTCAGCCTGTGCCCCTCTGTTTGAACTGCCTTCCGGGGTGCCTTTCTGCAAAGTGATGTTCCCCTCTCCTTTCCCTAAACTGGGAGTGAAACTTTTCTCTTCCCCCCCCCTTTTCCCCTTCCCTTCTTTCTTCTCTTAAAGCAGATCAGGATAGGCTGTCAATCCAGAGGTGCTGCAGCCAATCAGGGCATAGAAAGAACACCAGTCCCCACCTTCTCTTTCCCTCGGCAAGAGGGGGAGGCGAGGGAAGAGGGGAGGGAGTTTGCAAAGAAATTTTGTGTGTGTGGCACAGAGAGAGGCCTGCTCGCCCCACCCTTCCAGATTTCCCTCCAACCAGATATGAGAGCTTGAGACAGAGGAGCCCCCAGCGGGAAATTTAAATGCAGACATCAGAGAGCAAAAATTGATGCATTAAAAACAAAAAACAAAAAACCCTGAGAGCAAAATTAAGGAATGCAGGGACTTAAGAAATAAGATTAAGACTCAGACCTTCGGTCCATGTAATGCAGTACTGTCAACACTGACTGGCAGCAGCTCCCTGGGGTTTCAGGCCGGAGACATTCCCAGCTCTACCTGGAGATGTCGGAGATAGAACCAGGAGGCTTCTGCATGCAATGCAGCTGCTCCGACACTGGACTGTGACTCTTCCCAGTTAATAATTGTGTTTCAGGATTGGCAGCACAGGAGCAGGGCACGTTCTCAGTCTTACCTGGAGACGCAATTCGGGACCAAACCAGGGACCTTCTGAACACAAAGCAGATGCTCTAACCACTGAGCTACGGCCCTTTTCCAGCCAGGGATGGACAAATCTCTCTCTCTTGCTCTCTCTCGCTCTCTCTTGTGCAAATTTCTCCTCATGTGCAAATCTTTTGTACAGTTTTGCCTGATACACATATTTTTGCAAGACATTTCCCACAACAACAACAACAATTTATTAAACTTCTATCCTGCCCTTCCTCCCAGAAGGAGCCCAGGATGGCAAACAAAGAACAGAACACCAAAAACATCTTAAAAACATTTTTAAAATAAAACATCTTAGGAACATCTCTAAAAACATCTTAAATAGCAATTCCAAAACAGATGCAAACTGGGATAAGGTCTCTACTTAAAAGGCTTCTTGAAAGATAATATAATTTATTGTACATGTTATTCTCACTAAGGCTGCAATTCAATACACACGTACCTGGGAGTAAGTCCCATTGAACCCAATGGAGCTTACTTCTGAGTAGGCCTGTATTGGATTGCAGCTTTAGATATGTTTTTTAAATGCACACTATCCCCTATATAGAGATATACAGAGAAGTGCAAATTTCAGAGGCTAGCTGTGTTTTGGTTTATGTATTATTTTGGAAAGTGCAAATTAGGTAGGCTCACATTAAGTCCAAGCAAACCCATCTGGAGATGTCGGTGATCATGTGCAGAGGATCTATGTCAGCCTTTCCCAACCAGTGTGCCTCCAGATGTTGTTGGACCACAACTCCCATCTTTCCTGACCATTGGCAATGCTGGCTGAGGCTGATGGGAGTTGTGGTCCAACAACATCTGGAGGCACACTGGTTGGGAAAGGCTGATCTATGTGTTAAGTGCCATATTCTGACTAACTTTCAGAGAGAATCATTGACAACTGGCTGAGATACAGCAAGTCAAACCCCTTTCTCCCTTTTGCCCATTTTTCTCCTGTTTACAACCATGTTTTCTAATTTTTATTTATTATTATTACCTTTATATCCCACTCCTCCTCCAAGAAGCTCTAGGTAGCCATCCTACAAAATCCGCATTTGTTCAAATTTTGTGCTGCACCTGAGTACAGCCAAGAAGCATAGCGGGTGCCAGGCAGCCCACTTGGTGACACTCACAGGTTTGTCCACCAGCTGCCCTCAGCATATGCATCACTTTGGGCTGGCCCTGGGCAGCTATTAGCAACCAGATTGGCTATAAATATTCTGCAGTTTAAAACAAGTCACCAACATAGCTGTTTCAGGAGCCAGGACAGGGCCGGGCAGAACAACAGCAGATGGAGATGAGCCTTTTTGCAACTTGAGGCAGGGGAGCATTTGGGCAAATCCTTGGGGCAAGAGACAGAGCACAACCGTTCACAAAGGGTGCTCCTGTTTACAGCTATTTCCGCTATGTCAATCTCTGAGATGTTAGACGGCCTGCAAATAGGGTGGGTTTGCACATTGCTATGTAACTGGGACGGCTTCTCAGAAGGTCAGTGACCCTTCTGGCTTGAGTGCTCCTCTCTAGTGGAAAGATTTCACATTTTATCACAACAAGCCATACTTTGACCTGCTTGTGAAAATGACAGGAGAGCTGGCAGTGGTACATTTGTGGCCTGTAAAATGACAGGTACCCTTTGGACGTGGTGATTCACTGTATATATTTGCGATGCTTCATATTTTCTCATCTCCAGATGTGAGCCGTCTTTTTTCTTTCTTTTCTGGTCGACACAAATACCTCATTGTTTGGAAGCATGACCTTTTTGGTGCTGGGGGTGGCGGCGGCAAAGCATCAGCTTCTGCGAAGGGAAATCTCACAGATACCTTGATAGGCTCCTTCAAAATTGTGCTGGAAAATCCCTTCACTTACGGCTAGGGATGGGTGAGAAATTCAATTCAGTTTGCATTTCAAGCCAAATCTATCTCCTAAGACAATATGAGAACCAAAACACAGCCGTGCTTCCAAAGTCACATTTATCCGAATTTTGCAATGCAGTTCGCCAACCAAGCAATGTTTACAAAAATGCATCTATTAGGGGAAAGTGTGCATAAAAAACAATACCTTATTTATTTGTTTGTTTGTTTGTTTATTTATTTATTATTTTATTTATATCCCACCCTTCCTCCCAGAAGGAGTGCCCGGGCGGCACTAAAACTTTAGTGAAAATATACAATAATGCAATATATGAGGAGAAATTACTTGTAGAAAAGTGTACATTAGTCGAAACTGCATACAAAAATGTATTTGTTAGGAGAAATTCACACTAAAATGCTGAAGAATTTTTATGAGGATTAAAAAAAAAATGCCAAAATGGGGAGAAGTGAATTTAAGACTGGAAAAATGAGAAACCGAGAGAAGCGAAATGGACAAACCCATCTCTCCCGAGCCCTCTCTCAGAGAACTAAAAAGCCAACAACTGCCAGGTTTATTTGGAAGAAGCCACTGACAAGTTCGACTGATGTTTGCAGGGTGGAGATTGCTCCCAAGAAGCGGATTATAAATCCATTAAACAAAAACAAAAATAGACTCCATGTGCCAACTGGAGCCTTCTTTGGGTGCAGAACTGCTGACTGAGTGGTATTTAAAATGGTTGGCTGGAGTTGTTCCAGATCACAAATTGCTTAGCAGAGCAGAAATAGAAGAGGCGAGGCAATGAGGAGTTGGGATCCTTGGAGAGGCTAAGTGAACCTCAGAGAAAAAAGAAGCCTCTGAATGGCCACCCCATGCTATTTGCCCCAATCAGGGGTAGACTTCCCCTGAACAAGGAATGTCCATTTAACCCAAATTGCTACAATGTGCCAGTCTTCTCCTGAATTTGTCGAATCCTAAGAAGCCATCTGAACTAAGCCCGATGGTGTTCAAGGGCCAGATTTTGACAAAGGAGTTAGTGGAATGAAAAATGCCTTGCAAGTTTAGAGGTGGCAGTGTCTCTGAATGAGGATCAAGAACAGTGATCCAAGTTGTGGTGGATAGCTCGATGGAAATGGTGACCCATGATGAGCGGCAGCCGTGGAAAGCTGCAGTTCCATTCTAGGAAGCATTAGGAAAAGGGTTGAAAGTAAAACTACCAATATCATAGGGCCGTCTGTGGTGTGACTGCACTTGGAAGACCATGCGTCCAAAAGGAGATTTGTAGAGCAGGAAAAAGTTCAGCAAAGGGGGACCAAAATTGTCATGGGGCTGGAACAACGCTCCTCTGAGGAATGTTTACAAGGTTTTGAGCTTTTTAGTTTAGGAGAACAGCAAGAAAGCATGAGGGAGCTGCATAAAATCATGCATGGTGAGGAGAAAGTGGACAGAGAGGAGCTTTGCTCCCTTTCATACAACACTAGAACAGGGCAGAGGAAAGGAAGTAGTTCTTCACACAACACGTAGGTTAACTGTGGAACTCACTGCCAGAAGATGTAAGAACAGCAGCCATCTTGGCTATGGACACATTCATGGAGGATAAGGCTAGCAATGATGGCTCTGTTTTACCTCCACTATTAGAGGCTACTATCAATGGCTACTCGTCATCCTCTGAGGCCATCCAATGAAGCTGAATGTTGAAGGAAGAAGGAAGGTCGTGTTCACACAGCACATAGTTAAGCTCTGGAATTTGCTCCTACGAGATGCAGTAATGGCCACCAACTTGGATGGCTTTAAAAAGAGGATTAGACAAAAGAGTGGCTGAGCACCGCCTTCCCTGTCAGAGGTGGTAGAACCTCTGAATGCTGGTTGTTAGGAATCTCAAGTGGGGGAGAGTTGATCTTGCACTCAGGTCCTGCTTGTGGGCTTCCCATAATGGGCATCTGGTTGGCCATTGTGAGATCAGGAGGCTGGACTGGATGGGCCACTGGCCTGATCCAACTGTAGGGCTTTCCTTATGTTCTTAAGGGCTTGAAGGCAATGCAAGATTTCTTCCTGTGAAGGACAAGAACATCTGGAGATGATTTAATGCAAAAGTAACTGCCTGATCCTGAAGTGTCCAGCGTTGGTACAATCTTGTGGCTTCTCTTTGCCTCCTTTACTAGAGCTGTGTCCTGAAACAAGTCCTAGAGGCATTCTCTAGAAGTGAAGTCACCCTTCAGGATTATGACCTTGCAGCTCCTTTCTTTCCACAGAAATAATTGAAGCCTTCATTGCAAGCCTGTGTCAGAAAGGAAGAATATATATATTTTTGAAAGGGTTGTGAATTTGTTGATGCTGCAAATCACTCCCTCGTTCTCCACCTCCCACTGGCCTCCCCATGATGGACCATTCAGAAACAGACCCTTACCCCTAGGAAGGCCATAGCTCTGTGGTATCAGCCTTACATGCAGAAGGTCCCAGGTTCCGTCCCCAACAGCATTCCCTGGTAGGGCTGGGAATGTCCCTTGCCTGAAACCCTGGAAAACAGCAGCCAGTCAGTGTAGACCATTCTGAGCTAGATGGGCCATTGGTCTGACTTGGCACACAAAGCACCTTCCTATGACACAGAAAGGGTTTTCCATCTTTAAATCATTGCTGCTCAGCAACAGCAGGAAACAATGGAAGGACGGGGAACCTGTACTGCCAGGGTCTCTCTTATGCTCAGGCTTCCCAGAGGCATCAGGTTGGTCACTGTGAGAACAGGATGCTGGACTAGGTGGGCCACTGGCCTGGTCCAACAGGACTATTCTTGTGTTCTTAAAGGGCAGTCCCAAAGACCCACCAGCCACCTCAAAGTAAAGATAAGTGTGGCAAATGTGCTGCACACCAACCATGAGTATTTCACCAACATCTTTATCTCCTCTTTAATAATTAGCAAATACAATCTCTCTATTCCCCCCCCTTCCATTAATTGATGGGAAATGGTCAGGGGGGAAAGTGGGAGGCAATTTTGGCACAGACTACTTGAAACAAAACAATCCAAATAGTTGTTTGGATTCTATTTGCTCCTGTCGGAGTCTGAAGGCTGTGCTGTGATCTGGTTTCCAAGTATTTGTGTCCAACTCTGTGGGCTAAAGATGTTTTTGAAACAATGGCGAAAGAACAAGTGAGAAAGGAAGGCAATACTATTGGGATAAGATGGAAATCTCAACGTAACAATTCCTAATCTAGCCAAGAGCTTTTGGTTCTGATGCTGCTGCAAGCTTTGCCCCTCCTCCAACTCTGTAGGATTCACTAGCAGAGTCCTTTGCTCATTCAACATGCTGCAAGTGCTGCTGCCTTAAAGTCTTTGCGGGCGTGGCTTGCGAATCACCAAAAGATGAAATCAGAAGCTGTCCTAGACACCAACTGATGGTAACAAGTTAAACGTTCTTGGGACCTTTCCTAGAATTTCCCCTCTACCTGCACTGAAAGATTGGTGGAGGTTTAAGTGTTTCTTTTTAAATGAGTGTGCTCCCAAAATATTGGAGTGAAATCTGGTGGTGGTGGGGACTGCCTGTAATACAGCCTTCACCGATGAGGTGACCTTTGGATGTTTTGGACGACAACTCGAATCAGCCCCAGCCAGCACGTTCACGTAGCTGATGCCTTGTTGTGTTCCTGGTCCAGAGTGGCACAGGCCAAGGGCTGTGGGAAAGTTTTAAGTAGGGCGGCCACCAAAAGTTGCCTCTAGCCAAAACTGAGCTGGCTTCAGTGGTGAGGAAACTGACACCACAATCATGCCGTATCATCATGCATTTTATTTGAAATATGTATGAATCACCTATAATCATAGATCTCTGACTGACTTTCAACAGACTAAAACTTGCAGCTTTGAATGATGTACACATCTTGGCAAGTAATTTATCCTAATATAATGCATTTTTGTGTGTTATCTTCATGGATATATTTATTTATGTTTGCACTTTCCCCTAATACATGCATTTTGGTAATCACTGATTGGAAAACTGCATTGCAAAATTTGGATAAGTGCAAATTTCGAAGGATGGCTGTGTTTCTGGTCTCATAATAGTTTGGGAAAGTGTGAGTTTGATAAATTTGATAAAAATGTGAACTGAATACCCCTCAGCCACTTTGAAAGTAGGAACAAATGCCCAGCATCCCAAATATGAGAATTTCATCTGAGTTTTACCTCCCCTTTGGATGATTTTCTAATGCTATTTCTTTTTATCTTTAATTGGTGGAGAAAAATCTTGGAGAAGAAACGTGGGAGACATTTTCAGCCCAGCACGAGTTTTGAGCCTCTCTCCTAATGTGTTTCACGGCAGCGGTTGACCAGTACCGAGGCATCCCCAAAGCTATGTTGGCAGCTTCCCCTCGGCCAAAAGAACGATGTGAGCTTGGCAAGCAGAGCTCGCAGCAAAGCAAGGTAGTCGTGGAACAAAAACATTGCTGGTTCCAGCTCCATTGAAAACAAAAAGGGGATTGGGAGGAAGGAAAACAGTCTATCCACATCTGTCAAATATTAAAAATGGCCCAAAATCAGCTGGAAAAGTCATTTGCAGTGTCACTTCCAAGATCATCTTACAAATAGGAGAGATGAATGAACATGACAACACCGGGGGAAAGACAAGCTGGCTTGGTGGTGGCTGAAAGAGGCCCCGAAACCCATTGCAGGGATGCTGTTTTCTCTCCCGCATTTCAGAACAGACCTGCGACTGGATCAGGCCAAAGGGGGCCCATCTAGTCCAGCTGCCTGTTCTCTTAGTGGGAAGCTGGCAAGAAAGACCTGGATGCAACAGCAACTACCCCACTCGCAATTAGAACTGTGAACCAGATCCAGCAAAATCACAGATCCTGAACTGCGCCAGTTCAGCTCAACCTGAGATTCAACCAGGCTGGCTAAAGGCAGCCCCGGGTTGCCCCGGTTAGATTGGGTCCACCCAGAGTGATATAGGGGTGTCAGAAAGGGAGGGTCTGGTAACAAGGAGGAGGAGATATTCAGGCACCCTCCTTCTCTTCCCCCCTCCTGACTGCATGTTTAATCAGGTTTTAAAACCCTAAGTAAACACTGTGCAAATAGGTTTATAGCCTGGATCCAGGTCAGGTCAGCCCTGGAGCATCTGGGTCAGATTGGGGCCAATCTGAAGCACCAGATCAGGCCCCAAATTAGATCGGGGAGGGGTGTCTGTGCACAGCCTCCTGCCTGTGATTTCCAGCAACTGGTATCCAGAGACATTGTGCCTCTGTCAGTGGAGGTAGAACACAGTCATTGTGGCTAGTAGCCATTGACAGACTTACCTTCCATGGAATTTGTCTAATCCTCTTCTAAAGCCATCCAAGTTGGTGGCCATCACTACCGATCTCAGGTGCTCAGTAGCCAGAATCCCCAGCTGTCTGAGCTTCAATTAAACACAAACAAATTCAGAAATGTGACGGACAGAACATAAAGTTGGAAAAATAAGAAAATGCGAGAAGCCAAAATGGACAGATTTTGTCCAAATTACACCCTGGTGCAAACTCTTCTGCACGTATCCACTGAAAGAGGCCTGTGACCACCAAAGCATCTTCTCCTCTCTCAGCTAGAAATGAGCAAAACCCTCCTGAGAAATGTTGCTTGTCATCAACATCCTTTTAGCTCCGCTTGAAATTCCTGTTTTGCCTGGGGAAGGCTTCTCCAAATTGGCCAGGTCACGTTCAGCTTTACTGCTCAGCCAGTTGGCCATGACGGCACACAATAATTAGATCACAAGTGCTCAAACACAATCATCAAACACTCTCAGGCATCATTGGCAGATCCAAGTTGTTGCCACCTGCCTTTTTATCACTGACTACACATTTACAGAGGTAACGTGTTCTACCTCCTCTGTCGGAGGCAGTATGTCTCTGAATGCCAGTTGCTGGGAATTACAAGTGCTCTTGCACTCAGGTCTTACTTATGGGCTTCCCATTTAGGCCACTGTGAGAATAGGATGTTGGATTAGATGGGCCATTGGCCTGATCCACCTGCAGGGCTCTTATGTTTTACCTCCAGGATCTGGGGCAAGATTCCTCTGAATGCCAGTTGCTGGCAATTACACATGGGGAGAGTGGCTGTTGCACCCAGGTTCTTCCTGCAGGCTTCCCACTGTGGTTGGCCACTGTGAGAAAAGTTCTCCAACCAAGCAATGATTGCCCGCATTGAGCAGGGAGTTGGACTTGATGGCCTTATAGGCTCCTTCCAAACTCTACTATGTTATGATTCTGTTATTACAAAAATGCATATATTAGGGGAACGTGTGCACAAAAATGAATATATTGGTGAAAGTAACATACAAAAATGCATTATATTTGGAGAAACTGCTTGCACAAAAGTATTTATTAGGAGAAATTTGCACTAAAATGCTGAATAATTTTTCATGAGGATATTTTTTTAAAATTCACAAATTCCTGTAAGAATGTGGAGAACTGGAAAAATGAGAAAAGGTTAGAAAAGAAACTGACAGATCTTTCCATCCCTACTCCCAGGTAAGAAGACATGTAGAACTGCAGATTGCTTCTGACCCGGCTGACACAAGGTTGTCTTGTAAACTGCCTTTTAAAAATATTCAGACCATACAAAGAGCCCTCTGCTGCAGGCCAAAGTTCAGAGGCATTAACTTTGCCCCTGAGCTTCACAGTCCACAGCCCTGCCCAAAGCACATCCTCATTTCTGGACATGTCAGCTCTTCCACTTTGAAAATTTGGTTGTACTAGAGTAAGTCCCAAGGGAATCTGCATGCTGGAGCTTTGATGTTCCAAGATTACAGTTTTCACTCCTCCAAGAGCTTTGTAAGGCTCCCCAAGCCCTCATTTTCATGGCTTTCCAATTTTATTTAACATGCTGCCCTGGTTGGCACTGGTGGTTTGCAAATCGCAATGTGAGGAAGGCAGCACAGCCAAACCTTCTATTTAGAGGAGATTTGGTCACAAAGGCAGCAAATGTGGCTTTTTCAAGGAGAGACAAAAACGTTAAGCAAAGTGGTGGCTTGTTTGGGTGAGTCACTCCGAGAAACCGATCCAGCTTCCAAGTGGTCTAAACCATGACTAACTTTGACTTCTGTCTGTTCAGTGTTTCCAAGAAGCCACCTTTACAAAGAGGGGAGGGGGAGGGAAAGGTGAAGCAATGCTTCATTTGACTTCCTGCTGGGATTATTTCCCACTGATGAATGATCCAGACCATGACTTGTCTGTCTAGGCCAGGGAGGGTCAACCTGTGCTCCCCCCAGATGCTGTTGGGCTCCAAGCTCTCATCAGCCGCAGCCGGCATGGCCAGCGGCCCAGGATGATAGGAGCCGGGCTACATGAAGAAGTCCCTTCCTGAGACCCAAAACTGACAGACCCTTGCCTCCGCAATGGCCCATCTAGCTCAGTGTTGTCTACACTGACTGGCAGCACCTCTCCAGGATTTCAAGCAGAGGTCCTTCCCAGCTCTAGCTGAAGATGCCTGGCATTGAACCTGCCACTTCCGCATGCAAAGCAGATGTCCTACCACTGAGCTCTGACCCTTCCCAGGTGCTGCTTTGCACTCATTCAGACCATTTGCCTATCTAGCTTAGAATTCTCAACACTGACTGGCAGTGCCTGTCCAAGGTTTCATACTGGAGACATTCCCAGCTCTACCCGGATGCTCTGCCACTGAACTGGGACTCTTCCCAGTTAATAATTGTGTCACAGGGTTGACAACCCAGGAGCCTAGGCAGTGACCATACACAGAGTCAGTCTGTTGATCCAATCTAACTCAGTACTGTCTACACTGACTGGCAGTGGCTCTCTGTGGTTTTAGGCAAGGAGTCATTCCCAGAGCTACTGGGAGAAGCCAGGAATTAAATCTGGGACCTTCTGAATTTACTTGACCATTGAGCTACAACCCTTCCTCACTGAGCTTGAAGACTGCCCTCTTTTAAGACAAAGTTTGCAGATGATTTCCCACTTTATCTGATCATCCTATAAAGGAAACCGTCTTGTTGCTGTCTTGTTCCTTCCTTGTCTCTTGTGCCTTAAACCCTAATGGGATACTCCAGAAAAAGAAAAGGCCTCTCCTCCTCCTCTCTGTGAACAATCTTCATCTCATCGCACAGTAGCACTTATGATAAGGTGTGTGACTTACCCTTGGACAATTAGTGGCTTATTTGACTTAGCCACAATGATGAAAGCATGTTGCTTTATTCTATGTGGGAACAATTGCCGGGTTTTCCATTTGTCCCCTGGGAGAGCGATGAAAGACACTCTTGCAATTGTGAAGAAAAGGGGGTCCCTTTCGGCAGAGCCACAAGGCCTGTTTTGTATGCATGGTAAATATAGATCAAGCTTTTATTTTTTAGTTTTCAGATCTTGCCCTCATCATGGGGACGCCGAGGACTGAAGAGACACAGAGCTCTAAAACATTTGGATTCCAACCAGAACTGCACTGGATAATCTTCAGAAGTAGTTAATCTGATGCCCCGTGAATACATCACTGGAAAAACATCTTGCAAACATAGCCAGTCTTTGAAATTCACACTTATACAAATGTTGCAGTGCAGCTCTCCAACCAATGTTTACACAAATGCATCTGTTAGGAGGAATTGTGCATCAAAATGAATATATTAGTGAAAATAACATGCGCAAACACATTACAGTGAGAGACATTGCTTGCAAATATGTTTGCATTAGTCAAAACTGCAGACAAACATGTTTAGAAGGAGAAATTCGCACCAAAATGCTGAAGAATTTTCATGAGTTTTTTTTTAAAAAAACAACACGCAAATTGCTGCAAAAATGTAGAGAGCTGAATTTAAAGATTAGAAAATGAACAGACAGAACCAAACTTGGCAGATCCTTCTGTCTCTACTAAAAGTCTCCCTTTTCATGCCCTGGAGATCATTACCCACACAGCTATTGAATCCTATTGACTGCCAACGTCCCTGCCCACAACATTATTTTTTGTTTCAGAGCATCATAAGCCAAGTTGGGGGGAAGCATAATAGAGGTGTATAAAATTATGCACCACGTGCAAAGTGGATGGAGACCCCAATGGGTTCATCCACTCACTAATACATCCGACATTGGAAGCAGAACAGGTCCATCAGGGTTACTCGCCACTGAAGCCACCATGAATGTGTCTAATCCTCTTTTAAAGCCATCCGAGTCAGTGGCCATCACTGCCTCTTGAGGGAGCGCATTCCACAGCTTAACTCTGCACTATGTGCAGAACTCCTTCCTTTTGTCTGCCCTGAATCTTCCAACATTCAGCTACACTGGATGTCCTACAAGTGATGAGAGAGGAAGACAAGTCTCTCCACTTTCTTCAATGCCATGCCTAATTTAATACATCTCTATCACGTCAACTCTTACTCGCCTTTTCTCTAAACTAAAAAGCCCCAACGCTGCAATCTTTCCTCGTGGAGAGTGGCTCCATCTCCTTTATCGTTTTGGTTGCATGCTATACATTAAATGTAACATGTAGTTTGACCTGCAGCCAGCTTCAGTCTGAGTGCCCCACTTCTAATGGGTCATGGGCCTGAATGCTAGCTTCTCATTTTCCTAATCCAATCTGATGAAAAAATAGGCATCAGAAAGAGTCTTGGTCTTTTCTACTTTTTAAAAACACATAAACACACAAACTGTTTAAAACCTGTGGTATATTTTAGCAGATTTAATAACTGGTATCCTGGAGTTTGCCAAGCCAAAGTTACTCCTCAGACAGAAAACAGACTTCTCAGAAATGTGAGGATGCTTAATTAATCCCAGGGGAGACCAGAGTGACTTCAGCTACTGGAAATAGATTTCTTCATTATTGTAGAGCAATTTGGGGTGAGGGGGGTGGGCTAAGAAAAGGTGGAGCAAAAGACTGGAAAGTGTAAATAACGGTCTTCAATTATTTTGTGGACTATTCCACAGAGGAACATTAACCCAGCGACAAAGGTGGAGGGAAGATTAATTCTTCCACTGACTACTTCATCTTCCTATAATATTCAGAAGCATTTCACTTAAAAAAAAAACTTACCTAACTTAACCATGGAGTTTATTCGGAAATATGTCCCAATATGTCTCGAGGGACAGCAACCCAACGGAGCGAGCAGCAAGCACCCAGATGCTCAGATACTCACTTCCAGAGCAGGTCTTCTTCAGTCCCCTAACGGACATGACTTGGTAACATCCATGCATTGGTAACTTCAAGACTGGATTACTGCAGTGCACTCTATGTGGGGCTGCCCTTGGGCCTGGTCCGGAAGCTCCAACTGGATCAGGATGCAGCAGCTACACTGTTGGTGGCAGCAGTCAGCCAAAAGCATGCAGCATCTCTGCTAAAACCTCCCCACCGGCTGCTCATACTTGACTGGGCCAGATTCAAGACTCTGGTGGTGATATACAAAGCCCTGAACAACTTGGCTCCCAAATGCGTTAAGGACCACCTGAGCCCTTACATCCCAGTTCACTCACTGGGATCATCCGGAGGAGTGCTGTTAGCTGTCCCCCATGTTTACAGAAGCCAGACCGGCCTCAACCCAAAGCCGGGTGTTTAGTGTCACCGGTCCCACGCGGTGGAACACTCTTCCAGCAGAGATTCGGCAGGCATCCATGCTTTTGACTTTCAGGCATCGCTGGGAGACTTTTTGTGTGCAGACAGGTCTAAGCAGTTATTTAAAATGTCTCTGGAGCAGCCAGTCATTTTAATGATTGTTTTGTATTGCTTTTAAATGTTTTTATGTTGCTGTTCACTGCCCTATACAGAGAGGGTGGTTAAAAAAAAGCATTCGTTTCCATGGGTCTACTCTTGAGTAAAACATAGTTAGGCATAGATACCCATTATGACCAGAGATGATTTTTTTTTTTTTGCAAATGTTTTCACTTGGGGCTTACATTTTCCAAGTACGAAAACCCTTTTTGGATTCAAGACAAACAGGACTGAGACATTCCCCATGGAAACTTCAAGCTGTATCTCAGTGTTGCATCCTGTTCCCCAGAAGCTTTCTCTGGAGTTTGGGTTCCAGAAAAAATAGTGGCCAGGGAGAGACTTGGATGCTCATCAGTTGTCAACATGATTGCCAGAATAACAGAACCAGCTCCAGTAGACACATGCAGAGCAGATTGTCACAAAGCAAACCCATAAACAAACAAACAAAAAGTTTTCCTGCTGTGTGAGGGCTTGGTCCTATAAGGGGTTGATGAATAAAGGTGGCTGCCATTTTTATCTACTGGTGGCGAATGTGAAAAATGCAGGATGATCCAGAGTCAGGGAGTTGGCAGGTCCTCTTGGTTATTCAGATCCAACTCCTAAGACAGAATAGCCCATGCTGTGCTGGGCTCTGGGACGGGGGAGAATTCTGTATGGTTCATATTTTTAAGTGAATTGACCTAATTTGCACTCCATGGACTAATATAGGATTGGGGGAGAAATTCAAATCAGTTCACATCTAATCCACACTTTCCAAAACAACACAAGAACCAAAATTCAGCCGTCCTTTAAAACTGGCACTTCTCCGAATTTTGCAATGCAGTTTGCCAGCCAAGTCATGTGTCCAAAAATGCATTCGCCTCCGTAAAGTGTGCTTTACATGAGTGAAAATAACATCTAAAGGTGCATTGCATTATGGAAAATGGCTGTGCAAAAATGAATACATTAGGCAAAATTGAATACAAACATGTATTTTCGGAGAAAAGGCTGATGAATTTTCATGAGGACTTTTAAAAAATAAATAAATCTAAAACTGATGTTGAAATGTAGATAACTGAACTTAAGACTGAAAAAATGAGAAACTGAAACTGACATGTTCATCTATTAGTAGTAGTAGTAGTCATATCCAACAGTCTCCAGGCAACTTACAATAGATTTAATAACGTGCAATATGAAACAGATTTTAAAACCTACAATATATAAACTTAAAACCCAAACAAAAAGGAATAACCAAAATAGCTCACGTCAAGGCCCTGAGTAAACAAGAATGTCTTTGCCTGGAGCCTAAAGATGGATAAAGAAGGCACCAGATGTGCCTCCCTGGGGAGAGCATTCCATAGCTGGGGGCCCACCACTGAAAAGGCCCATTCCCATGTTGCCACCCTTCCAGGCTGTCATGGAGGGACACACGTCACTCTGATGATGAACCCAGGGTCCAACAGGAGGTCCTTGAGATATTGAGGCCCTGAGCCTCATAAGGCTTTATAGGCTTCAAACCAGCACTTTGAATTGAGCTTGGAAACTAATTGGTAGCCAATACATCTATGCCACATTTGGTGTTGCATGTGTGGACTGATTTATCCTGGCCAACAATCTGGCCACCAAATTCTGCACTAGCTGCAGTTTCCAGACCATCTTCAAAGACCGGAGGGTAATAATTATCCTGCAGATCCTAAGCTCAAATAATGTACCAAAATACATAAAAATATGTGTATTTAGGACAAAATACATTCAAAAATGCATACATTAAAATACACATTTAAAATCCATTTTGTAATAAAATATGTATTTAAGTACATAATTAAAATACACACATATATCTAAAGGATTTAAATACAAAATTTTGCGCAGTTCTTTTTTTAAAAAAATTCAGGAATGGGATGGAGCAGAGTTCTGAATAAAGACATGCATAACTGACATGGGCTAGAATGAGAATGACTTGTCCACTCCCTAGCTGTGCCTCATAAATTATCTTTTTTATTATTTATTTATTTTATTATACTCGTATACCGCCCCATAGCCGAAGCTCTCTGGGCGGTTTACAGTAACTAAAAACATTAAAACAAATACAATTTAAAACAGATCTTATAAAAACAATTTAAAACACAATTTAAAAATTTAAACAGTATAAAACACATGCTAAAATGCCTGGGAGAAGAGGAAAGTCTTGACCTGGCGCCGAAAAGATGACAGTGTTGGCGCCAGGCGCACCTCGTCGACAAGATCATTCCATATTTGGGTGCCACCACTGAGAAGGCCCTCTCCCTTGTTGCCATCCTCCAAGCTTCCCTTGGAGTAGGCACCCTGAGGAGGCCCTTTGATATGGAGCCTAGTGTACGGGTGGGTTCGTATCGGGAGAGGCGTTCCATCAAGTATTGCGGTCCCAAGCCGTGTAAGCCTTTATAGGTCAAAACCAGCACCTTGAATCGAGCTCGGAAACGTACAGGCAGCCAGTGCAAGCAGGCCAGAATCGGTTTTATATGTTTGGACCGTCTTTTCCCTGTTACCAATCTGGCCGCTGCATTTTGCACAAGCTGCAGTTTCTGAACCGTCTTCAAAAGCAGCCCCACGTAGAGTGCACTGCAGCAATCTAATTTGGCGGTTACCAGAGCATGGACAACTGAAGCCAGGTTATCCCTGTCCAGATAGGGACGTAGTTGGGCCACCAACCAAAGTTGGTAGAAGGCACTCCGTGCCATCGAGGCTACCTGAGCCTCAAGTGACAGAGATGGTTCTAGGAGAACCCCCAAGCTACGAACCTGCTCCTTCAGGGGGAGTGCAACCCCACCACATATAAAAGTGTTTATATGTCACTTTTCATCAAGTGACCTCAAAGCAATTTACATAATAATAAATAAATAATATCACTAGAAATCACAGAACACAATTGAAATAACTATAAAGTGATAATAAAACCGGGGGGGGGGGGGGAATCAGTACTATAATACAAAACAGACGCGCAGCTCAAAACTATCCAAAAGCTAAAGACAACAAATTAAAAAAAATAAAAATCACAGACAACATACCAAATGAGCAATAATAAATATTCAAACAACGTATTGAGAGGAAAAATATTTGTAATGTCAATAAACATAAAAATACAAATCCACACAACATTATATAAAACAGGACCAATAAGTTAACCATATGTTTCAATCATGAAAAGAAATGAAATAAATAAATAAATAAAATTTAGCAGCTTGAAACTGATCAGGGAAAGTTTTACGATTTAATCCTATGGAATGAACATAATAACATACGAAGAGCCAGGGGCCATCTAGTCCACTATCCTATTCTCAGAGTGGCGAACCAGATGACCCAGGTAGAAGCTCACAAACAGGACCTGAGTGCAAGAGCATTACTCTCCTCACTTGTAACTCCCAGCAACCGGCATTCAGAGACATACTGCCTCCAACTGCAGAGACAGAAGATAGTCATTGTGGCTAGTAGGCGTTGCATAACCCAGTCCACAAAGTTTATTGCACAGAAACACTTAGGAAGGGTTGGGACGGCAGATCACTCTTAGCAGAGTTCAACAAGACATCACTAACTATTATTTCATTCCTCTGCCTTGTTGGTGATATCAAGAATATATGCAGATGTGAATATAAGTTGCCATAAAATATCTTTGAGTAGGTCTAGTTAAAGAATCCCACAGGATGCCTGAAAACATATTTGCTTGGAAGCAAAGCAGCCTGCAGAACAGCCATGTACCTACAACAAGAAGTCCCAATAAATTTGATGACCCATGCAACACACCACATTGTGTTGGCACATTCACACATGAATGCACATCACTTGATCATCCAACGCTCGGCGGCTCACAGATGAACGTGGAAACTGACTTCATTGAGATGCTTTGTGTCTGGGGAGATATGAACGAGCTATCTGTGATGTCTGATTGTCTATTAAGTGTAAGAAGAGGGGAGAAATCAGCTCATGTTTTAATGTAAACCATGGAGCATGCAAATCACTGCTCAGTGCTGCAGAGGTTCGAAGGGTGGTGTTTGGGAGAGGGCCTTCTCTGTGGTGGCTCCTAGGTTGTGGAATTCTCTCCCAGAGAGATGTGTCTGGCACTGTCATCATATAGTTTCCATCATACGCTGAAGAGCACATCTTTCCCTGGCCTTTGATACCTGAGGTATGTGGACCCACCCTATTCCAGTGACTGTTTGTTTCAATTGTATTTAATATTGATTTTTAAATGGTTGTAAACCACATAACAACAACAACAACAAAAGCAACATACTTGTCTGAACCATCCTTACTGGTCCATTATTTGTGATAACCAGGAGAATTCATAATGGAATACTTATCTCATCCAGGTTAGAACTGTTTCCACACAAATATATTGCTACTGATTATCCTCCTAGCGGGCAATGCCAGAGTTAAAATTTATCAATTATATAAATAAAATCAGCAGTTAAAAAAATTATGAAAGAAAATTACATATTAAAATGCATGTCAGTTTTACATACCTGGGGTGGATGTGCCCAGCCGTCTGGACTTCTTGGAAGAAAGTGTTCCATGAAATTGGCCTCATCACGAAACAGCAAACAACACCCAACCCCCTCGCAGCTCTTCTCTCACTATTCCAGGGAGGCAGTGAGGCTTTGCCCTTCAAAGAGTTACTGGTCTCCTTTTCCCTAGCACATTGCATCGTCGTGGTGCGCCGCTGGAAACAGGTTGGCCTTGACTTAACGAGAGAGTGGTACCAACAAATCTGGGCAATAGCCCTTATGGGGAAACTCAGCCAACAACAAAGAAGACGACATAACCCCTCAAAGAAAGATACATTTCACACCAAACGGGACATGCTGACACCCCCTCCACCCATGACTCTCTGTGGAGAGATGTCCTTGGTTGAATAACCCTGGAATCCTATCAATCACCACTCCTCTGTGCCTCACCCTAACATTCCTTATACCTCTTGCGATTTATTTGTATGTAAACCACCTTGAGGCCACTTGCGACAAAAGCAGTATATAAATGTAATATTGTTGTTGTTATGTGCCTCCAAGTCGACTACGACTTATGGCGACCCCATGAATCAGCGACCTCCAAGAGCATCTGTCATGAACCACACTGTTCAGATCTTGTAAGTTCAGGTCTGTGCCTTCCTTTATGGAATTAATCCATCTCTTGTTTGGCCTTCCTCTTTTTCTACTTCCTTCTGTTTTTCCAAGCATTATTATCTTTTCTAATGAATCATGTCTTCTCATGATGTGTCCAAAGTATGATAAATGTAATAACAACAACAATATCTCATGTCAGTGCAAACCAGAGTTGGGGAATCTGTGGTTCTCCAGATGGTGTTGGACTACAACTCCCATCATCTGTAACAAACGTGGCCAAAGGTCAGGGCTGATGGGAGTTGTAGTTGAGTAACACCTGAAGGGTTCCCAACCCCATGTTTAGACAATATCTGAGGTAGCTGGACCAGTGGTTCCCACATGGTTACTCAAAGTAAACGCCACTGAATCCTGTTGGCTCATCTAGCTAAATATTTTCAACACCGACAATACCTCTCCAGCGTTTCAGGCAGGGAGCCTTTCCCACCTCTACCTGGAGACAGTTGAACCTGGGACATTCCACATGCAAAACAGGCCCTCTTACCACTGAGCTATGCTCTCTTCCCTCAGCTCCCCATTTTCCACCATACTGGCTGCCCAATGTGTTATTTCTCATTCATCTGGTGAGTTTCCTAGCTCCTGAGCACACAAGGTTGCAGAGCAGCTGTTAAGTCTTATCAGAATACATATTTTTGCCTTTTAATTTGGGGGGTTACATACTACAAAAAATTGTTTAATTGGCTTTGTTTGGCCTCTGCTAGCTGGCAGACCTTCTCCCTGAAGTGTGTGCTGATTCTGATCAGATGTTTAACATTTTCCACAAAAGATGCCAAGCTGAGCAACATTTCCTCCCCTCCTCTTTGGAAAGTTGCAGAGACAACCATATAACACCAGTTATGAGGAGACTCAGAAAATGCAAGAAATAAATGCACAGGAAAGGAAGCAGGCAGACAGAGGAAGGAAAAAGATGCCAAAAAACCCGGGATATGTTCTTTCTTTTTATTTTATTTTTTAAAACCTTTGTGTACATGTCCTGAAAACAACTCCTTTTGTGGGAAGGAGGTGTAGGGTTGGATCCAGTCTTAGTCCTACTCAGAGTACACCCACTGAAACTGGTGAACGCAACTATCTTGGGGTCATTAATTTTAATGGAACTACTCTGGGTAGGTCTAACATTGAACACAACCCATATAAATTAAAGTCTAAACTGTTCAAGGTGTTGGTGCTATCCCATCAGGCCCTGTACAGCTCAGGACCAGACTATTTGAGAGATTGCTTTATTTACATACCCAATAGTTTCTCCTGCAAGTTCCAAAGCGATCAGAAATCCACTGAACAGTAACTCAGAGCAGGGTGTTCAGTGTGGCTGCCTCGGTTCTGTGGAACAGCATCCCTGCCAAGATATTTTATGTATTACATTTATATCCCACCTTTCCTCCAAGGAGTTCAAGGTAGCATACATGATTCTCTTCCCTCTCCATTTTATCCTCACAACAAACCTGTGAGGTCAGTTAGGCTGAGCGGTTGTGATTGGCCCAAGGTCATCCAGCGAGCTTCATGGCTGAGTGAGGATTTGAACCCTGGTCTCCCAGGTCATAATCCAACACTCACAGGACACATTCCAACACCTCTCTGCACAGCTCAGCATCTCACCCTGGAATCTGCCACCTGAGGTGACTGCCTCACTCTGCCCAATGGTAGGGCCAGCCCTGCCTTGCTTTGCACCTGCCAAGAAGGATTCAGGAAGGAATGAGAAGCACAATGGTCCCATGTTTGTGGAGACACTTACAAAGATCCAGTGAAGTGGAATGCTGGGAGGCTCAGGCCAGACAAGAAGAAAGTCCTCCTTCACACAGCCCATAGCAGATACCAACTTATCAGGAGGTCCATTCTGCACAACATAGGAACAGGAAACTGGGAGGTCATTTAACCCAACTGTTTTCTGGCTATAAGATGCAGGATGTAAAGATCTGCCTGTTTCGGTTCTCTCAGTTCCTCATTTTTCCAGTGTTAAATCCAGTTCTCTACATTTCTACAGCAATCTGCGATTTTTTTTAACCCACCATTTTAGTGCACATTTTTCAAATAAACACATTTTCGTAGGCAGTTTTGACAAAGGGCCACATTTTTGCAAGCCAGTTCTCATCACATCATGCCTGTTTGCCTGTTATTTTCACTCATGTCTTCATTTTATGCCCACTTTCCCCTAATAGATGTATTTTTATAAATACTGTTTAGTTGGCGAACTGCATCCCAAAATTCTAATAAATGCAAATTTCAAAGGATGGCTGTGTTTGAGTTCTCATATTGATTTGGAAATTGTGACTTTGATTAATTCTGCTTGCAACGCGAACTGAATCGAAATTCTCACCCATCCCTAGCTACAGGTCACATTCCCAGTCCTAGGAGATATAAACCTCTTACCAAGACACTCACCGACAAAGGCAGGGGTGCCGCATAGTCCAAACAAAGCATGGTGAGTCTGTTTAAATCCCAAATGTGTTCCAGAGGCAAGATCAGGCAACCATCCAAGAGAGCTATCACAAGGAGTTCAGGAAAGGTGCAGCAAAGGTGCTCTAGAATTTGAAACCAGAGACCTGTGTTATTTCCAGCAACTGGAAGTCTCAAGAAGAAGACCTTATATACTCTGAGCTCCTAGATTGCACCCTAACCACAGCTTCTGGTTGTGAAGGAGCTTTGGGGATTGCTTACTCACAAGGAGATCTCCCTCAGTCAAGAGACACATGCTATGTTTTCACTCTACGGCCCAGACCTGGACCTTTTGGTGCTGGTGTTCTTGAGGGCTGGGAGGGGCAGCTCCACCTCCTCCTCTGACAACTCCAAGGGTTCTTCAGCAGGTCTCAACCCAGAAGGCCTCTCAAGGGAATCCAGGGGAACTTGCCCGCTCCTCAAAGTTCTCCATCTGGTTCATCCGCTGAGGACTCCATGTCAGGGCTAGGCATCACAACAGTCAACATGAGCCCCTGTGATTGGCTGGCAGCACAAAATCTCTTCATTGGCCAGGCTTGGTATCAACAACCAGAACCTAGGCTTAGATCAGGAGTGGCTGAGATGTGGCCCTTCAGATGTTGATGGTTCGAACTCCTGTCAACCCCAGCCAGCATGGCCAATGATCGGGGATGATGAGAGTTGGGAGTCATAGGCATGTAGAAAGCTGCCAGTCAGTGTAGACAGTACTGAGCTGGATGGACCAGTGGCCTCACTTGGTATAAGACAGCCTCGTAGGTCCTATTTCATTCAGAACTATGAGGAGTAGAATCTTACTTTATTTTTAGAGGAAGTGCTGGTGCTCAGTGGGTAGAGCACCGCTTTGCAGGCAGAAGGTCCCAGGTTCAGACCCCAGCAGCATCTCCAGGTTGGGCTGGGACAGACTCCCTGCCTGAAACCTTGGAGAGCTGCTGCCGGTCAGTGCACCCAACGCTGGGTTACATGAGTCCATGGATCTGACTCAGTATAAGGCAGCGTCCTCTGTTCCTGAAGAGAGACAATCCCAGCAATCCTCCTGCAGTCTTTTGAGGCAGAGAACAACCTTAAGATGGGACCAGCTGTGAAAAGAAAAGATGCAGTCTTTAATTCCACCTGAGTTAATGGCAGTGAACATAAAGGAGAACATGCTCGGTATGCTGGAACAGATGTTCTGTGGGCAGACATGCCAGGACAGTTCTAAAAACGGCATTGTGTAGCTCTGCACGTCTTGGGTTATTCTGATTCACTTTGACAGAATGCTCTGGTTGCAAAGTGGCGGGCGGGCCAGCGGCAGGAGAAAGTGGAGTGAAATCTCCCATGCTGAGATACTTTCTCTCTCTCTCTCTCTCTCTCCCTCCAGGTGTCAGGAGTCACTTCCCAGTTTTCACAACTAGAAGGCAGTGACTACAAGGCTCAGCATTTCCCTTCTAGGTATCAGAGGCGGAAGCGTGTGAGACGGCACCCCAGTTCTTTAGTGCCAAAGGCTGGGTGGAAAAACTAGTCCTGGTTTTGGAAAAGTTTTCCTCACCTGTGTGAAAGAGGCTTCCATTTTACAGCCACTTTTTGCAAGGCGCTTTGGAATTTCTTTAGACTTTCAGAGGGTGCATAATTGAGTTTATCATTATAAAGTGGATGTGAGAGAGATGTGTGTGTGCATGCGCGTGCATGCAAGTTTCTATCTATTAAACATTTATTCACCCCTTTGCAGACTCCCGGCCTGTCTGAGCTGCCTGGTCTTAAAAAAAGAAAAGCCCTATGGGAGAGGTTTTTAATTGAAGTGTGGATTTTTTTTTTTTTTTAAACAGCATCTAGACACACCGGAAGTAGAATCTCTGCCTTCTGCATTTGCAGGAAAGCCCAAGCAATGACCTCATGGGGTTTTCAGAAGCACGGACATCCGGGAAGGCTGCAGGGTGCAGACCACCAACAAAAAGACACTCACAAACTAAGCACAACATGAACTCTGCACCCCACCCATGAGAATTTATCTGATTCTTATCTTCCCTCTTTTCAAATGTGATTTCTTTCCTCATTGATTAATGGGATTTTTTTAAAAAAAAAATGCAGGTGAAATTTTCAGCACAGCACTATTTGCATCCCCCTTGGGGCAGAGGCCTCTGACATGCCACTCTGCAAAGTGCCCTGAACATCGAGGATCCCTGATGTGTAGCATGTCCTTGTCCTGCAACTGTCCTTCTCAATGTAAATAAACACTAAAAAACAGGCAGCTGTTTCACGCTCAGCTTCTAATTGATTGCAGATAGGTAAGTTATTAAACTAATGTTATGGACATATTAATGCATATCTGAATCCTTCTTACTCACCATTTCTCTAAATGAAAAAGCCCCAAATGTTATAATCCACTCTTTCTCCCTGATCAGACCTGGCCTAGCAGTAAATGCTTCCAGGTCAGGGAGTAGTTTGTTTTATTTGCCACCCTGGGCTCCTACTGGGGGGAAAGGTGGGATATAAACCAACCAACAAACAAATAAGATCGGGCTAAATTGGAAGAGATCTGGGCATTGTCCAAGTTGGACTGAGACAGCCCCGGATTGGGTTGGATGGCCCAGGGCTGTCAGAGGGTGGGGCCAATGGCCAGGGACATTCTGCAACATCTGGAGGGCCAAGGGTTCACCCTACCTGATCTGAGCGATTAATCGGCTCTGCACTGGTGCCCTTGCAGAAGCTGCATGCCGGCTCTCACATGGGAAAAGAAACAGGCTGGGCCACCTGCTGTCAGACGTTTCAGGTAAAAGGGCCACAAACATCCACACTTAAATGTTTCCACTAGCAAAATCAACCAGCTCTAAGATCCTAGAAGGAAGAGGGGAAAAACAGATGCATCAAAAACTCTCTCACATACCCGATGGCCTCAACTTGGCAGATCAGGCAGGGCCTGTGCCGTGTCGCTTGAATTCTCCGGGAAACCTTTCTTGTGGGCTGAAATCCCAGAGGTCACCATCCTGAGAGTTCTCTCCATTGTCAGCTTTCTAGGAAGCAGCATCTTGGCTCCCAGAGTATGTTTTGAAATCAAATCACAGTTGTGCTACAGGAGGAAGGTGAATGCCAAAACATTCAGGGGGGAGGGAAATTCTACGTTGGTTGCTGTGCTGTCAGTCCCTTCTAGCCAAACCAAAGGGTGGAAGATCACAGGTTCCCCATGTTGCTGTTGATTTAACTAAAAGCAGCCGTGAGGTGGGGGCGATTCCAATCAGCAGAGCAGTGCAAGGGGAGAACCTTTTTAACCATTTCGCCATGCACCATTCTCCTAATTTATATGATGACCCTAAAGCCATTATTTGCCTCATTGGGGTGTGCACACATGGCTACTTGATCAGGCTATCAATGGCTACTGGCTATGCTCTGCCTCCACAGTCAGAGGCTTCTGAATACCAGTTGATGGAAACCGCAGGAGGGGAGAGTGCTCTTTGCACTTGGGTCCTGCTTGGGGGCTTCCCATAGTGGGAGTCTGGTTGGCCACCGTGAGAACTGGAGGCTGGACTGGATGGGCCCCCTTGGGCCTGATCCACCAGCCAGGCTTCTCCTTATGTTCATACATTCTTAATGCTCTCCTCCAATATTACTATGTTTACAATATTTAAACATGTCACCCCACTGCTGAAAGAATTGCACTGGCTGCCCATCTGCTACTGGGCGAAGTTCAAGGTTCTAGTTTTGGTGTACAAAGCCCTACACAGCTTGGGACCAGGAAACCCGAAAGACCGTCTTACCCCTTATATACCCAGTCGATCACTGCGCTCTGCAGGTGAGGGCTTCCTGCAGATACCTTCTTATCAGGAGTTCCGTTCTGCACAACAGAGGAAATGGACCTTTAGTGTGGTGGCACCGACCCTTTGAAATTCCCTCCCCTTGAATATGAGGCAGGCACCATCTCTGTTATCTTTTAGGCTCCTGCTGAAGACCTTCCTCTTTCAACAAGCCTTTTAAGTAGAGACCTTATCCTAGCCTGCGTCTGTGTTGGAATTGCTTTTTAATGTTTTTTAAACCTTTTTTTAAAAAAAACCAATTTCTTTTAGATGTCTTCAAAGCTTTTTTAAAAAAAATGTTTTTAAATATGTTTTGTTTTGATGTATTTTAAAGTCTGTTTTTATGATGTTTTAGAGTGTTTTTAATGCTTTTATTTGCCGTCCTGGGCTCCTGCTGGGAGGAAGGGCAGGATATAAATCAAATAATAAATAAATAAATAAAATATTTGTTATTGTTAAGAGTTCATTTCTGTGCTGTTTATTTAGATGCTGTTATGTTTTATGCTCTTAAAATGGTGTAAGTCACTGGGAGACTTCTGATGTGGCAAACGGCTAATACATTGAAATAATACTTATAACAATGTTGGTTCAACCCACCCTGCACCCCTATGGGAGAAAAATAACAGTGTATGAAATTTAAATCAGGAAAACAGAATGGTTAAAAAAAAACTAGCCCCGGAACCACAGCCCTGATCTAAACTGACCCCCCCCATGATGAAATGTACATTACATTACATCATCTTGGGGACCCTTGAGGTCAAGCCATAGTCCTCATCTGAATTGGACCCCCCGCCTCCATGACTACTTTTGTAAGACGTTACATCATTTTGGGGACCTTTGTGGTCAGACCAGAGGCCTGCCCTACACTGAACCCTCCATGTCTATTTTTAGATTACATTAGATGGCCTTGGAGGGAGGGCGCAGTTGTGGGCAGAAAGGCGGTTCCTAAATATGTTTAAGTAATTAATTAGTTTAACCCATCTCCCACACTGTGTCTGTTTGGTCCCTCAATTATTTACCATACATCAATATTTTAAGACGTTTTCTTTTAGTGTGTTTTGAAGTCTTTTGTTTTTAAGATGTTTTGGGGTGTTTTTGTTTGGTGCCCTGGACTCCTTCCGGGAGGAAGGGCGGGATATAAATTTGATAAGCAAACAAACAAACAGGCTATCCTGGTGGACTTGTGCTGTGCCTGCTCCAGGCAGGGGACGGGAAAATGGGACTTGCCTTGTGCCTTCCTTTGATCTTACTCTGCCAGGGAGAAGGGCTCTGCACGATGCCAGCTGTTCAAAACCTTTCCCTTGCTGTATAAGAGACAACAGCCCTCCAGCACCGCTTCTCTTTGTTCCGTTCCACTTGGCACTGGCATCCAAGCTTTAGCTGCCCCCCTCCGCATCCCACCCGGCCTGGCCCCACCTTGCATCATCAGTCACTCCCAAAACAATTTCCTTTTCCTGCTCAGCTAGGCCAGTCCTCCAGATGTGCCCAGGACTTTGGATTTGTGTGTCTGTGTTGTTTTGTTTTACTCAGGATGTGGTGTTTGGAGGAAGATTCAGCTTCTCCCCTCCCCCCCCCAAAAAAGTCCTTAAAGAAACTCTTCCACAGAGCTGGAAATGCATTTGTCACATGTGGAATCATGGGATTCATTGTTGCAGAATTCATC
This sequence comes from Rhineura floridana, assembly GCF_030035675.1. Lineage (NCBI taxonomy): Eukaryota > Metazoa > Chordata > Lepidosauria > Squamata > Rhineuridae > Rhineura > Rhineura floridana. The sequence continues at coordinate 20,985,043 of NC_084499.1, read as the reverse complement.
TTTCAAAACAAGTGTCTAGCCCCTGCTGTTGCTGTGAGGAGATAAACATTTTGCTATGAAGTAGAGGAGCAAGGCAGCACATTAAAAGAGCAAAGCTGTTCCTTTCTCTTATGGCGTGTGGTGGGGAGGGTTCTGAGGGCCAGGTAGAAAGATCTAGAGGGCCACGTTTTGCTCCCAGGCCTGATGTTGAAAAGACACCTCTTGACCCTGGCCTTTGACCCCTGAGATGTATAAGATTCACCCGATTTTTGCTTTTGTTGTGATTGGAAGCTGTTTTAGATTGTTTTTAAGGATGTATTTTAGAGTGTTGTAACCCGCCGTGGGACCTCAGGGTGAAGGGTGGCCAACAAATTAAAACCACCCCCACCCTCATTACCTGCACTGCTGGTCCAGTCAATCTGGGGCTAAACAAATTGGTCCTGGCTCTAAAAACTGCCAAAGTGACCCCACTCCTCAACTTACTTGTCTGCAAATGGAGAGATGGGAAATTTGGAGGGTCTGAATCTGAAATCGTATCAATGTGAAATAGGGCTGTGCTAGAATTCCACCAAGTTTGGATTTGGTGCTGAACTTTCAATTAATTTGCTTATTCTCTATCATTGGAGATTGGATTTTTATGTAACTATTTTCCATGACTATATTTCGCCTCTAAAATATCGATGGAACAATAATTTTGCCCATATTCCCTTTCAAAATATCAATATTTTCCTTTCAAAATATCAATATTAATATTGATGTTTTGGGGGTGGGGAAAAATGGATTGGTAAAAGCACCAGACAAAGAACAAACTCGAATCAATACCGGCCTGCTAGGTCGACAGAATGCTTTTGAACCAGCACTGGCCAACGGATCTCATCCCTAGTGTGAAATAGGGCTGTATGGAAGCTTCATATGTATCAAGTATGTTTAAATTAAAGTTCATTAGGTTTAATACATTATTTAATTATTTTAATAAAGAGTTGAGTCTGCTTTATATTTGTATACACGGTGTTTGCAAAGCAATTCTCCAAAACAGAATCCATTTTTGTATGTTACTTTCCCGAATCTATGCATTTTTGTGTTCAGTTTACCTAAGTCTGTGCATTTTTTTACATGTTGCTGTCTGGAGAATTGCACTGCAAAACTGGGGAAGTGTAAATTTGAAAGGATGCCTGTACTTGGTTTCGCCTATTGTTTTATAAAGCGAGAATTAGGTGGCTTTGGATGCAAAAGGAATCAAATTGCCTCCCCATCAATATCTGTCTGTCGTTCCACAGGTTGAATGGCTCTGTAGTCAATCTATCCTATTGACAGGGGAGATCTTAACAGGAAGCCCCTCTTCCAAGGTCCTAGGAGCAAACACTCCTGTTCAGTCACCGAGACTTCATCTGCACCAGCATTTGTTGCAGTGCTTCATCCACTGGCGGCTGGTGCCCACTGGGACTGGAGATGGAAAGATCTGTCAATTTCTGTTCGCTCAGCTTATCATTTTTTCCAATCTAAAATTCTTCTCCTCTGCAGCAATTTGTGAATTTTTAAAAAACAAAAATCCTCATGAAAGTTCTCCAGCAAGTTAGTGCAAATTTCTCCTAATAAACATATTTATGTAGGCAGTTTTGACTCATGCCAGCCATTTCTCACCACATAATGCAATTCTGCATGTTATTTTCACCCATATATTTGTTCCCATGCACACTTTCCCCTAATATATGCTTTTCTGTAAACACTGTTTGGTTGACAAACTGCACTGCAGCATTCAAATAAGTGTGAGTTTTGAAGGACGACTGTGTTGCGGTTCTCTTACTGCCTCAGACAGCGTGCATTTGACAGATTTGCCTCAAAATGCAGACTGAATCAAAATTCTTGCCCATCCCTTATTGGGAAAGGCAGGGCAGAAAGCAGGCAGCCCAACAGTAGGCGGAGCCACAGCCAATGGCAGGCAGAGGCAAAGAGCCAATGAGAGGTAGAGCCAACTAATTCTGATTTTGTTTCCATCCTCCTCCCCCCTGCTGAGTTCTACAAGGGGCACCACTGAGGCTAAGGAGCTGGGCTAGCTGTAAGCAAGAAGACAGGCAAGTGGGGGCTGGCCGAGGGTAGAGGGAGGCTCACAGGGCAGTGCTCCACTTGCCCTAGTGGAGCAGCCCTCACCAGCTTCAGCTGAAAATAAAGACACTGATAAGCTGGAAACAATTCGGGAGAAAGCTATTAAGATGATAAAAGCTTAGAGTAATGTATGCAAATTTGATATGTCACCAAACTGGAAATGTTTCTTAATTTTAAACTCCTTGGTTTTAAAAATTATTGTTTGTAACCTATAGATCCAAACTATGTTTGTCAGTTTTTAAAATGTTTATTTTTATGGTGCAACGGCCTATGGCCATATGCAAATAAATATTGATTGATTGATAAAAGTGGATTAGAAGTACATCTGGGAAAGGCTGAAGGGAAAGGTGGTTTAGTGTGTGTTTGATGCTACTCAGAGGAAGAGAAGAAGGGAAATAATACCTATCAATAGGAAGTTACATCACAGTAAACAAGCATAGAGATGTCCCCAAATTCTGGCTAGAAGGGACATCTCCCTATTAAAACACGCAAGCTTGCTTTTCCCAACAAGTGCTGCCATTGCACTTAGGTTTTTCTTGTGGGCTTCCAAAACAAGCATCTTTTTGGCCACTGTGAAAACAGGAAGCTGGACTAGATTGGCCACTAGCCTGATCCAGCAGCCAGGCTCTTCTGATGTTCTTATAGTCTATACTCTACCTCCAATATTGCCTCTGAATACCAAGTGGGGAAACTAACGCTGTTGCGCTCTGGTCCTGCTTGTGGGCTTCCCATTGGGACATCAGTTTGGCCACTGTGAGAACAGGATGCTGGACTAGATGGGCCTCCTTTGGCCTGATCCAGCAGCCAGGCTCTTCTGATAATGATAATTTTTTGGCACAGCACTAGTTTGTACCTGTGGCAGTATATGAACCCACTGCACTCTTATGACCCAGGACTGACAGAGGAACGCCAGCATCCTGGCTATGACACATCCAACATGTATTTCTTTTTCAGATGCAGAGTACTAGTTTTTATCAGGAATGGTAGGAGTCCACAGAAAGAAGGTGACCACTGCAGAGTTTCTGGCCAGATGTTCATTTTTTAAAATTTAAATTAATTTACTTGGGTGTAGGAATCCTGAAGCCAACTTCCTGAAGAGCATCTTCGTCGTGTGGCCACATCTCATCCAGCAAGCACATTTTTGGAGTGTGAGTCACGTTTAATGGAGGATTGTTAATCAGACCACAAGCATCCTTGATTTATGTGAGCTTTCCACCAGAAGACGTTGTTTAGCAATGTGGGAAAGGGCACACATAGACTGTTAATAAGCACTTCAAGCAAAGGATCTTTCTACAAAGGGATCAGTAGCAAAGAAAAGTCATTTAACAGGCTTTTCCCAAGCTGGATTGCCTCCCGTTCTTTTTACAGTGGAGGTATTGGTGGTGGTGGAGGTGGTGTCCCATTTCGTGCTAGCTGCAAATGGCAAACATTTCGCAATTAGATGCATGTCAAAGATTCTTAAGTTCCTTCATCTTGGAGTGTTGTTATGAGTGACATGGAAAGAAGACATGCGCTGGATTTCAGGAGTTAGATTTCAGGTGAGAGGAAGAGGAGGAAGAATCTGGTTTTTAAACTGCTTCACAGTCCATAACCTCTCCTTTCTTCCTGAAAGTCCTGAGAATGAGGAGTAATGGTCAAAGAAGAAAAGGGCATTATAGAAAGATGCAAGGGAGGAAAGAAAGAGGGGCACATCTTGGAAGGAAAAATAAATAACATGTGGAGTTTTGTCTGGGGGGAAAGAATGATGTGCAGGCAGTGAAAAGCCTGGACCACAAACAGATTCCTTTCTAGAAAGGGTGATGCAAATGCCCCAGTTTAGCAGATGAAAATAAAAAATATTGTGCACTTGACATGCAAATATTTTTGCAGAGAGGAGCCTGTAAATGTCACAGATTCACAAATAAGAGACTGGCTGCTGAATCAGTCCAGCATCTGATTTCCAACAGAGGCCAAGGAGATGCCTGTGGGATACCCACAACTCTCCCAGTCCTATTTCCCAGCATCAGAGGCAGGCGTATGATTCCCATCGAGATTGTTCAGAGGCATTCTTCCTCTGATACCGGAGGTAACATACAGAATGTAAGAAGAGCCTGGCTGCTGGATCAGGCCAAAGGGGGCCCATCTAGTCCAGCCTCTGGTTCTCACAGTGGCCAGCCAGATGCCCATTATGGGAACCCCAGAAGCAGGACCTGAGCGCAAGAGCACTCTCCCCTCCTGCAGTTCCCAGCAGCTGGTATTCAGAAGCACGCTGCCTCCGACAGTGGAGGAAGGCCATTGATATGCGTGTTGCTCTGGTGATACGATCCAGTCCTGGAGCTTGTTTGTTGTGCCAAGACTCTGTCCTGAGAGGGACGGGTTGATGTTAGTGATGGATGAATCTGTCAGTTTTGGCCTCTCTCCGTTCCTCATTTTTCCAGACTTCAGGTCCTCACATAACAAATGACACTTCCCAGGATTCCTTGGGGGAAGAAGCCATGATGGTTTAAAGTCAGATATTATTGGAATAAATGTGTGGTGTGAGTGAGACCTTGTTGCAGCAGCAGCAAAGAGTGGGCGTCGGAGGAGTCTCCAGTCCCAATCTAGGCCCTGCCAGGAATTCAGTTGGGCCCCCTAAAGCAAGCTGCCGCCTCTCCAACTCAACCCCACGCCTGCAAACAGCTGCTCAATGGTGTGAACAGGGCCTCGGCCCTTGCTTAAGAAAACCCCAAAGTCAGGCTGGAAGAGGGGAAAGTCAGGAAGGGGAAAGAAGAGGAAGGAGCCACAGTGTTCAGGGAAGCATCGCTTGGCCTGGCCCCGTTCCACCGCATGACTTGGCCAGATGGAATGTACCAAAGGGCTCCCTTTCAAAAAACGTACAATGTCAATGCACAGCTCCATATGTCCTGTGTCATCGGCTGCATGATAAACGGTAGTGCAGAGGCCCCAGGAATGCGTTGGAGTAGCGCTTCCACTTGTGCATCAGGAAGGGCCGAAAATCAGCCTCTGGGTTCAGTGTGGGGCTCCAGAATAGTACGGAGAATCTGCTAACTTTCACGGGAAGCAGGCTTGGCTTGGTGCAGCCTCTGGGCTGTTTGTGCTAAAACCAGCCCCTTCCCCCCAACCCCCTAAACGCTAAGGGTGGCATTCAGTGCAAGGCCTTGACCACATCCACACCATGCATACATTCCACTATCACTCCACTTTAAACAGTCATGGCTGCTTCCCCCAAAGATTCCTGGGAAGTGTAGTTTGAGAAGGGTGCCGGGAGTTCTTAGGAGATTCCTTTTCATCTCCTGGAGCTACAATGCCCTGAGTGGTTTAACAGTCAGTCACTCTTCCCAAAGAACTCCGGGAATTGTAGCTCTGGGAGGGGAACAGGAATCTCCTGAGAACTCTAGTTTTGAGAAAAGGCAAGTAAGATGTAATATGATAGAAGTGTATGAAATTATGCAATTAAGCGGACAGAGAAAAGTCCCTCCCCCCTCTCATAACACTAGAACTTGTGGACGTCCGATGAATCCAAACGTTTGAAGATTTAGGGCAGACAAAAGAAAGTCCTTCACACAGTACAGAGTGGAACCATGGAATTGGCTCCCGCAAGAGGCACTGATAGCCACCAGCTTGGACTGAAAGAGGATTAGGCAAATTCATGAAGGAGGAGAAGGCCCTCAATGGCCACTAGCCACAATGGCTATGTCCGCCGTCAGAGGCAGCATGCATGCCAATCCATGAACTGAAATGTGAACTGTTTATAAAAGTTGCACTTCTTTGAATTTTGTGGCACAGTTCTCCAGCCCCCTCACCTAAAACAATGTACAAAGATGTGCATATTAGTGGAAAGTGTGCATAAAATGAAACAAACCAAAATGCATTATATTAGGGGAAATCACGTGCAAAAAAATGTGTAAGGAGCAAAAAATGCACACCAAAATCCTGGGAAATTTTTGCAAGGACTTAAAAAGAAAACTGTTGTGGAAATGTGGAGATGTGAACTTCAGATTGGAAAAATGAAAAAAAAATGGAGACAGACAAACTTGGACATTCCCAGAAGAAGCCAAAGGGCCTTCTTTTGCCATTACAGAATGATTTGCAGAAGCCACGTTTTAGCTGACTCACATAGCGTCTCCCCCCCCCCCCCGCTGCTCTCGCCCCCGGCTAAAACGAAGACTGGCCGAATGTGTGAGCCTTTCCTTTGAGGGAAGAGGACTGACCACAGGGTACACAAGTGGGTTCTCTCTGCCGGGCAACTTCACTGGGAAAAAATGCAGAGTCCACCAAGAACTGCTCAAGGTTTCCCTCACCCACTCCATTTACATGGTCAACTAGATCTCCACCCCCCACCCCTGGACACATGCTGGTCACTAGAATATTCCTGATGTGGCATTTTACAGCTTCTTGCTTCATCACCAACAGGGAGTCATACTTCAGATTCTAGTTCCCTATGATCTAAGCATGAATGTCTAGTGTGGGGCTCCTCGGGCATTTCAAGGGGGGGCAGGAGGAGGAAAGATATTACCCACTGTCCCAGCAATACAGACGGACACTTTTCCCGTATGGCATAGGGATGGGGGGGGCATAACCACATGATTCCAGACTATCACTTTCCCATTGTGAAGCAACCAGGGTTGCTTTGCAATCCCGCCCAAGCTTGTTGCAATACATGAGCTCAATTAAAAACCATCGTCTCAGGGCTGATAGATAATACATTTCATACTCAAGCCACATAAAACACACACACACACTTCTTTGAGGGATTCGCAGGGAGGAGACAGAAATATGAAGCATTATTGGATCCTTCTGGGTTTGGTGCTTAGTAATACCCCCCTTTTTTAATCCTACCTCTCCTCCAAAAGCCTGTAACAATTCAGGGGCCAACTAGTGCTAAAGGGAAACACACTGAGTGGTGGTAGAATTTCAATTAATATATATCTATGACTCCCTAGCATAGAATGAATGAATGAATGTTTATTGTTACAGTCATAGACCAGCCAAACCCTAGCATAGAGAACAGGCAAGTAAGAAGTGATAAGACAGAAGTGTATAAAATCATGCATAGCCTGGAGAAAATGGACAGAGAAGAGGTTTTCTTGCTCTCTTGTAACACCAGAACCTGTGGACATCCAATGAAGCTGAATGTTGGAAGATTCAGGACAGAGAAAAGGAAGGACTGCTTCATGCAGCGCAGAGTTAACCAGTGGGATTTGCTCCCATAGGAGGCAGTTGTGGCCAACGACTTGGATGGCTTTTAAAGAATAGATAGATTCATGGAGGAGGAGACTGTCAATGGCTACTGGCCACGATGGCTACGCTCTGCCTCCGTAGCCAGAGGAGGTAAGTCCTGAATACCACTTGCTGGAAACCGCAGGAGGGGAGAGTGCCCTTGCGCTCAGGTCCTGCATGCGGGTTTCCCATTGGGGCATCTGATAGTACACTGTGAGAACCAGAGGCTGGACTAGATGGGCCACTGGCCTCATCCAGCTGCCAGGCTCTTCTTATGTTCTTAACGTGCAGATTAGAATTTTCAAATGGTGAAAATATGATTTCAGCACCCAAGGCAGGATGTGAGCAATTGCTAAGTTGATTGGAGTCATGATGATTCCAGAACCCGCCTCCTCACTCAGAGCTTGGAAAAGTTATTTTTTTGAATGACAACTCCCATCAGCCCAATCCAGTGGCCATGCTGGCTGGGGCTGATGGGAGTTGTAGTTCAAAAAAAGTAACTTTTCCAAGCTCTGTCCTCACTCTACCCTCAGGAAGCTCCCCATGAATCCTGAGGACAGAGCTCTCCCACCTCCTTCCTCACACTTTGAGGAGAAGCCCCCAGTAATATCCCCATCCCTCCATAGCACCAGCACCTGAACAATCAAAGGACCTTTAAGTCAACAGCGCTGGCTCCTCCAGGAGGAAGGGCCAACGGCGTTATAGGCCTTGCCAGTCTACATAAGACTGCAGATAGGTCCAGCTCTTGGCTGAGGCAGCATCTTCCAAATCTCAGCCACCAGGACCCACTTGCTGCTGCTCAAGGACCTGACCTGTTTTGAGAGACTTGCCTGGGCCTGACTTAACTTTTTTTTATACAGCCACGAGAGTGGCTGTGTGGATTCTTCTCTCCATGGATGGAGTGCTAGTATGGATGTTTTGCATTCCGCAATGTTAAATTAAAAATACCCCCAAGCCCTCCTCCCCCCTCCCCTTCTGCCTGCTCCCCTCCCCCTCCTCCCCTCCCCCTGCATAAACCAAAATGTAGCACTTTTCCCTCCCAAAATTGACACTTATCCAAATTTTGTGATGCAGTTCTCTAACCCAAACATGTTTACAGAAATGTGTGTATTAGTAAAAGGAGTGCAAAAATGCCTTATTCTTTGCAAAAATCCCTAATTGCTTGTGAAAAAGTGTGTATATCGGCCCAAATTGAGTACAAATTTGTATATAAGGAGAAGTACACAAAATGCATATTATTTTCCAGGCAGATATATGTAAAACTGATTCAGAAATGTGTTGAACTAAGAGAAGCCAACATTGATAGATTCCTTCGTCTATTTCTGATTGACTTCTTTCAGCTTTTAGTTTCAACATCCCAACATTATTATTTTTCTTATCTGATATACACGACAGGAACTTTAAAACAGGTCTGAACATTTTCCTGCTAAATATCTGCATTCGCTTTTAAAACAACTTTCTATTTATATCTTTAAATCCTTGATTCTCATGAATCAATTAAACATGCAGATCAGCTGGAAGTGCAGAGATATTCCAATCACAGAACCAATCAATGGAGACCTCAATCTAATTGATCGGAAGAGTATTGGTATATAACAAGAGTTCATTTAGGGAGCTCCCAGCCAGCAATCATCTGAAAACAGGGGATTTAATTAAGTCCCTGGAAATCTCCATAATCAATAACAATAGTCAATGATTGCCTAAAGTTCAAAAGTTTATACATGATATAACTAGATGGGTAGATAGAACCATTAAAGAGAAATTTAAAAATCATTCCTCTGCTTATGTAGAAAAGAATTGCGAAGAAATCCTATATTTGCATTCACACCAGCAGACATCACAGCTATGCTGGCATAAAATCCACTGTGTCCATTTCTCATTCATCTTAAGGTGGGAGGGGGAGAGGAAATACAAGAAATGGAAATTTAAAAAATGGTGAACAAATGGCACACCCCCTCAATGTTCCTGGAAACTATGCCACTGCCCCCAGTTCCAGGATGTGGCCGAGCTGATGGCCCTGCACTGCCCAGACACAGAGGGAACCAACTCATGGCTGCCAGTCTGAGACATCATGTCTCCATCACCACACTGGGCAGGCCCAGAACATGCCTCACCAAGGAGGCAATTGTGTGTACTGAGGCTGAGAGGCCACTGGGGCCCTCATTGGGACAGTAAATAGAATCCCTGATTGGCCACTCTGATGGCAGTAGATAGGATCCCTGATTGGCCACTCTGGTGGGAGTTCAATAGCATGCAATGTCCAAACTTGGGAGCAGCTGCTGGTCAGAAGCTGTGGTGGTGGTTGAAAAATCAGCCTTCCACTGGGAGCATGCCCACTGAGAGTGACAAGGGGCTCCCAGGGCTGATCTGCCCATCTCGTATGGCTCTATGTTCTTGGAGCCAATGGGGAGGCCAGTCTTTAGGGACAGGTGAAGTCGAAACATCATTTGCCTTTTAAGCCAGTGGACCTGTTTTCCCCACCTGCCTGTGCTGGTGCATGTAATATAAGGAAGCAGATGGTAAAGGCACTATGTTCTTAGTTAAATAGGATTAAAAGTTTCTTTTTCTCTTCGTATAAGTCTTATGCTGTATTTTGCATATGAGATTTCAAATTCATGTTTTTAATCTCAATGTATTTGTATGTATGTGTATGATTGGTCAATGACCGTAAATAAAACTGAACTAAACTGAACTGTTTTGCCGCTGAGCTTTACAGTTGCCTAGAACAAGGAGGCTTCAAAAACACATACCAAGAGGCAATTGCACCCTGCCCTTACTGTCCTCAGAAGACCGGTAGTTTTAAAATGCACCATACGCATGTATACACAGACAGCTCTGGGGCAAGGATCCTCGTCATCCAGATAGGATCAAAGGATGCCCCTTGTTTATAGAGGCAAAAGAGAAAATGGAGGTGACTATGTACAACCTTTCGTCACCGTTCTGAACTGTTAAGTGCTCTAAGCTGTTGAGAGAGGAGGAAGCAGGAGTGGGGTGGGGGGATGGATGCTGGATCGTATGTCCCCCTGGTCATATTTACACTTCAGCAAACCGATGGTGACGCCTTCATTCAAATCGCAAACTCTGCTCTTGCGAAAGAATGAATCTTTGCTCAGCTCTGGCCTTCCCTAGAAAGCTTCTCTCTCCCCCCCCCCATCTACCTTCTCCTTGCCAGATCCAAATTCCAGGTGGAAGTAGGGGGCAGAGGTGTAGGAAGAATGTATGGAAATAATTCTTGAACGAAAGGAACCACCACAACCGAGGGAGTGCTGGGCTGTCCAGGACCAGGGATAGCAGCGTTCAAATCCCTACACAGTCAGAGAGCTCACTTGCTGGGTGACCTTGGGCCAGTCACTAATTCCCAGGGCAACCTACCTCGCAGGGTTACTGTGAGGATAAAGTGAGTGGGTGGGAGAAAGAACCTCCTTGAGTCCTTGGTGGAAGGGAGGGATAGAATGCAACTCACAAACAAACAGTCCTGGCTCTCCACTTCTTCCCTCTTCCTGCAGAGTTCAGAAATCCTCGCCGTTTCTGCGGTGCTTGAAACAGAGAAAAACTCTGGAAGGATGAACCTTCAGCAAAGGGATTAGAGTTAAGAGGATTGGGGTAAAGAGCAAAAGAGCCGTGGCTCTGTGGCCAAGCCCCTGCTTTGCACGCAGAAGGCCCCGAGTTCAATCCCCAGCAGCACCTGCAGGTAGAGCTGGAGGAGTCCTGTCTGAAATCCTCAAGAGCCACTGCTGCCAGTCAGTGTAGACAACATTGAGCTAGAGGGACCAGTGGCCTGACTGGATCTAAGGCAGCTTCCTGTGGCATGTTGGCATAAAAAAGTCTGCAAGAGATGCCTGAAAGTCAAAAGCAATCTCTTCTGGAAGAGAGGGAGGAAGGGAGGGAGGGAGGGAGGAAGGGAGAGAGAGAGAGAGAATATATAAACACTTCCTCAAGTGTTTGTGTGAAAGAGTGTACGCTTGCTGGTGTGTACAGCTCAACTATTGTGTACACAAGCACACAAGACTATGCATTTGTTACATGTAATGTGTGGACACCCCTAATGTCAGTAGCCCTGGGGAAAACTACATTCCTGAAGGGCTACTTAAGAACATAACGTAAGAAGCACCTGCTGGATCAGGCCAGTGGCCCATCTACTCCAGCATCCTGGCCTCACAGTGACTACCCATATTTCCCAATGGGAAGCCCCCAAGCAGGACCGGAGGGCACCACAGTAACTCTCCCTTGTGATTTCCAGCAACTGATATTCAGAAGCACGCTGCCTCTGACCGTGGAGGCAGAGCTAGCCACCGTGGCTAGTAGCCATTGATAGCATCCTCCATATATTTGTCTACTTGGACCTTCCTTCCAGATACCAGAGAATGAATGAGGGGCAGGTGAGATCTCCTTCTTCCCTCTAGCCAGAGAAGTGCAGGTGAAAGGGGAGAGAGCAAGGGGTCAGGGCAAGTGGGAGGGGGACGAGGGGCAAATATAGGCTTAAGCGTGAGATTGACACCAGCACTGGAGACAGAATCGGAATGCCACCATTGGGAGGAAGGGCAGGATGTAAACGGAATAAATATTAATCATTAACCAAGATTGTTTATTTAAGGCATATTTTGTACTTTAGTAGGAGAGGGCTGAAGAGGGATTCTTCTCTGGCTGGGATTTTCCTCTAAGCCACAGAAGAATTTGGCTTGTACTAGAGGAGAACATTACAAGGCTCCCGAGACTCATATTTTGGATACTGGAGGAAGGACTTCAGGAACATGTGTAATAACAAACCACATTCTGAAACTCTTTTTTCAGCTCTAGGGTGCAATTCAGCAGCACGACTGCATGTGGTGGCTTCAGGGCTGTGTCTCCAGCAGCACTGCAAGGAGTTCTGGGATTTTGGTAATGCAGTTACTTGCTTGGGAACCGGTCCCACAGTTACCCACATGAAACAACTCTATAAAATCGGCTGTTTTATGGGCACTTAAACACAGAAGTATGACAACTCTTCAGACAGAGGAAAAGCTGAAGTGAGCCCAGACTTGTTTGCAGGCACTGGTCTGGAGCCTATGAGCAATTGAGCATGCGCCCGACAGATGTAGAGAACAGTCTTAGCTAACAGGGAATCGACCAAAGGCTGCACATGCTCCGATAAAGTACCCTCTTTTGAGACTGCCTTGCTGGCTCTCCCATTGCATCAGCTGAGCCAAGCCCTGAGTGGAACCATCTGATAAAAGTTGGAAGCGTATCAAAGTTGAGCTTGGAGCAGAGTCATTTTCAGTCCCATCTGCTCTCCGACACTGCCCCCAGATCCCTGTAAAAACTTTTTGCAAAGCACTAAAAAAAGAAGATCTCCATCTTTGCAAGCTGTTGCCTCTGAAATCAGGCAGCACAGAAGGGCACGGTGTGTCTTTCAAGTTGGCTTTTGGTGAGGGTGTGGGTTACCAGAGGCCCCTTATTTATTCTGGAGGCTTGTTCCTTAGTCCAGCATGTTACCATCTCATATCATTATGTCAAAACTATTTGTAAATGACAAGATCCCTGCATATTCCCAAGCCCAATTCAAAGTGCTGATTAAGTCCTGTATGGCTGAAGATCTCTGGAGTGTCTTTTCTGATATGCTCTTAACATTTTCTAAAGTCCCTAATATGGCACACAAGTAATAAACTGAAATAATAACATTAATGATAATGTTGGTCCCCCACCCCTATGGGGAATATAGCTGCAATGTGGGGTGCATTTTCAATCAGGAAAACAGCACAGAGGAAAGATTAAAAAGAACTTGCCCCAGGACCATAGCCCTGATCTGAATGAGCACACACAGCCGTTGATGAAATTTACATTACATTATATCTTCTTGAAGACCTTTGTGGTCATATTATCGCCCTGGTCTAAACTGACCCCCCCATGACTACTCTTATATATTGCATTATATTGTCTTGGGGACCCTTGTAGGGATCATAGCATTGTATCATCTTGGAGACAGCAGTGGTCAGACCATAGCCCTGATCTAAACTGAACTCTGCATTGATGAAATTTATGTTACATTGTATCATCTTGGGGACCCTTAAGATCAGGCCATAACCCTGATCTAAAGGGGGATGTTGATCAGACATTTCCCCTGATAAAATTTACATTGCATTATATTGTTTTGAGGACTCTTGTGGTCAGACCATAGCCCTGGTCTAAACTGAGCCCCTCTCCCCCCTACTCTTAAAGTATGTTATATTGCTCCACCCCCTCTGAGGCAAGCAAACAACAACAACAACGACAATAATAAAAATGTCATCATCACCACCATGCAACCTGACCCAGTGTGTGTCAGGTGTGTTTATATATCTGAGCGTTCCAAACGGTGAGGGCAAGGGAGTCTGCACTTTAAAATCAAACCAACCCAATTTACTCCCCCTGGATTACTACATGGATCAGAGCCCAGTTACCCTTAAAAGCAACACTTGCCAAAGTGTGAAAAACAGAATTCTGCACTCAAAAAAGTGCTAAAAAGCCCACTACCAGCATGTGGCCCCTGAAAAGTTTCCCAATGAGGGAATGTGGCCCTCGGGCTGGGGAAAAAGTGTCCTCCATCTCTGGTCTACATGACCGCAGAATGGTGCTGTTTGCCATCGATGTACATCTCTGCTTTGACTCAGCAACACTCAAGGAAAGTTTATCCCCCAAAGGGATTTTCTTTTCCCTGCTCCTTAGGGGCAAATTGTTATCAGAGAGAGGCAGAAGGAATATACTGGCAACTTTGGCTTGCCTCCCCACAGAGCAAACATTGGCTTTGCTCTACCCCTGCAGAGAATGGATCCAGTTGAGAGGGGTGGGAATGGAGAGGAACCCCAGTGATAAATGAAAGAGATGCATTAGCAGAGACCTAAACATTTGATTCCATCAACAGAAGGAAAGTGAAGAGCTGGCTCAGATACGTAGGAAACTTGGGGTGGTTTATTTATATGGAAAAATCTACAGTTTCCTGAACAAGGGTTGTCTGGAGGAAAGGCATAAACTAAAATGGCTACATTGAACACCTGATTTAACTGTCTCCCTCCACACACGAACAAAGACTTGGAACAAAAATAGCAGTGATATTCCAAACTGGAACAGAGAAAGGCCACATTCACACCATACACTTAAAGCACTATCATGCCACTTTAAACAGTCCTGGCTTCCTCCAAAGAATTCTGGGAAGTGTAGTTTGACAAGGGTGCAGAGAGTAGTTAGGAGAACCCCCCCATTCCCTTTGCAGAGCTACAATTCCCCAAGTGGTTTAACAATCAATCTCTCTTTCCCAGAGAACTCTGGGAATTGTAGCTCTTTGAGGGGAATGGCGGGGGCTGTCTCCTAACAACTTTCTGCACCCTTCACAAACAAAACTTCCCAAGATTCTTTGGGGGAAGCCAGGACTGTTTCGAGTGAAATAATAGTGCTTTAAATGTACTCAAGGAGCAGTCTTCTGCCTTCCCCCCCTCCAGCAAAAATGCTCATGTTGCATACTCTTTTAATTGTCTAGTTTGCATCTGGATCTCTTTATGATGTCATAGAGTTAAAGGCAGATATGAGGAAGAAATTCCATTCAGTTTGCATTTAAAGGGGAACTTACCTAAATCACACTCTCTGAAACAACGTGTGAAGCGAAATGCAGCCATCTTTCTAGATTCAGATTCTTCTCCTCATTGTGCCATTTTGCAGTTTGCCAGGTACAAAAATGCACCTACGAGGGTAGTGAAGTCAGCACACGAATGCATATATTAGTCATATACAAAAATGCACATTATGTTAGGGGAAAATGGCGTTGCCAAAATGTGCATGATTAGGGGAAATTGCATATAAAATGGGGTACAGAAATGCAGATGAATTTCCAGGAAGACTTTTCTTATTATTATTGTAAAATTCTCAAACTACTTTTTCATGGCTTCCCACAAAGAATCCTGGGAACTATCATTTCCCCCTCAAAGTGCTAAAGCCCCACCACCCTTAACTAGTCACGGCTCCCAGGATTCTTCAGGGGAAGCCATGTGCTTTCCGTGTATGGTGTGGATGTGACCATAGAGTTGGAGGGGCCCTCATAAGGCCATCTGCTCCAGCCCCTTTGCTTGATGCAGGAAGTCAAAAGATGGTTTTGAGACCCAAACCATGCCATTTCTTTTCTCATTCATTGAGGGAGTATGATCAAGGGGGAAATGTTTGGCACGGCACTCCTTCCAGAGATAAAAAATCACCAACCTGACTTTACATTAAGAAGAAACATACTTTGCATTAAGAGCAAGGGTGCGCTGCATCTCCTTTTATTCAAAACAACTTCTTCATTGAAAAGCCTGCAGAGCACCTGCCCTGTTCTTTCAGGCAAAGAAAGGGGGGTCTTTCTTGGGTTTTTTCCAGAGCTGGGCAGCCCATCTTACCACTTTACAACATCTTACCACTTTACAACAGAGCTAGGGAACTTTTTTCCCCCAAGTTAAGGGCTGCATTTCCTTGGGACTAACCTATCAGGGACCACATGATGGTAGCTGGCAGGTCCATAGCCGATGATGGGTGGGGCCAGAGCCAAAAGTATTCTGGGTTAACTATTCCAGATTAAAGGCTGCCCTGCTTCAGTTTTTCACCATGGCTATCACACATTTCCAATCCTCCGTTTTATGAACCCTACACAATCAGGGTTTTTAAATTGTGCAGAGAACTTCCATGAGTAGAAAAGGCTCCCCACTTCAGACCTTCACCCTCATGGAGGGTTCTAGACTGACAGGGGAACATTTTTTCAGACCAAGGACAACATATTGATGTGGGCAACTTTCTGGGGGCTGCATGCCAGTGGTGGATGAGGCTAAAAGCCAAAGTGGGCAGACACGACTCTTACCTTTATACAGCAGACACACAAAATCCAGAGTTTTCTATGCACACAAACTCATCTCCAGGCAAGCAAGAGGCACTCTCACAGTTTGAGGAGCCGGGCAAAAGCACTCAAGGAGGGTGTGGAGCAGGGCCAATAAAATGTCTGGCATAGTAAAAAGGGTGTGGCCTAGAGAGAGGCCTGGAGAGAATCCCAACAGCTGGACAAAGAGGTCAGGAGGACCACATTTGGCACCAGTCCTGAGGTTCCTCTCCCCTGCCCTAGAACCGTGCAGCCTAATTAAATTGGCTATGCTACTTTGTGTTCCCTGATTGAGTAGGATTACCTGTATGAATGGTCCAGCTGAGAGAAAGAAGCCACTGCCAGAAGGGAAAAAAGTGGCTGAGCTGGCTAGGGAAAAAAAAGTCAATCTCCGCACAATTATTTTCAGGGGAAATTTTAAACCCACTCAAATTGCAATCTCCAACATCCAAAGTGAACCGTGAGAATATCTGGATACAATCACAAGGGCAAGTCATGCAAACACCAGAAGTCCGCTATGGTCACCCTGCCATTTGTCACCTAAATTTGCTTGAGAATGGAGTAGTTCACTCCTTAACAATCATCCCAGGGGCTCTTGCTTTAGAGCCAATCCACACATGCTGCATTCCCACACAACACACATTGTGCCTGAAGGGTGCCATTGCAGGCTGTTGTCATGTGATACTGATGAGGAATTTTTATTTTCAAACAATAAGCAAAACATATTCTTTTAGAAAGCTATAAACATTTATAATATTTTAATAAGTTTAGTAACCAGCCAGAATCCTTTTCTTCTAGAAACTGTCTTCCGTGAGTGTGTTGGTTTGTATGGAACAGCTAGAACTCTACAAGATAATGCTGAACACATACTGAACATCTCTGTACCCTCCAAAATGTAGGAAGGATTGCATTAACTAAAATGCTTAGCTCATTAGCTGGAGTACTCAGCTCATGGTGAAAATGTACTGGGATATGAAGTTTTAAACATTGCCAAATTGACTGGAACATAATGTAGGGTATGCAATGCATATTGCAATGACTATGCAATGACTATGTAATACTGTAATGCCTATGTAATACTGATGTGTAAACTCCTGATTCGTTAATGCTAATTTCTTTGTCCTGAAGTGTATAAAACTCCAGGCAAGCAGTACCATGCTGCAGTTCTCCACTCTCTCAGAGGGAAACTGACCAAGCGTATGCTTGTCATCCAATAAAGGCTTACCTTTTTGCTGCAAGCCTGTGTCTTCAATTCCCTCAAGAACCCACAGTCCAAGAACTACAAAATTTCCCATCAATATCGTGTTCAAGTGCTTCTCTGTGGCAAGCAGGAGTGTCACAAGTGAGCTAGCTGAAAGGAACAGGTATCTAGCCTGTAACAAATTTTGCAAAACAGAATGGAAATCTTAGCATGTCAAAAATGGTATTGTAAAACTACAAATCTGTAAGAAAACATGAACAGGTTGAATTCAATGAACAGATGCCTTGCCATCATTTTTACATTCCAAAAATGGTTGTGTGAGGTTGCCCTCAGTTTCCCTGAGTACTCGTTGGGTTCAAGGGAAGAAGTGTTTGGCCCCACTCTGCTCAGAGAATGTCACTAAGTTGATCAAAATTTGTCAAACTTCCTTCAACCTCCTTATCAATGGTTGACTTAGTGCTGTGCCAAAAATTTCTCCTGTGTCTTGCCTCCAACTTTTCTCCATCACTTAATGAGAAAATAAATTGAATTCAAAAAATGTCAAAGGGGAGAGAAAAGTTCAGTGAAACTCTGACAGATGGGGTGCAGAGTTTTTGGTTTTTTTAAATCACATTTACTTTACTTTCATGGCAGTTAAGCAGTGTTTGTGAATGCCCTTTCTTGCCTTCTTGCAAATCATCTCACTGCAGCCTCCCTATCTTCCTGCACTTCAGTGGAAGCCTAGGGGAAGATATCAGGAGGCAACTCCTCCAAATAAGGCTTTTCCAGATCAGGAAGTGTGGGCAGCTGGGGAGGCTGCAACGTGTCCTTTCATTCAGCCTACAAATCATCTCATCAGTGATCCACACTATGCAGCCTTCCCAGGTGCTTTAACTAAACCAGTGTGCCTGTGCTTTCACCAAGGTAAAACATCATGAGTTCTCTTCCACTGGGGCTTTATCAGATCAGGAAGTGCGGGCAGCCGGAGAGGCTGCAGAGGGCTGGAGAAACATTTATTGGCTAAACAGAAAAAACACCACGCTCGGCCACCTCACAATGATATGGTTAGCTCAAACCCCTGCACCCACAAAAATTCTGAAGAAATCCCAAAATTCCTTGAGAATGAGATAGGAAAAAATGAAGCCTCTTTTGTAGGGAGTTTTTTTCAAGAAACTGGAAGACAGATTTTGGCACAGCCCTATTTTGAACTGTGCAGGACGTCCCATATTTACCCTGAATTTTGATATTCACAAGAAGCTAGACCTGTGCAACCGTGTTCACCCACCCCTGGAGAAATTTCACTAATTCATTTGACCCCCTCCCAGTCCTTGCAGATGTTTTGCCTGACCAGGACTCTCACTTTGGTTATTATTATTTTTGCCTTGAATTGTGCAGCTTGGAAGGAGCAAAAAAATATTTTGGCTTTCCCCTGGGTTCTAGGTTGAATTTGTCCTCAATGGAGAAAAGTTCACATTCCTCCAGAAATCAAGCTGCCCACCCACCCACCGTCCCCTTCCTTCCAACAGGCATGCTTGCTCCACAGCTTCCCTTTTAGGAAGGAGGTCTACTTGAATGCAAGTCAGAAGAACAAACAACATCTGCTTTTTGCAGAGTTCCCATATACAGCCCATGGACATCCACATCAAATTGGGAGAGGGGCAGTGGGGGGGGGGAGAGATGGAAGTACAGTGAGGAAATGAGAAGGAAGGGGGGGAAGGGAGAGATAAACAATTTCCTACCAAGGATTGCAGCCCAGAATTGTCTTACAAGAAACACATGCTCCCTGACAGGCTATGTAATGCTGCTGTTAACATGGTCCACTTGGAGGTTGGTGACTGCGTGGAGAGAGAACTGTCGTAAAACATTCTTGACTGAACAAAAAAAAAGGCAAAAAGAAAAAGCCATAATGAATTTAACTCCATGAGAGCTGGTGGTGCACACTATCCACAGCAGATATCATAAATGGAGATCATTTTTGGGTGGTGGTGGGGAGGGTACTTCTGGAGCGGGTTAGGAAAATGGCCCTCCTCCCCTCCACCCAGACCCTTTCCCTCCCCACCCCACACCGCTGCCCCATGGCAGGCATCACATTCCCAGCTGCACACTCATTAACGCTAATCTGGGCATGCTCCGCCTTGGGGCGTGACATGGTGTGAAATGGGCCGAGGCAGGAGGAGGAGGAGGAGGATCTTGAGGTGAACGGCTGGCCCCATCCGGAGAAGGAAACTGTCAGTTCTCCCTGCTTATTAGCAGAAAGGAACTTACAGCCGGAGTTGTCAGGAGCTTGGGCACGCTAGGAGATCGCTGGGGTTACTGAGCGTTACATCACTCGGCCTCCAAGGACGGGCCTGAGTGGAAACAGATGGGGTGTGCTCACATTGCTTTAACCTTTAGTTAGCCTGCTTTCTTCACCCCTCCCCACTGGCTCCCCTCCCAGCCCTTCCCTCCCGCTACACACACACACACACACACACCATTTTCTCTCTCCCCCTCCTAGGGATGGTGCAAAGCATGAAGCTGCTTTTGGAATCCAGCCCATGCATGTTGGCATGGATGGGCGTATGCTCTCCACGCCCCCCACCCCAACCCAAAGCACCCTGAGTTGCCTCCCAAAAAGGATTCTCTGTTTCTTCTCTCAGAATCGCACCCCGCCATCGCTTGGCTGCAGAGCATCTGCCTTGCATGCAGAAGGCCCCTGGGAGGGATGGAAGGTTCTGTCTGTTTTGGTGCTCTCAGTTTCTCTCCCCCCCCCCAGTCTTAATTTCAGTTCTCCTCATTTCTGCAGGAATTTGTGAATTTTATCCAAAAATATCCTCGTGAAAATTCATCAGCATTTTAATGAGCATTTCTCCTCACGCATACATTTTTGCATACAGTTGATCAATGTGCACATTTTTGCAAGCTCTTGTCCCTAACACAGTGCATTTTGGTGTGTGTTTTTCACTAATATATTCACTTTTATGCACACCTTCTCCTCGTATATGCATTTTTGTAAATATTGCTCAATTCCGCGAATTGCATCACAAAATTCGGGTAAGTGCAAATTTTGAACGACGGTGGCTCTCATCTTGTTTTGGAAGGTCCAAATTTGATAGATTTGGCTTGAAATACAAACTGAATCGAAATTCTCACACATCCCTAGTTCCAGGTTTAATTCCCAACGACATCTCCAGGCAGGGCTGGGAGAGACTCCTGCCTCAAACCCTGGAGAGCCACTGCCAGTCAGTGTAGACAGTACTGAGCTAGAAGGGCCCCAATGATCTGTCTCAGAGTAAGTCTGAGCGGGAAAAGAGCCAGGCCGAAAGGGAGCGAGAGAGGCAAGACTGGGTGAGAGAAAGGACAACAGATTCCTGATCCAGATTTCATCCAGGGCTCCGCTCCACACCTTGATGCTATCAACGCTTGGACTCAGTCTGGGGACAAGCAAAAGAAATGTTATGACATAATATGATATGATATTGTATTCTTCTTCTTATGGAAGCCGGTTTGAGATCCCCTGGTGATGAAGTGTGGCATACAAATACACTACAGAAATAATAACTGATAACAGATTGTATTATGCAGGGTAAAGCACCTGTTTTACATGCAGAAGTTCCCGCATTTAATCCATGTCGGCATCTCCATGTAGGGCTGGGAACAGGGCCGGTGCCAGAGGGCAGCCAGATTGGGCCCTGGCCAAGGACCCCTGCAGCCCAGAGGGGCCCCTCCTTAGAACAGGAGGATGGTGCTCTCATTCTACGATCTGCAGCAGTGTTGGGTCCTGCAACCCATCTCTGCCACGGATCACAAAGAGGGAGCTCCAAGGCACACACCCACCCCAATACAGACAGTGCATGCTTCAATAAGCCCACCTGCACACCCCACCTACCCTCTCCCATCAGTGTGACTGTCGTGCATACTGTGCGTGCATGCCTGCCATCACCCAAAATGGTGCTGGGGGCTTCCCTAAGGGGCTGATGACCCCATCGCCACATTGGTTGATGGCAAGCATGCATGCTATCCACACATGTCATTCACACAACATGAGAGGTAGGTGGGGCACGTGGGCGGGCTTATTAGCCCTGCACCACCTTTATCGGGGGGGGATGTTGGGACCGGGGCAGGCTGGTGCCCAAGGGCTCAGTCACGCCTGGTGCTGGCCCTAGCTAGGAATGTCCCCTGGTGGAAACTCTGGAGAGCCACTGCCAGTCAGTGTTGACAGCACTGAGCTTGCTATGTCAGACTGATGTCATGCTTTGTGGCTGCCCCCCATCAAGGCCTGGGATCAAACAAACCTGTGGCTCCTCCCAGCCTCTGCTTTCAGTGAAGTCGTCTCTGCACTGTCCTCTGGGTGAGAGGCGTTGCCTCTCTTCCCATTTGGAAGCCATTGCCTGTGTCGCCAAAGCTCCACCCACCCCCCTCCCAGATTGAATTTATGCAGGAAACTAATCCCTCCCTCCTCCAGCCGGGACATGCTGTTCCCAGAGGCCTCATGTGTTTTTTGTTAAATGTATAATCAACATAAAGACAACCGGAGAGCTTAATTTTATCCCAAGTATTTTTTAATTTAATGTTTAATTATTTTTTAAGAAAAAAATGTTTCTTTCCTTCCATCTTAAAAGGCACTTTACACCATTTCCTAAGGAGATGCAAGAACTTGTGTTAGTCTGAAACTGTTGGGATCTATTCCTGATTCCCTGTTCCCCCTCTCTCTCTCCCTCTTACTGAAGCCTTTCATTTCCTCGTTATCCTGAAATGGAGCGTGATCACAGAATTTGAAATAGAAAACTTTGGTCTCTAATTCAGGGGAGAGAAGACTCTCCAAAGCCAGTGCTTGGAAAGTTCAGTCCAAGAAGAAATTAGTTCCAGTTCGCTCCCTCCAGAAAAGAATGAATTCTGTTCCAGTTCAACTCCAGTTCAACTCACCATTCAATCACATGGCCTACTAAAGTCTAAAATATGCTCAAGAAGAATAAGCAAACATCAAAACACACATGCAATGTAATGTGAACAATTATTTAGTTTCCCCAACAATTAGGACTGTTAAGCTTAAACAGCAGTATCACATTTTAGAGATGAATATAAATGGTTAATGCAATAGCCACAAACACAGATTAAAGCATATAAATAATATGAAGCATATTATTATTATTATTATTATTATTATTATTATTATAACTAGATTAATATCCTGCTCTTCCTCCCAGTAGGAGCCCAAGGTGGCAAACAAAAGCACTAAAAACACTCTAAAATCTCATAAAAACAGACTTTAAAATATATTACAACAAAAATCTTTAAAAACATCTTTTTTTAAAAAAAGCTTTAAAAACATGTTAAAAAGCTATTTCAACACAGACGCAGACTATATATATATGGATTCATCCCTGCTCGCTTTGCTCACCAACCCCACCTATCCCCCTACCTACCTCCAACCAGGTTCCCTCACTGAAGCCCTCCCTCTTTATACCTGCCTGCCTTCCTCTGTCTCCCAGCAGCACTCAGAAGTCTGTTGTCACACTGTAGTCCATAGCACTACCTGTTGGCAGCCAAGAAAATTGTTGTGTGATGACATCCTTAGGCAAATATATTATAAGAGAGAAAGTGTGTGGGTGTGTATTCGCACCACA
Organism: Rhineura floridana; assembly: GCF_030035675.1. Classification (NCBI taxonomy): domain Eukaryota; kingdom Metazoa; phylum Chordata; class Lepidosauria; order Squamata; family Rhineuridae; genus Rhineura; species Rhineura floridana. The sequence continues at coordinate 20,962,128 of NC_084499.1, read as the reverse complement.
CTCTTTAGCCATAAAGACTCCCAGGTTAATCAATTAAAACAAGACAGTCGTTGCCTGCAGGCTTCCAATCTACAAAGACATAACACACAAGGGAAAAGAGATAGGGAGTGAAGAGGGGGGCAAGCAAACTCAGGCAACCTGATGGAACATGCAATTCCGGATTGAATTTAAAAATTGTCCAAAGTTCCACTGCAAAGGGATTTAATTCAGGTTTGTTTCACCCAGAAATGATAGGAATTCAGAGGGTTTTTAAAAATCAATTCAGTGAATTAGTTGATTAGTTGAGGCCCTGAAGCCAAATGCAACCTCCTGGCCTGGCTGGATGTCCCCTTGAACTCTGAGCATGCCTCTTGCTTGCCGGGATGGAGGATAGAGAGAAGGTGTGGGTAGGTCAAGCCTACTGTACAGAGGTAAATTTTACATTTGTTGCTCTGCCCAGTTTTGCATGTGGCCCCGGGGAGGTTGCCCCGAAGCGAATGTGGCCCCCAGGCTGAAAATGTTCATCACCACCGCTGACCTGCGGAGTAGCAGAGGGCGAGCCATGGATTTGTTCTCTTTAAAATGTTAAGAACACTGAGGGGGAAATCCCTCTTGTGCTTTAAATAAAAATAAATGGGAAAAGTGTCAGATACAGTATTGAGGAAAACCACATAGGCACTTCCGATTATGTAGATACAGATACATCACACACACACACACACACACACACACACACACTTTTATGTAGCTCATCTTTGGGCTGGGTGGAAGGAGGATCCAGGAAACAATGAGAAGGAATGGTTTCTCCACGTTGTTGGGTACGAGGGCTTTGTCACCAGGTCTGTAAAAAACAGCTACATTTGTGGGATATGATTTAAGCTGTGAATACTTGGGGCTGTGCTACTTTCCTTGGACTTCCCAAACATTCTTTCCTGCAGCAGCTAAGGTCTCGACATCCTCTCGGTGAGGATGACTACCCTGTCTGAGAATGATCCTCGGAGAAATAGGCTGATGTGAATGGCAAAGAGGTAGGAAACTCTGTCAGCAGCCCCTATATCTGGAGGTGGAGATTCCTTCCACTACTACTGGATCAAGGCCACAAGAAGAGACATTCTGACCATGTGTCAAACATGCTGCTTGCATTTACAAAAAGACCCTAACCTCTTCATTTCCTGCTGGAGGCTTCGCACCTTCTGGAAATAAAACGTCATTCGGTCCCAGAGGAGGCTGTTCTGTTGGGGAGACTAAGGAAGAGCCCCATGAGTCTGTCCTCAGCCTGACCCCATCTGCCTGTCTTCTTACTTATCATTCTAGAGGAAAAATTTATTATTATTATTATTATTATTATTATTATTATTATTAACCTCATACCCAATAGCCTCTAGGTGACTTACAAAAGATTTTAAAACATACAATATAAAACAGATTTTAGAACATACAATATGAAAACTGAACACCCCCCTCCCCACAAAAACCACTAAGACATCAAACATCAAAGGCCAAAGGCCTGAGTGCAAAGGAAGATCTTTGCCTGACTCCAAAAGATGGATAAAGAAGGTGCCAGGTGTGCCTCCCCGTGGAGAGTATTCCACAGCCAGCGGGGCCACCACTGAAAAGGCCTATTATTGTGTTGCCTGACAGCTTACTCCTCAGCAGCCAGTTTTGCCCTTGCAGAACGCAGCTGGGAGGAGGGGAGGGGAGGCAAAATTCGAGTTAGCTGGCTCTGCCTGTCGTCAGCTCTGGCTGTACCTACTATTGGCCTTCCTGCCTCCCGCACTACCATTCCCAATGGGCACCAGCACCCCTGCTCAGTCCTGCCCTCTGGTTCAAGGAAGGAATATCCAGAGGACCCTCAGACCTTAAGGACCAGGACCAGCCTGAACATTAGTCAGAGCAAGGCAGCTGCCTCACATGACAGATGTTGAGCAGGCGGCATCAAGGTGATGCCGGATGCATGGCTACTTCCAAAGACAGGTGATCAGGGGGGGTAGATACACCCCCGCGATCAGGAAAGAATTCTCCACCTGCAATGGGGCCACCATTTCCACATCCCCAGTCCAAATTAATGCTGTTTTGTTTTAATGTATTTTAAGATCTGTTTTTATGATGGGAGGAAAGGCGGGATACAAATTAAATCAATACATAAATAAATAATAAATTACCTGGAGTTCTCAGGGATTGAACCTGGGACCTTCTGCATGCAAAGCAAGTACTCTACCACTGAGCTATCGACCTTCCCCACATTCGCCTCTGGCCCTTTCCACCACTGCCATGTGGCCCCCAGAAGGCTGCTCAGGAAGGAATGTGGCCCTCGGGCTGAAAATGACTCCCTACCACTGTTGAACAGCCTACATCTATTGATGGAGTGGTGGGTCTCCCAACACCCTCCCCCGAGATCCTTTTAACTGGAGACAACACTAATTGCACATCTTGCCTTTTCAACACAAAAGGAAGCCCTTCTGTCACTGAGCTGCTGCATCACCCTTTGCAGGAACAAAGAATGTGCGGGATAACATCGAAGGGAACAGTCCACACTAGCTAAAGGTCAACCTGACTTATGAGCCACTCAGTTCCTTGGGAAGTTGTTGGGAGTTGATTAGTCGACGCTCAACTTTCCCCTCTATCTCTCTCTCCCACTCTGGCTCAGCTACAGAAGTCGGATTGAGGGTGAAGGAGAGGAGAAGGCAGGAAAGCCATCTAGCTCCTCCTGCGAGCATGAGGGATGCCATAGCTGCTTCCTCAAGGCCTGCCGGTAAGAGAAACATAGTGAAGAGGGCCCAATGGCTCTAGAGCTGAAATGAAATGTCACAGAAATGTCAAAAATTCTCAGGAAACATCTACCCGCAGATTTCAAAGCCTCCCTCTAAGCCTTGAGTAAGGATGTGTTTCTCTCAAGTTTCTCATTTTTTCCAAGTTCAGTACTCCACATTTCCACATCAGTTATTTTTATACATTAGGTGGTATAGAAACAGTATAAACTAAATCAGTTTAATTTTTTTTAAAAAAAAAATAGTCCTCATGAAAATTCATCAGCATTTCGGTGTGAATTCCTCCTGATATACATATTTTGTATGCCATTTTGTCTAATATACACATTTTTATGAAACAGTTTTCCTAGTGTAATGCATTTTCCCACCAAAACAATTTCCCTTAATATGACACATTCTCATGTACATTTTACCATAGTATATGCAGTTTGGTAAACTTTGCTTGGCTGAAGATCTGCAGTGTAAAAATCAGAGAAGTGCGACTTTCAAAGGATGGCTGCGCTCTGCTGTGCGTTTCAGAAAGCACAAATTGGGTAGGTTCGCCTCAAAATGCGAACTGAATAGAACTGCTCCCCCATTCCTAGCCTTGTCAAGGTGAAGCTCAACTTTCGTGATTGGGGTGCCATCTCCGTTTCTAGAACTTGGGACCTTTGCTTTGTCACCTGCCTGAAAGGAAGGGGGTGAGCAAATCTAATTCCCCCCTCTCTATTTCCTTCCCGTTCCTCTGTTGACTCCCCTGTCTTGATCTCAGACATGCTCCCTCCTTGTCAAGCTTTCGCCGAGCCTTAAAGACCTGGCTATTCAGGCAGGCCTACAAGATTGGGACAGATTAATTGTATGTTATATGAACTGAAGGATGGTCTTTTAGCTTAAATTTGGTTGTGTTGATATATATATGTATTGTTTTTACTTTTGTTGTTCGTCGCTTAGAGTGTCCCTAACCCCGACAGATAGGCGACTGAAAAATAAAATTTATTATTATTATCATTATTATTATTATTGATGTCTACATTGAGAACTTGCCCTCTTGTAATGAGTCTTGTATACAGACGGCACATAATGAGGGCAATAAAGCAAATAAATAAATATCTATTGATGCTGTTAGTCAAAAGCAAGGAACCTGTGGCTCTTCCGGTGGTGTTGGGGCCGATGGCAGTCAGAGTCATAGAATCACAGAATCGTAGAGTTGGAAGGGGCCTATAAGGCCATCAAGTCCGACCCCCTGTGCAATGCAGGAATCTAACTTCAAGCATACACAACAGGTGGCTGTCCAGCTGCCTCTTGAAGGCCTTCAGTGGTGGAGAGCCCACCACCTCCCTAGGGCATTGGTTCCATTGTCGTACCGCTCTAACAGTTAGGAAGTTCTTCCAGATGTTCAGCCAAAATCTGTCTTCTTTCAACTTGAGCCCATTGTTCTGTGTCCTGAACTCTGGGACAATCGAGATCCTTCCTGTAAGTGACCAATCAAAGGCCCTCCCATGTAGGAACACAGGACACTGCCTTGCACCGAGTCAGACCATTGGTCCATCTAGCTCAGAATTGAACCTGGCACCTTTTGTATGCAAAGCAGATGTTTCGTTGCTGAGGTGTGGCCCTTCCCCTCAAAAGAAAGTCCTAGTCATCGCAGTTCAGAATAGAGGGCTGCGTTAAATAGAAATCTTCTGCCAAGTCAAGACCAT